>NC_086319.1:375085629-375407475 GCF_036172605.1 Pelobates fuscus | reverse complement strand
TCGTATGTGAGGCCCGACAGGCTGGTGTAAATTCAAAAAAAATGTAAAAAATTTTTTGAAAGTTAGGTAATTTGAGTGATGGTGTTGGTGACGGGACTGTGGTTTGGAAGACGATGTACTAACTTTTATTTCAATTTCAGGTTGGACAGTGTGGGTGATCGGCCATTCGTTTGTGTATTGGGCACAGAAGAGAGCTGCAGCTAGAAGGAGCGGAACACAGCTGGGCTTTCCTCGGGAGCGGGTGGCGATCTCATGGTTTGGTTTTAGGGGATTTAGCTGGCAAGGTTTGAGCAGTGTTTTGTTCAGGAAATTGTATGGGGGGGGGCAAAGCCTGATGTGGTAGTGTTGCATGGCGGGGGGAACGATTTGGGGCTTGTCCCTCAGAGGGAGTTAGTGAGGTGGATGAAGAGGGACATGGATCGGCTGGTAGGGCTGGTCCCTGGCGTTGTAGTGGTGTGGTCGGAGATGGTTCCCCGATTTGCGTGGAGGCACGCTAGGGACTTGGATGCGGTAGCCCGTTGCAGGGGCAAGGTGAATAGGGCGATGTCAGCATTTATTAGGCGTTTGGGGGGAGTAGTTGTCCGACACAAGGAGTTGGACGGCATGTTGCCATAGGCGTGCGCACGCACTATGTATTGAGTCCTGCAGGAACAGCGTTCCTGCACTTTTATTTGAGCAGGAACGCTGTTCCTGCAGGCACTCAGCTCCCCCTTCCTCCCCCTATGTTCCCCCTGTCATGGGGGGGGGGGGGGGGGGGGGGAGGTGGTGAAGGACTCTCACCCCCCGGTCAAGCGCCGGTCTCCACTCAGCCGCGGCGAGGGAGCTGTGTGCTCTCTGCTTCCTCTCGCCGCGCGCTGTTTGCTGATGCTGGGAGCCGGAATATGACGTCATATTCCGGCTCCCAGCTACAGCAGACAGCCCGCGCGGTGAGAGGAAGCAGACAGAACACACAGCTCCCTCGCCGCGGCTGAGTGAGACCGGCGCTTGACCCACTGGACCCCAGGGACAAGTCCACGCCAGCACTCCAGGTAGGGAGGCTGGGTGGACATTTTTTAATTAAAAAATAATAATTTGTATGTATGTGTCTGTGAGTGATTGTGTCTGTGAATGTGTGTGTCTGTGTGTGTCTGTGTGTGTCTGTGTGTATGTGTCTGTGAGTGATTGTGTCTGTGTGTCTGTGAGTGATTGTGAATGTGTGTGTGTGTGTCTTTGAATGTATGTATGTGTGTGCGTGTCTGTGTGTGGGTGTCTGAGTGAGTGTCTCTGAATGTATGTGTGTGTGTCTGTGAGTGAGTGTGTCTGTAGGTGTGTGGGTGTCTGTGAATGTATGTGTGTGCACGCGTATATATGTGTGTGTCTGTGTATGTGTCAGTCTGTGTGTGGACGTATATATATATATATATATATATATATATATATATATATATATATATACACACACACACGTGTATATTATTTTTTTGGGGAGGTGGGAAAAGAGTTCCCACACTTTATTCCCCAGGACTTCACCGGAGATCTCCGGATCTCCCCTGTCGGCTCACGCAGAGTCGGCGCTATCTGAGTGCCGGCTCTGCTCTAAGCCTCCATGGGCTGGCGGGGAGATCAAAGATCTACCTCACCAGCCCACAGCAACATGGAGGGAGGCAGTAGAGGACCCGGGAGCTCTAGACAGCAGCTCCGCCAGGTTCCTCTCACGAGATCTGAGCATTGCCGCGGCAACACTCAGATCTCACGAGAGTTAACTCTAGCCCCGCAGGCTAGAGCTCACTCTCCACTGGACCACCAGGGATGGCACATGGCAGCAAGGATCCCCCCTCCCTATATAAGGTAGGGAGGGGGGATATTTACTAATCTGCCGCCACCTCCACAATCCCTCCAAACATACAGCCCGCACGTTCACACACACAGTACACTAACCGCACCCTCACAAACACACACAGCACCTTTACAAACACACAACACCCTCACACACAGCACACTAACAGCACCCTCACAAACACACACAAACAGCACCCTCACAAATACACGACACCCACAAACCCACAGCACCATCACACGCACACGCACACATCACACAAACAGCACCCTCACACACACAGCGCCCTCACACAGCACAGTAACAGGACCCTAACAAACACACTCACAAACACCCTCACCCACATAGCACACTACCAGCACCCTCACACAACCCTCACACAGCACACGAGCAGCACACACATACACAGCAGTGTGTGTGTGTGTGTGTGTATATGTGTGTATGTGTATATATATATATATATATTACATATATACACATGCGCCGTGTGTTTGTGCTTAGGGTGCACACCCTAATGCAATAGGCTGCGCACGCCTATGCATGTTGCCCGGTTATTTCAGGAGAGACGGGGTTCATTTGTCAGATGTAGGGACTGACTTGCTGAACCTGGGTTTTCAGGAGGGTATTGATAGGGCCCTGTTTTTGTGTAGTGGGGGTTGCGCATGTCCTTAGGGGTCAAGGCATGTGCTATGGCGGAACAGGGCATGGTAAAGTCGGAAGTTGGCTGGAATTGGAAGTGGATAGGCCAAGGCCTAGGCCGGAGTAGGCCAGGTGGATAAGAGTGTTGGTAGGTTCAAGCTCTTCGGTGGCTACGAACCTAGGGGGTAGGGGTGTCTGGGTACACCCCTACAGTAACGTTTGGTTGGGGCCTCTTTGGTAGGCCGTGTGTTATAAGTTAAATGTTATTGAAATGTTATTTATTGTTTAAGTGCTAGGGTCATTGTCAGGGGTATTGTATGGGGGGATAGTAACGAAATGTCAGAAATGACAATGACCCTAAATTTGTTAATTTGTTTAAGATTTAATAAAAGCTGTGGACGTTATACTTCAACAGAATAACCGGTGTCCGAGTCTTATTAAAGGTAATTTAAAATAACACCTGCCGAATAACGACAGTGCCTATGTCAGGATTAGCTTATTTTAATTGTAGTCTATACAAATGATAATTTCTATTTGAAATTGACACTCTTATAAATAATTGCAGAAACACCACCCCAGCAGTCAGACAGACACTTGGGAGTTTAGCTTCCTGATTCCATTAGTTCCACGGGACAAACTGAAGTGGCAGAGGTGCCCTGTTAGTGTGTGCCTACCGTCTCCCCAAGTCACAGTGAGCTTGTGTCCAGTAGCTGGCGTGTGCCCACAGGGCTTGTTTTATCTCTGTGTCAGATATACCTGCAATTAAAAAAAGGCATTATTAAATGCATGCATGTTTTCATTGGGGGTCTATCTACTTAATAGTGATTTTTTGGGGGTGGGGCAGTGACTTGTCCCTTTAAACCATTATTGATGTCTGAGTATGATAAGCAGAAAGAAACTCAGTTGGTAAGCTGCAACCGCAAACCACTTCCTCAAAAATATGTTGGCATATTAACATACAAACCTTTCTAACTCACTTCCTTTAACCCCCCTTCACTCACAATACAATGTGTACACCAAAGTTTAGTAAACAATATTAATTGCATTAAACATCTTGGTTAGACTTTTCGCCCTTCTGGGTTTCCTTTGAGGTCTCTCGTAGCAAACTTTCTTCTTTTTGGAGCCCATCTAACATTTATACCACTCTGTCATAATCCCTGACATCAGTGTTGCCTTCTTCTCCCCCCCCCCCTCCCCACCATTTATGTTAGCTGTGTATATTTGCACAATTCATCTTCCACAAATTACAAAGTTCACCAAAAGTTCATTAAAGGGACACTATAGTCACCAGAACAACTGCAACATAATTAATTTGTTCTGGTGAGCATAATCATTCGCTTTAGGCTTTTTGCAGTAAAAACTGTCTTTTCAGAGAATATGCAGTCTTTACATTACAGCCTAAGGACACCTCCACTGGCCAACCCTCAGATGGCTACTAGAGTTGCTTCCTGAGGCAGTCCTGAGGTGCTTCCTGGGGCATTCAGTGTCTCCATCCTCTGCATGGAGACACTGAACTTTCCACATAGAGATGCATTGATTCAATGATTGATTCATAGAGTTTTAAACACTATAGGGTCAGGAATACATGTTTGTGTTTTTGACCCTATAGTGTTCCTTTAAACATCCTTGTAAAATTAATATCTTTGTAAAATGGAGAATGGTTAAGGCGAAATTAATGACAGGTGGGTTAAAGAAGTTCCTTGCACAGCATGAACTGTGTTAGCATCTACCTTCTATATACTCTGGACATTATGTCCAAATATAATATTATTTTTGATTAAAAGACGATTTTTATGATGGAGTATGGTATTTCAGTTCTGCATGTAGGACCCGACGCTGGTGATGTATTGTCTACTGAGAAGAAAAGCCACCTGTCTGCACTATCACAGTAGGGACATTAGTTATTTTCTAATTAATAATGCTCTGCTACGGCACTATTCAAATGGATGACAGGCCTGCAAGTTCTTGGTTCTCGTTGCCCCTGCCATATGAAAATTCTCTCATAGAGGAACATAAATAGTGACGTGGAATGGTATTTTTTTTAGATAGACTATGCATCTTATGTGTGGAAACATTTATATCAGAAATCCTACATATAACTTAGGCAGGAGGAGAACAGGAGTGTCCTACATCTTCTTGCCACCCGCTACTTGCTTCAGTACCTATCGCTACTTACCAGCAAGTAGTGGTTGTTTAACTTTTGACAATCTTACAAGTAGTGACAGGGAGTTACCACAGCCATTACAAATAAAAACTAGGTGACAATAGTTCTCGTTATTCTCTATGGGAAGACCGTTTGTTGGCTGTTGCTAAACCTCCTAACAGACCAACTGATAGCATAAATGTAATCTCACCTGTTGGTAAAGTAGCGACTGCAGGATCTAATTTTTTCATTAAAGAACATACGGCTGGCCTTATGTAACTAATATTGTTGTTTCTTTGAAGGCTTTACACTAGGCCCGTACTGGCCATCGGGCAAAATAGGATCATCATCAGCCTGCTCCCTTGTACCTCGGCAAGGTAATGAGAGGGAGGAGGAGTGGAATATATTTATACAGTGGTGTATTTTGGATTTGTGCTGCCCTAGGCAGGATGGTGCTCGGGCACCCCCCCCCCCCCCCCTAATTTAAATGTTTCCCACCCCTTCTTGTCAAGGCCGCACTTTGACTGACAGACGCTCACTCACTGACTGACAGACGCACACACTCACTGACACACCCACTCTCATATACACTGCCAAACAATGACATACACACTCACTGATTTGACACACTGATAGACAGACACACACTATTACGCAGACACACACTGACAGACTCACACTCACTGACAGACGCACACACTGACAGGCGCACTCACTCACTGACCGACACATACACACTCACTGACAGACACACACATTCACTCACTCACAGACACACACTTACAGACACACACAACCTTAGACACACACACACATAGACACACACACACACTCAAACACATTCACTTAGACACACAGACACATTCACTCACAGATACACACACACACACATTTACTCACAGACACACATACATTCACTCACACACACACACACTCACTCACAGACACACACACATTTCCCCCAACACTCACAAATTATATTTTTTTTTTACTTTATGGTATGGGGCAAGGTGGCAGGGGGTGTAGAGTTTTTATAGAGGGCAGGATGGCACAGAGTGTAGTGAGTTAATAGGGGGCAGAATGCCAGGGTGTGTAGTGTGTTAATATGGATGCATGGTGGCAGGGGTGTAATGTGTTAGTTGGAGTCTCAGGCGGCTGCAGTTGCTTCTCACCTGTTCCGCGCGGAGTTTCTGTTTCCTGTACCCGGCCGGACTGACAGGAAGTGCACACTCAGTGTGCACCTTCCTATCACTCCGGCCGGGCACCACGGACAGCAGAGCAGCTCGGCCACGCTACAGGGGAGGTGGGAGTAAGAAGGGGGTAAGAAGAGGGGGAGGGGGGAGTAAGAAGAGAGGGAGGGGGGAGTAAGAAGGGGGTAAGAAGAGGGGGAGGGGGAATAAGAAGAGGGGGAGGGGGGAGTAAGAAGAGAGGGGGGAGTAAGAAGAGAGGGAGGGGGGAGTAAGAAGAGAGGGAGGGGAAGTAAGAAGGGGATAAGAAGAGGGGGAGGGGGAGTAAGAAGGGGTAAGAAGAGGGGGGGGGGTAAGAAGGGGGTAAGAAGAGAGGGAGGGGGAGTAAGAAGAGAGGGGGGGGTAAGAAGAGGGGGGAGTAAGAAGAGGGGGAGGGGGGAGTAAGAAGAGGGGGGAGTAAGAAGGGGCTAAGAAGAGGGGGAGGGGGGAGTAAGAAGAGAGGGGGGAGTAAGAAGGGGGTAAGAAGAGGGGGAGGGGGAATAAGAAGAGGGGGAGGGGGAGTAAGAAGAGAGGGGATGTAAGAAGAGAGGGAGGGGGGAGTAAGAAGAGAGGGAGGGGAAGTAAGAAGGGGGTAAGAAGAGGGGGAGGGGGGAGTAAGAAGGGGGTAAGAAGAGGGGGAGGGGGGAGTAAGAAGGGGTAAGAAGAGAGGGGGGTAAGAAGAGGGGGGGAGTAAGAAGAGAGGGAGGGGGGGAGTAAGAAGGGGGGAGGGGGGAGTAAGAAGAGGGGGCGAGTAAGAAGGGGGTAAGAAGAGGGGGAGGGGGGACTAAGAAGAGAGGGAGGGGGGAGTAAGAAGGGGGTAAGAAGAGGGGGTAAGAAAAGAGGAGGGGGAGGGGAATAAGAAGAGGGGGTAAGAAGAGGGGGAGGGGGTAAGAAGAGGGGGAGGGGGGTAAGAAGAGGGGGGTCTAAGAAGAGGGGGGAGGGGGGAGTAAGAAGAGAGGGAGGGGGGAGTAAGAAGAGGGGGAGGGGGGAGTAAGAAGAGGGGGAGGGGGAGTAAGAAGGGGGGTAAGAAGAGAGGAAGGGGGAGGGGGGTGTAAGAAGAGGGGGAGGGGGGAGTAAGACGAGGGAAATTGCCCCCTCTCCCCTCCCCTCCCCTGTCCGCAGGCACCGTGCGGGCAGCCGGCAGGGGAGGGAGGAAGAGAGGACCCGGGAGCTCAGCCTGCAGCCTGGAGCTACGGGCTAGAGTTCACTCTCAACACTGTGACCACCAGGGATTCCTGGTGGTCGCAGTGGTGAGAGTGAACTCTAGCCCCATAAACACACTGCCCCCACACACACACCATATACATTCACACACTGCCCCCATACACACACACTGCCCCCACACACTCCATACACATTTACACACATTGCCTCACACACACACACACATACACTGCCCACCCATACACACACAGCCCCCCATACTAACATTGCCACACACATGCACAGCCCCCTCATACACACATTGCCCCACACACCCTACACATTCACACACTACACCCCCTCACACACACTGAACCTTTCACACACACTGCACCCCTCACACATTGCACCACTGCTCCTATACCCTACTACAGCCTCATATCCCAGCAGACCCCAGGTAAGTTGTCAAACTGTTCTTAAACGGTTTGACTACTTACTCTGGGAGGAGGGCCCGGCCCTCCTGGCACCATAACCACTACACAGTGCAGTAGTGGTTATTGTGCATGGATTATTTCATTAAATAATCTACAAGTGCCCCAGTAGCCAGCAAGCCAGCCAGCCCACAGGCCAGCCAGCCAGCCAGCCCACAGGCTGGCCAGTAGCCAGCCAGCCCACAGGCCACCAGTTAGCCCACAGGCCAGTAGCCAGCCCACAGGCCTACAGCAAGCCACAGGCTTACAGCCAGCAAGCCCACAGCCTGCCAGCCGCAGACAGCAAGCTACAGCCTGCCAGCCAGCAAGCCACAGCCTGCCAGCCAGCAAGCCACAGCCAGCAAGCCACAGCCTGCCAGCTGCAGCCAGCAAGCCCACAGCCTGCCAGCCGCAGCCAGCAAGCCCACAGCCTGCCGGCAGTAGCCAGCAAGCCCACAGCCTGCCAGCAAGCCCACAGCCTGCCAGCCGCAGCCAGTAAGCCCAGAGCCTTCCAGCAAGCCCACAGACTGCCAGTCAGCAACAGTAATTAAGGTAAGAGGAGTCAACTTGGCCTAGGTAT
Source organism: Pelobates fuscus (assembly GCF_036172605.1). Lineage (NCBI taxonomy): Eukaryota > Metazoa > Chordata > Amphibia > Anura > Pelobatidae > Pelobates > Pelobates fuscus. The sequence continues at coordinate 375,399,458 of NC_086319.1, read as the reverse complement.
CAGCGAGCTATGTTGTGTTGCTATATTGTGAATAGGAACCAGAGTGTTGGAGAGACCCCCCTCCAGGCCCCATTAGACTCCATTGTAGTCTCTAATGGGACCTGGAGAAAATTCTTTCTAACACACTCTCTAAAGGACACGGAGATAGCCTCGGCTAGAATGACCCCCCTCCATGGCCCATTAGCCCTCAATTGTAGTCTCTACTGGGGCCTGGAGGCGACTGTTTCCAGCAGGGATGCTGAGATGGCCTCTGTTAGAAAGACCCCCTTCCAAGCCTTTTAGACTCCATTGTAGTCTCTAATGGGGCCTGGAGGGGATTCTTTTTAACACACTCTCTAAAGGACACTGAGATAGCCTCTGCAAGAAAGACCCCCCCATCTATGGCCCATTAGCCCTCAATTGTAGTCTCTGCTGGGGCCTCGAAGGGATTATTGCACTTTTGTTCCTTGTGTCTAAAGATTGTGTAGGGTGTGGCTGGAGGCGGTGCATGGAGGCGGGACAAGGGTGGCGCTTGCTGCGGAGTATGGGTGGGGCCTGTAAGGGGGCCCTTGATTTATTTTGCCCGGGGGCCCTGAGGGATCTCAGTCCGCACCTGCTACAATCCATGCCATCCAGCTCTCTATTAAAACACTACACCCCCTGCCATCCTGCCCCATAACACTACAATCACTGCCATCCTGCACTCTATTAAAACACTTCACCCCCTGCCATCCTGCCCCCTATTAAAACACTACATCCCCTGCCATCCTGCCACCTATTAAAACACTACACCCCCTGCCATCATGCCCCCTATTAAAACACTACACCCCCTGCCATCCTGCCCCATAACACTACACCCCTGTCATCCTGCCCCCTATTGACACACTACACCCTACATTTACACGCAACATACCCATATACAAACACTACCCAGGGATAGGCAACCTTTGGCACTCCAGATGTTGTGGACTACATCCCCCATAATGCTCTTACACACATAATGCTGGCAAAGCATCATGAGAGGTGCAGTCCAAAACATCTGCAGTGCCGAGGGTTGCCTATGCCTGCACTCCACCCTCTATATACACATTGCAGCACCTATATACTGACCTTAAACATGACTTGTCTTTACCCGTGTGTCTCGCTTCCTCAATTTCAACTCTCTCCTTGACCCTCTTCAGTCTGGCTTCCATCCTCTCCACTCTACTGAGACTGCTCTTATCAAAGTTACTAACGACCTAATCACAACTAAATCCAAAGGCCACTACTCCATACTAATTCTTCTTGACATCTCTGCTGCCTTTGACACCATTGATCATGCTTTCCTTCTTCAAACTCTTCAATCGCTTGGTCTCTGTGACTCTGTCCTCTCATGGTTTTCCTCTTATCTCTCCCAAGGATCATCAAGTGTCTCCTTTTCCAAGGATACCTCCTCCCCTAATCCTGTCTCGGTTGTAGTCCCCCAAGGCTCTGTCCTTGGTCTCCTTCTATTTTCTCTTCATACTGCCTCTCTTGGCAAACTTATTGCCTCTTTTGGATTCCACTATCATCTGTATGCTGATGACACCCAGATGTATCGCTCCTCTCCGGACCTTTTCCCTGCCGTCCTGCAACGTGTCACTGCTTGCCTTTCTTCCATCTCTTACTGGTTGTCCTCCCACTTTCTGAAACTCAATCTCTCTAAAACTGAACTCCTCGTCTTTCCCCCTCCTAATACTGATCCTCCTCTTTCGCTCTCCCTTCAGTCATAAGTCCATCCTTGCAAGCACACTGTCTTGGCGTCATACTTGACTCTGGCCTCACCTTTGAGCCTCACATCCAGTATGTTGCTAAATCCTGTAGATTCCAACTTAAAAACATAGCCCACATCCACCCTTTTCTTACAAAAGATGCTACCAAGGAGCTTGTCCAAGCTCTAGTAATTTCACGCATAGATTATTGTAACCCTCTCCTGATTGGTCTTCCCAAAAGCCATATTGCCCTGCTACAGTCTGTAATAAATGCTTCCGCCAGACTGCTTTTCCCCTCTAGTCGGTCCTCTCACACCTCACCCCTCTGTCAGTCCATACATTGGCTTCCTGTATCCTATAGGAGTCAATTCAATATAAATATACATATAAAGCACTGAACAATTCTAGCTCCTCTTATATCTCTTCACAGATCCATAGATATGCCCCTTCTCGGTCCCTCCACTCTACATGTGACCTTCTCCTGTCTGCTGCTCACACCCGTACGGCCAACTCGCGCTTGCAGGACTTCTCGCGGGCAGCTCCCTTCCTATGGAATAGCCTGCCTACCACCATCAGACTGTGCCCTAGTCTTCAATCCTTTAAGAAGTGCCTTAAACCCTATCTTTTTAGGAGAGCTCCCAGAGTAACCTCTACCTCACATACCTGTCTCTTGCTCTCTCCTAAAGGGCAGCACTCTACTCTCTCCTCCAGCTCTGCTTCACTCTACCTTGTTTGATTGCTTCCTCCTGCCCTAGTGTGTTTTATACCGCACCTCTTATAGACTGTAAGCTCGTTTGAGCAGGGTCCTCTTCAACCTATCGTTCCTGTAAGTTTTCTTGGAATTGTCCTATTTATAGTTAAATCCCCCCCTCTCATAATATTGTAAAGCGCTACAGAATCTATTGGCGCTATATAAATGGCAATAATATTAATAATAGTAATAATAATAATGTGCATTACAACCCCTATACACATACACACTAAAGCTCCTATATACACACACAATTAACATGCCCCCTTTTTGGCCCCGTCCCTCATAGTGGGCTGCTCTGGCATTAACTGCCCTGGCTGAATTGTCGTCCCAATCCGGCCATGCTTTACACAAATAAATTTTGTAGCTGGGACTTTAAATTTACGCTATTTTCCAACACTGCAAATCAGACTTCAAACTCTCAAGGGACTTTTTAAAGAAATACAAACATAGATCGTTTTCGTCTTTTTGCTGGTGTTTGTGTGCACTAATTCATCAAGCCAATATTCTGCACACTATTGATGCATTATTGTAACTGGCCACAGAATTTGCTCAAAGCACTTCGTTAGAAAAGACACTGATGATTTTTGACCAGTGTGATGTATCGATACGTTGTTTTCCTATCCCACATATCTCCAAGGATGATGCAAGAAAAAAAAAACATTCTATTTACTAAAGTGAGAATTAAACGTGAATTTCACATTTAAAGCCAGAGTTGCTGAACTGAAAGCACGGCTGACTTAGAGGATGTTTCCAATTTGTCTGTTTTGACCTTAAATTTGAAATTTAGTTTGAGGTCTCACTTTAATGACTAACCCTGAATGTGTTAAATTAGAGCTTTCGGTTTACTCCCTAATATAAATATAACTGCAGGATTTGCTATTAACTTTTTTTGTTGTCAGTAACTTTTGTAATTTTTACGTAACAGCAAGTTCATGTCTTGTACAAATGAGGAAGATAACGTTTCTCCTATTTGTCCTTCCGCAAAAACAGATTTGTTTTTTTTAAGTTTCATTTCTTAGTTGCATTGTGGTCAGGAAAAGAGCTGATTAGATTTACAGGTTTCGTTTTACAGCATCTTCACGGAAGGGTGGTGATCTGGTAGGTGTGGCTTCATGTATAAAAATATTTACACAAGTCCCGCTGCATCAAACAGCCGTATATTGAAGACAGATACGTTGTTACACAGAGTGCTAATATATACAAGATCATGGCTGCTGCAAACTTTGGAGAGTCCTTGAAATCAAATCAGAATAGTCACAGATGTCGCTACTGTACAGCTTTTGCCAAAATACTGTGTTTGGATTGTGAAGCCTATCTTTGCCTTGGTCACCTAGAGCCACATAATTTGGCTGGACAGCACATACTAACGGAACTGAGCACTAACCTGCAGACAAGAAAGTGTGCTACTCACCAAAGACTCCTAAAATATAACTGCTTTGTGGATAATGTTTATGTCTGCGAGTTATGCGTTTTACTCGGCATTCACAAAGGACATAACGTGGAATTAATAAGTGACAAGTCCAAGGCTCTGAAGTCATCACTTGAAGAACTTGTGGAGAAGCTGATCAAGCAGACAGCGCAAATTGAACAAAGCACGGATAAAATCTCGGCCAGAAGGGATGAAACCCATGAAAGAGCTACTGTTCTGATAAACCAAGTAACTGCGATGTTTATGGACCTTCAAAAAGAGCTGGAAAATGAGGAGAAGAAGATCAAAGATGAGATCTCCAAACAAGTTGATGAGGTAGATCTCCAAATGTCTACATTTTTCTTAAAAAAGAAAGGAGAGTTATTAAACCTTAATGCCCAGGTGGCTGAGATTGAAAGTTTTCAAAATAGTACAGACCCAATAACCATTTTGGAGAAAGGACCTAATTTCATCAACAAGGCTAATAAAGTAATAATAAGCGAGATGGAAGGCAACGTGGAAGTTACAGGACTGAATGAGCTTCTGGTATCAGTGAATTTAGAATCTAGCCTACTACGGCTGGTAAAAAGTATCCCACAACTTCAAAAAAAACATGGATTTCAAGTGCAGAATCAAATGCTGACTATGCCAACCAATGCAACTAAAAACAATGGTGATCAACTTGGAAACCTGCTGAATACATCAGTGAATCTTAACAAAGTGATCTATAGTTCCACAGCCATTTCATCAGGGCAACATTACTTGGAAGTAGACACCAGTGACTTTCCAAGTTGGAATATTGGAGTGTCTTACTCACGAGATGAAGATTGTGTTTTAGGGGATAAAACTGATTCATGGTGCTTGCGTTACTATAAAATGGGGAAGTATGCAGTGGTTCATAATGGTGTAAAAACATTAGTGAGCACAGTTTCTCTTATTAAAGCTCTAGGGATATTTTTGGATTATGAAGGTGGAAACTTGTGCTTTTTAGAGCTGGTGAACCCCATCAAACATCTTTATACTATTTCAGTCAGATTTGATTATCCTCTTTATATTGCCTTTAGTATGAGTGAAAGAGGGATCTTAAGTCTGAGGTAAACACACAGCTGCAGTAAAATGGTTTTGGGGACGCAGTTTCAGCCCACTCACAGGTTTAGTAAATCCAATAACTCAGCATTCCCTGTAACCTCCCGGTAACGAAAGGTCTGGGAGTGGAGACATAAGGGCTCACAACTAGCAGTTGATGCAAGTTCAACGCAGGAGTTCTATTTGTGCCACAAACCTGGCCAAGTCCTTTTCCAAAAAGACCAGTGAAGACACTCTTCTGCTACTAGAGGGTAAGAAACAGGAGAGTGGTTAAAAAGTAAACCTCGAGTATATAATTCAATGTGTGCATCAGACAGTGTGTGTTTGCCTGCAGTGTATCTAATAGTGTGTATTGTTGTGTGTGTCTAGCAATGTGTACGTGTGTGTGTCTAGCAATGTGTACGTGTGTGTGTCTAGCTATGTGTGTGTGTGTCTAGCAATGTGTACATGTGTGTGTATGTGTTTTGAAAGGAACTGGCAGTGTGTATCTGTGTGTGTGTGTGTCTGGTAATGTGATTTTGTTTGTGTGTACGTGTAAATGAACATGTATCTCTGTGTCGTGATGTGCATCAGTGAGAGTGTGTCTGAGGTTATGCATATTTGTTTATCTGGAAGTATGGTTCTACATGTTAGCAACACTGTAGCACTGTGTACATGAGAATATGTTTGTCTTTGAGTGTGTGTATCTGTGTGTGTGTGTGTGTGTGTGTGTGTGTATATGAATGTGCACGTGCATACATGTGTCTAAAATGTTATGTATGGTATGAAGATTTAATATGGCATTCCTGTCTGCATGAAAGAAAAGGTAAACCCTAAAATATAAAAATAAATCATCAAACCGAAAATTGTCATTGATATATTTAATAATCCACAAATCTGTGCCGGTCTGGTTGGATCTGTTTTGTAGAAAGTCTGTACATGCTACAACGTTTTTTTATCCTGTAAATAATTTACAAGAAAATTGCTAAATGTACCCTATAATAGCCAAATTGGCAGCGTTCTACAGCTCAGTTATTTCTCCAAATAGTCTATCATTCCAAAGCAAATTTACTACAATTCCAGAATCACTCTGATTGTAAGAAATACATTCTCCCCTGTATCATCTCCAGCAGTTTCAGCATAAAATGAAGCATCTTGGCGACTGGCAGTTGAATCTGAGCACAGCCGATCAGCAGTGCTCAGCTATTCAAGTAGAACTGCTTTCTTTATAGACTGAATACAGACAATTTCACAGCGATTTACATATTTTCAAAATTTTTATGTTAATGCTGTTTTTGCAGTTTTTTATTATTCTGATGTTTTCTTATGTGTTTCTTTGGTACATCAATGATTATGTTCTGCTTTGTTATTACCTATGTATAAATGTAAAAAAAATAAAAATTTATATAATGAAGCATGATTCATATTACTTTTTCGCAAAAAGTACAATATTTATTTATTTACAAATATAAGACCTGGAAGAATACATTAAGAGTTATGCCTTTTTTAAGCATGCCATTATGACTAAAGATGTCCCAAACAGTTCGCCAGGAACCGTTCACCAGCAAACATGTAAAGTTCACATGTTCGCCACGAACACGCGCGATGTGTCGGTCCGCCCCCTATTACGTCATCATTGAGTAAACTTTGACCCGGTACCTCACAGTCAGCTGACAGATTCCAGCCAATCAGCAGCAGACTCTCCCTCCCAGAATTTGTCAGCTGACTGTGAGGTACCGGGTCAAAGTTTACTCAATGATGACGTAATAGGGGGCGGACCGACACATCGCGCGTGTTCGTGGCGAACATGTTTGCGAACTTTACATGTTCGCCAGCGAACGGTTCCCGGTGAACTGTTCCGGACATCTCTAATTATGACGACTAACTAATTTATGACACATATAATGGGAAACGTGCAGTAGAATGTTAGGTACATTATATACATTATTCCGAACATGTAATAAAATATTACCAGTTTGGGGTGAAAGGATATCCCTAGTACGGTCCGGAAGAGTATAGATATTATAGAATGAGATTGTGAGATATTGAGAGGAATTGGCAAAACATGAGGGCGGTATGAGACATGGAAAGAGGGCCTGGCTGGTAAGTATATTTGGATGGGCGAATTAAGAAACTGGAGGCCGTACGTTTGAATATCATGGGGAGAAATTCCTGAAGGGTGGATTTGGGTTACCGTAGGGGAGGAGAGACAGGGTTATTGAATAAATGGTTGAAGGATTTGAAAGTCACAAGTTGAGTTTATAGAGACCAGGGAATGATGCATAGAAAATAATTCAGGGAATATATATATATATATCTATATATATATATATATTGGTGAGCATAATCATTCCCTTCAGCTATAGGGGCGCAGCATAAATTTAAAGTGGAGAAAGTCAGATACAGAGTGAGACTTTCTCCAGCAACGTTCAGCAGTTCAGGAAAACTTTTGGAGGTATCAGGTCAGCTTGGTGTGCCAAGGTCGTAGTTGGGGGTATTGCTGCATTTGAGTGTAGGAGGTGCCATGATGTCTAGTTGAGAGGAAAGGGTGGAATTGTAGAAGGAGATTGCAGAGCTTGGAAGTTGGAAGAGATTGGAAGAAAATGACTCTAGGTCAAGACAATGGAGGTTTCTGCAAGTTTGCCGAGAGTGGAGTCATTTGGGTACTGGGTATGCTGATGTCAAAGGTCAGCAGATGGTGGTCAGATAGAGGAAAAGGAGCATTGGAGAGATTATAGATGGTACAGAGATTGGTGAAGATGAGATAAAGAGTGTTTCCCACTGTATGGGTTGCTGAATCAAACCATTGCATTAGGCGAAATGAGGAGGTTACAGAGAGCAGACAAGGTTGCAGTTGGGGTTGTGGATTGGTATATTGAAATCCCCACGTATAAGGGCTAGAGGAGAGTAAATGGAGTAGCCAGGAAAAAAAATGTTCAATGCATAGCCTAGGATGATCAATTATGGCAATTCGTAAAGGAATGGTTTAAAAAAGGCAGACAGCATGAACTTCAAAGGAAGGAAAAGATCGGGCAAGGGCAGGGACTATTGGTTGAAAGGTACATTGAGGGGAGAGAAGGATGCTTAAACCTCCTCCTTTACAGTAGAATCTGGGAGTGGGGGAGAATTGTAGCCCACCAAAACTTAAAGAGGCAGGAGTAATGCTATCAAAGGGGGGCAATCATGTGTCTGTGAGTGCTAGTAGTGTGAGAGAATATGAGATGAAAAGGTAATATATAGCTGTTAATTTCGGATTGCTGCAAACATAAAAGGCATTCCAGAGTGCACACTGAATGTTGGTAAAGGAGGGTAAATGGCAGGGTATTGGGATGAGGTTTATGTGGTTTCTGGTTGTCCATAGTGTGAGCAGAGGAGGTGGAGAACCCAGGGTTGGGAGAGACATCACCAGCTGCTAGAAGCAGGAGGAGAGGAGGTGTGAGTGGGTTTTGCATGCATGGGGTCTAGGATGAGATCAATTGGGGATAGGGGTGAGAGAACATAGAAATGAGTGCAGGGCATGCGATGAGAGAGGAGGGGAGTGCAGCAGAGAGGGTGAAATGTGAAGGTGGTACTGGGGTTGAGGGAAATGGGTGGTAGTGGGCTTAAAGAGAGATACACATACTGAGGGAGAGGCCGGAAATGAAGAGGAGAAGAAGACAGAGCATTGATGAGAATGCACTTTCAGTGAAACATGGAGGTGGGGGAGTAGGTGAGGAGATGCAATGTTGTAAAAAACTGGGAGAAAGTATATTGGAAAGGATTGTAATATAAAAAAATAGGAGTAGGAAGGTTGAAGGTTGAGTGTTAATGCTTCAGAAAGTGCAGGAGTATACTGATTAGAGGCAATGTTTACACCTGTCATTTATGCTTATCCTAATTTGTGTGTGACAGACTGCAATAATAAACTTGGGGTGGATGGTTATCAAATTTCCTTGCAGCAGTGCTGTGGCTGGAAACCTTTTAAATCAGGCTGTGGTAGACAGATATATGAGGGTCAGTTGGGCTTGCAGTAAAGCTGATGGAAGGGGATAAGCATCTAAGCACAGAGGTGATGGTTGTTTAATCAAAACAAGCATTTGGGTGGATATCAATAAAATAAGGGAGGAGGCTGAGATCAGAGTTGAAATATAGGTATGCATGTATGTGAATAAAACAATTAAATACAGGGCTAGTAAAACTGAACTTCAGCATAACAGACAAAACATAAAGGTAAGAATACAGGGAGTGCAGAATTATTAGGCAAGTTGTATTTTTGAGGATTAATTTTATTATTGAACAACAACCATGTTCTCAAAGAACCCAAAAAACTCATTAATATCAAAGCTGAATATTTTTGGAAGTAGTTTTTAGTTTGTTTTTAGTTATAGCTATTTTAGGGGGATATCTGTGTGTGCAGGTGACTATTACTGTGCATAATTATTAGGCAACTTAACAAAAAACAAATATATACCCATTTCAATTATTTATTTTTACCAGTGAAACCAATATAACATCTCAACATTCACAAATATACATTTCTGACATTCAAAAACAAAACAAAAACAAATCAGTGACCAATATAGCCACCTTTCTTTGCAAGGACACTCAAAAGCCTGCCATCCATGGATTCTGTCAGTGTTTTGATCTGTTCACCATCAACATTGCGTGCAGAAGCAACCACAGCCTCCCAGACACTGTTCAGAGAGGTGTACTGTTTTCCCTCCTTGTAAATCTCACATTTGATGATGGACCACAGGTTCTCAATGGGGTTCAGATCAGGTGAACAAGGAGGCCATGTCATTAGATTTTCTTCTTTTATACCCTTTCTTGCCAGCCACGCTGTGGAGTACTTGGACGCGTGTGATGGGGCATTGTCCTGCATGAAAATCCTGTTTTTCTTGAAGGATGCAGACTTCTTCCTGTACCACTGCTTGAAGAAGGTGTCTTCCAGAAACTGGGAGTTGAGCTTGACTCCATCCTCAACCCGAAAAGGCTCCACAAGCTCATCTTTGATGATACCAGCCCAAATCAGTACTCCACCTCCACCTTGCTGGCGTCTGAGTCGGACTGGAGCTCTCTGCCCTTTACCAATCCATCCATCTGGCCCATCAAGACTCACTCTCATTTCATCAGTCCATAAAACCTTAGAAAAATCAGTCTTGAGATATTTCTTGGCCCAGTCTTGACGTTTCAGCTTGTGTGTCTTGTTCAGTGGTGATCGTCTTTCAGCCTTTCTTACCTTGGCCATGTCTCTGAGTATTGCACACCTTGTGCTTTTGGGCACTCCAGTGATGTTGCAGCTCTGAAATATGGCCAAACTGGTGGCAAGTGGCATCTTGGCAGCTGCACGCTTGACTTTTCTCAGTTCACGGGCAGTTATTTTGCGCCTTGGTTTCTCCACACGCTTCTTGCGACCCTGTTGACTATTTTGAATGAAACGCTTGATTGTTCGATGATCACGCTTCAGAAGCTTTGCAATTTTAAGAGTGCTGCATCCCTCTGCAAGATATCTCACTATTTTTGACTTTTCTGAGCCTGTCAAGTCCTTCTTTTGACCCATTTTGCCAAAGGAAAGGAAGTTGCCTAATAATTATGCACACCTGATATAGGGTGTTGATGTCATTAGACCACACCCCTTCTCATTACAGAGATGCACATCACCTAATATGCTTAATTGGTAGTAGGCTTTCGAGCCTATACAGCTTGGAGTAAGACAACATGCATAAAGAGGATGATGTGGTCAAAATACTAATTTGCCTAATAATTCTGCACACAGTGTATATTACGCAATGCACCCAGGATATACAACGTATGGCTAATATAGGTTGCAGAGAAAATAAGATAAATAAATACATTTCCGCCAAGCGCCTGAGACAGAGGGCCCAGAGTCACTAATGGACTTCGTCCACAAAGTGACACAAGCACTACAGTAGAAGTGAACAGGGAGGGAGACTTGCCGCTCATTGTGTCAGCCTTTAGAATTCGGAAGGCACTGACCGCCCCTGAGAAGCACCCAGGGACATTATAGCTGTCACCAGGGACATTGCTGCCAAAACAACTATAATGGCACACTCTTGTAAGCACCCTACTGTCGCAGTAGACAACTATAGGATTTAAGTCTTTGAAGACTTACCTTTTTCCGTCTTAACAGAGAGATGCAAGTTTAAGCCAGTAACCAATACCCTGAGGGAGCAGGGCATCAGGTACCGATGGGGGATTTAGGGCACCCTAGTTGTACCACAAGGCGAGGCAGTTCATATCGTGTCGGTCACGGAGGATCAACCGAAATTTCTGAAGAGTCTCCATTTGCCACCTTCTATGACAAGACTGAGAACCGATATCCCCGGTGTGGTGCGGGTGCCAAGTCGCCAGATGGCAGATGATGCTCGCTCTTTTGTGGTTGCAGGACTCCTCAATATGTGTCCCCCAGTCTGCAGGCTATCATACCAGCCCTACTATAAATATCAGCTAAATTGATCCTGATGACAAGAAATTAGTTCAGAACTTGATGCTTGTAATTTTCTTGCTGAATTAATGTGTCATTGAGGAGTTCCTCACCTGTCATAATTTGAGTATTTTACTTTTCTTTTCTTATATTTGTTCTTCTATATTGTATAAAACATGACAAAACTTTGTGTCTTTGTCCACAACTAAATAAAGATTTTTTTTTGTATTTTCTTTTAAATAGGGTATGTTCAGTCTTTCTTCATAACCACTTAGTCACAAACACTGGCCAAATTCATATTAGCATTCATATTTCTTTACATGCAGTTTTCACAAATAAACTGCCCTTTCACCGATGATATTATAAGCATTGTATGTTTTATTGCTCTAAAACACTAATATTTTGTTAAGTTATGTCTCAAGTGTACAATAGTACCCCCCATGTCCAGGTTTTATGGTGTTTTGGAAATTTACAGGGTCAAATATAAGGCTTACCCCTGTCCAGTTTTTGCACATTGAAATTTGCTAGATTGGCTATGTTGCCTTTGAAAGCGTTTGGCCAGTGGTGTATCCTGGTTTTATGCTGCCCTAGGCATGACAAAACTCAGGCACCCCTTCCACACCCCTGCCCCGCCTTCTAAATAGACATACACACTCACTGACAGAAACATATACACTCAGTATCAGACACACACACATTCACTGACAGACACACATTCACTAGCTAACAGACATACACACTCACTGACAGACACATATACACTCAGTATCAGACACACATTCACTAGCTAACAGACATACACACTCACTGACAGACACATATACACTCAGTATCAGACACACATTCACTAGCTAACAGACATACACACTCACTGACAGACACACATACACTAGCTAACAGACAGACACACATACACTAGCTAACAGACACACATACACTAGCTAACAGACACACATACACTAGCTAACAGACATACACTAGCTAACAGACATACACACTCACTGACAGACAGACACACCTACACTAGCTAACAGACATACACACATACACTAGCTAACAGACATACACACTCACTGACAGACACACATACAGTCCCTAACAGACACACACTCACTAACAGACACGCATACACTCTCAGTAACAGACATAAATACACACTCACTAACATACGCACACTAGCACACTCCCTAACACACACATTAACAGGTACACACACACTCACTAACAGACACACAGTCACTAACAGATACACACTCACTAACAGATACACACTCACTAACAGATACACACTCACTAACAGATACACACTAACAGACACGCATACACACACAAACACACTCACTAACAGACACACACATAGTAACACACTCACTAACAGACACAGAGCTACTTGTCTCACTCTGCCCAACAATATGATCAGGGGTCATGAACTTTACACTGACCTATTAACCCTCTATTGCCACCATACATATATGCCACAGTGCTTAGTGCCTGTGGCCTCTTTTTTGTTTATAAATGAAGAGAGCACTCAATGGATTTGCAAACATGAAGTCGTGTTGTATTTAAACGATCAATGTTTCGAGTTTATAAAGACCTCCGGGTCGAAACGTTGATCGTTTAAATGCAACACGACTTCATGTTTGCAAATCCATTGAGTGTTCTCTTCATTTATACCTATTATATATATATATATATATATATATATATATATATATATATATATATATAGATAGATATAGATAGATATATATATTTGTGTTAGGGGCAAAAAAGCCGTATAGAGTGATAGAGAGCAACATAGGAATAGCGTAATACAGAATGGAAAAAGTCGGTTGAGGTGTGCCGGAATGCTGGTAGGCCTGTAAAATAAAGAGGTCAGAAAGGAAAAATACTATAAAATCGTTAAAACAGTCAACAGTCAATCGTTAAAACAGTCAACAATCAACATACATACCTGTATCGACCTAAGTTTGAGCATAACCTAAATTCATATAGTTACTTGCAACACCTGCTATGCAGGGAAGCCAAATGGAATTTCATAGTAGTTTGTAGAAAGAGTTAAATAAGCCGCTGTTGGCCAGCCATAGTGGCTTCTATGAGTATGAGGAGGAGCGGCTTAACTAATGATGACATGGTATTATAACAATTTATCACCATGAAACTGATAATCGTGCTATCACAAATTGTCTGTATGCAAATTTCCTTATAGGCAAACAAAAAAATGCACACTCCACCAGAAAGGTGAGATCAGGCTCTACACTTAAGTAAAGGATTCCCTTAACCTTCACAAATCACAGACAAAGAGATAAAGAATAAGTGGAGCACTGAAATACCTGTACAGATGTATAAATGATGTATATGGATGACACTGTATTATAGCCTGCAAATTGCAGGCTATAATACAGTGTCATCCATATACATCATTTATACATCTGTACAGGTATTTCAGTGCTCCACTTATTCTTTATCTCTAAATTTCCTTATAGCTATAAAACTTCTGGAAAAAGGACAGATAGCATGTTAGAAAAGTCGATATCCTGTACTGGAACGTACTGGAACACGTACCTAATATTGACTATGTAATGTATGCTCGAATGCGTAAGGATGTAAGGAGAACCAGCGTGAGGCCTTGAATATGAAACGTAACATATACCTATACATGTTTGACTGGTAAACCAATGCAACTGAACCCACCTAATATTAATTTAATACTACATGACTTTTAATGCATATTACTGAGCAGAAGGAACTTTCCTTCCCCTCATAGTACCTGCCACAATACTGCTTTAATACATTTAATTGTGCGGGCATCATAGATTAATGTGCAAGCTCTTAAACCTGTTTATAGAATAATAAACAACAGTTTAGCAGTACTTATTTATATTTGTATATATTGTTATTGGGTAATTGGGTTATCTAGCTGTTGGTATTGTATGTGCCATTTAACCATGCTGCTGTGTTGCGAAAGATAGTCCAAATCGAATAGAAGTGGACTAGCTATATCCCCTTAGCATAAAGGTGTATCGGACCTAGTAGGAGTGCTGGGCAGGGACAGGTCTTTCCACCTTCTTGACATTGAGACATGTTTGAAAAACAAAGTAATTAGTGTATACCCTTATATCGTCCTAGCTTAATAGCTAATGCCAAGAGGCGAAACGATTAAACTTGGTTGGTGACGGGTGAGGCCCTACTATCTGTCAAGCGGCTTGAGAGGCTCTGTCTGTGCATTGGCACAAGGGGATTTCATGGCCAACGAACATTGTGGTTACTTTTAAAGCATAAGATAGAATCGGAGTGACAGGTAAGGCCCTCTCTATGCCACCATGCAAAGCGACTAACTGTGAGTTGGGCCGATAGCCGTAGTACCTCTCAGCATGAGGATGGGGTTTGGCCTCGCGGGACCTTTAACCTAAGGCGTAGAGGCCTGTGAAATTAACTATTGGCCCCTAGGTGCCCTGTCAGCCAGTAACGAAGGTAACTAAGGGGAGAAGGGTATGGTGCGTATAAGGATGTGTAAATTGACGTACCTGAGAAAAGTAAGTCAGTTATGCGGTTTAACATAAGATGAACAGATAATAGTTCTGTGGTAGAAGGCGCTTAGAAGAGATAGATTGTAGTACAATACACAATGAAGTAGTAGCAGCTTACACACCAAAAGTAGGAACTCTTCAACCTACTAACAATCAAATGTATACAAAAAACGCTATTGTGCAAATACATGCAAAAATAGTGCAAAGGTGAAGCGCTTAAAAATAGAACGTAAGTGTTTCAGGAGATAATGATAAATGATGTTGAGGTCCTTTAGGTATCCATAGTAGGTGAAAAAAACTTGAAATGGAGACAAAAAATGAGAGAAACAGGGAAGCAACGCTGACCCTGGTGCAGAAATCCTTAATATGGTAGATAGCAAGGTGTAGATAACAATTTACTTCTCACCTTATCAGGAGCCTATAACTGGGCTCCAAGTGTACAGATATAGTGTCAAATATAGGGTGACACTTCCCTTCTTTATAGCAGCATAAATGTATCACTAGTCCACTTGGTAAAAGAAATTAACATTTATTGTAACTTATATTTAAAAACAATAAAATTAAATCGGTATACTCAAGTGCCAGTGCCGTATCCAAGACGCGTTTCGCCGATGTGTTTCGGCTTTATCAATTGGTAATCATACGGCTGCTAAGTTAGAATTTAAATACCCCCTAACGGGGAGCTGATTGGAAGATGGCGTCCGTGATACATCCAATTACAGCGCTCATATTAGTGGGAGTCTAGAGACTCAGCTGTTGATAATTTCTTCCGATACTGTGATGTCATCACGCACGACGGCTCGTGCGTGTGATGTCACATGCGGAAGTGAACTGTAGGCGTGTATTCGTCCGGCATATATTTTGTCAGGGGGATGTTTATACTCGTTCAGATTGTCCTTTCCAGCCCTCGGTAGTGACGTAGGCGTTTCATTTCCGCCATCTTGCTTGATGGCAAATGTACTCAATGTCCAGGTTTAGTCCAATAATTGTCCAGTATCACAAAATGTTTGTTCTCAGAAAACATAGTTATAACAGGGGGGAAGAGGAAAGAAATATAATATCAATATAGGGGAAATGTAATGGATGGATCATGAATATATAATGGATAAAAAATGCATACAATATGGTTATTATGATGACTTTGAAATAAATAAGAGAGAATTGATAAAAGTCTAATTTAAAAAATGTATAAAAAAAATATATATATAGTAAAATATACATATAAAAATATATATGTATAAAAACATACTGATAATATCATAAAAAATGGCAAATTTCAAAATCATCATTTAATCCATATGGTTGCATTGTGTTAAAATTAAAAATCCATTTCATCTCAGATTGTCCTATATTCTTCATTAAATCTCCCCCCCTCCAATTGACAGAGATTCTTTGGATTCCCATAAATTCCATAAAACGAGGGTCACAATTATGTTTATCTTTAAAATGCATGTTTATCTTTAAAACACTGTGTTTTTCAAAACCATTTTTCATATTTCTTATGTGTTCCTGGATTCGTGTGTTAAGTGTCCTAATCGTTCTTCCTATATATGTTAATTTGCATGGGCATGTAATTTTATATATTACTCTTGTGGAGTGACAAGTGATTAGTTGTTTGATTTAAAATCTCTTGCCATCATCTCTAGGATGATCAAACTCCTTAATTACTCGTTTCGAGCTTTGTGTATTTTTGCAGGCTCCACAAGAGCCACATCCATAAAATCCATTGGTCTCATTGAAAAAAGATGATTTTACAGTAGTCTTTTTTGATGGTAGATAATTATGTACTAGACTACTGCTTAAATTGTTTACACCCCTATAAGTAATCACAGGTCTATCAGGCAGCAGGGAGTGGAGAATAGGATCATTCCTTAGTATCGGCAAGTATTTGTTGATTATCTTTTTAAATTGTTTGTTGTTACAATTAAAATCACACATAAAATTGAAATTTTGATGTTGTGTGTCGATTTTTTTGTCTTTATATATGAGTAAATCATTCCTATTTTTCATTTCTACCTCCTCATAGGCTTGTACTAGCAGTTCTTCATTATAACCCTTTTCCTTAAAATCATCAAGTATTTTGATAGATTGTTCCTGAAATGTAATGTTGTCTGTACAATTACGTTTAATTCTTAATAATTGTGCCTTGGGAGGAAATCCATAGATTATTGAGTGATCAACAGACCTATCAAGTCTTGAAGAAAGACCCCACGAATGAGATCAAAAACACTTACTGTGAATTAATTGAGAGAGGTAAAATGGATGAAGTCTTGAATTTAAGGGAATATACATTTTTAAATGTACAACATCCTATAATCCCAGTCTTTTATTACCTCCCCAAGATCCATAAGCACAAGGATAAACCACCTGGTAGACCTATAGTCTCGGGGATAGGATCTATTTCAAGCAGGTTGTCACAGTACATCGACAAATGCTTACAACCCATAGTTAACACCTGCCCCAGTTATCTAAAAGACACCATCAATATTCTACAGATCATCCAACAGATCACCTGGAAGACAGACTATTACATTGTGACATCCGATGTAAGTTCGCTATACACAATCATCTCCCATACCCAGGGATGTAGAGCGACCAGATATTTTTTAGAACATTCAGACAAATTCTCCAACAATCAGGTCAATTTCATTGTAGACGGGATCAAGTGGATTCTAATGAACAATTATTTTTGGTTTGGCAATCAGTTCTACCTGCAGACATGTGGAACGACGATGGGTACGAGGTTTGCGCCCAGCTATGCGAACCTGGTCATGTCACACTGGGAACAAGAGTTTATTTACAACAACCATAGATAGGACGCAAACCTCGTTACCTATCGTCGTTACATAGACGCTATATTTTTTATTTGGAAGGGTGATGAACTATCTCTCAATACCTTTTTAACCTATCTAAACACCAATGATTGGGGCATTGTACTCACCAGCCATTATAGTAAAACCTCGGTCGAATTCTTGGACCTTAATATATATGTGGAAGAAGACACTCTCACATCTTGCACCTTTTTTAAAAAGGTGGACGTCAACAGCTATATAGGGAAGAAGAGTTGTCACTTCTCCCCTTGGCTGTTGAACGCTCCCAAGGCACAATTATTAAGAATTAAACGTAATTGTACAGACAACATTAAATTTCAGGAACAATCTATCAAAATACTTGATGATTTTAAGGAAAAGGGTTATAATGAAGAACTGCTAGTACAAGCCTATGAGGAGGTAGAAATTAAAAATAGGAATGATTTACTCATATATAAGGACAAAAAAATCGACACACAACATCAAAATTTCAATTTTATTTGTGATTTTAATTGTAACAACAAACAACTTAAAAAGATAATCAACAAATACTGGCAGATACTAAGGAATGATCCTGTTCTCCACTCCCTGCTGCCTGATAGACCTGTAATTACTTATAGGGGTGTAAACAATTTAAGCAGTAGTCTAGGAACACATAAGAAATGGTTTCGAAAAACACAGTGTCTCCATGCATTTTAAAGATAAACATAATTGTGACCCTCGTTTTATGGAATTTATGGGAATCCAAAGAATCTCTGTCAATTGGAGGGGGGAGATTTAATGAAGAATATAGGACAATCTGAGATGAAATTGATTTTTTATTTGAACACAATGCAACCATATGGATTAAATGATATTTTTCTATATATATATATATATTTATAAATTTTTTATATTATACTTTTTTCAATTCTCTCTTATTTATTTCAAAGTCATCATAATAACTATATTGTATGCATTTTTTATCCATTATATATTCATGATCCATCCATTACATTTCCCCTATATTGATATTATATTTCTTTCCTCTTCCCCCCTGTTATAACTATGTTTTCTGAGAGCAAACATTTTGTGATACTGGACAATTATTGGACTAAACCTGGACATTGAGTACATTTGCCATCAAGCAAGATGGCGGAAATGAAACGCCTACGTCACTACCGAGGGCTGGAAAGGACAATCTGAACGAGTATAAACATCCCCCTGACGAAATTTATGCCGGACGAATGCACGCCTACAGTTCACTTCCGCATGTGACGTCACACGCAAGAGCCGTCGTGCGTGATGACATCACAGTATCGGAAGAAATTATCAACAGCTGAGTCTCTAGACTCCCACTAATATGAACGCTGTAATTGGATGTATCACGGACGCCATCTTCCAATCAGCTCCCCGTTAGGGGGTATTTAAATTCTAACTTAGCAGCAGTATGATTACCAATTGATAAAGCCGAAACACATCGGCGAAACGCGTCTTGGATACGGCACTGGCACTTGAGTATACCGATTTAATTTTATTGTTTTTAAATATAAGTTACAATAAATGTTAATTTCTTTTACCAAGTGGACTAGTGATACATTTATGCTGCTATAAAGAAGGGAAGTGTCACCCTATATTTGACACTATATCTGTACACTTGGAGCCCAGTTATAGGCTCCTGATAAGGTGAGAAGTAAATTGTTATCTACACCTTGTTATCTACCATATTAAGGATTTCTGCACCAGGGTCAGCGTTGCTTCCCTGTTTCTCTCCTTTTTTTGTCTCCATTTCAAGGTTTTTTTCACCTACTATGGATACCTAAAGGACCTCAACATCATTTATCATTATCTCCTGAAATCTACAGGAGTAAGTGTTCTATTTTTAAGCGCTCCACCTTTGCACTATTTTTGCATGTATTTGCACAATAGCGGTTTAACATAAGAAATGGAAAGAAGCAATGTTATAGGGGTTAACAAGACAATTTTATGAAAATGTGAAACGTGACGTAAAATTATAGATATCCTGTATACCTATAGGATAAGTAGCGCAGTTAGTTGTAACCATAAGTAGACGGTTGCAGTAATTAGTAGATACCTAGCACCTAAAGGTTCGATGATGTTACGTACATGTGTGAATTGTAAGGGCTGGCTCGTGGACATAATTTAAATAGTCTGTAACGTACCTACCTAACTAGCGTAGGTGGCACCCTGTATCCTGTAAATAAACATAGTATGAGTAATGCCCTTGAAACAAGTCCTATAACCTATGACCCATTTTGAAGGAAAACAGCTATTTATAACGGAAGTGAAAGCAGTAATCCTAAATGATGAAACTAATGGTATGATGCAATATGCGAGGTGTATGTACGTGGCCCCCCATAACATATTATACAAATTTTTAATTTGGTCTGAGCCCCTATGTGGCCAAATGACCCGAGACCTTCTTGAGGGAAGAAACCAGATTCAAGATAAAACAGTAGTCCTGTTTAAGGAACATAAAAATGTGGTAGTAATAAAAATAATAATAATAATAATAATAACAAAGTATTTAACCAGAAAAGGTACATTCAGATTACTCAAGTATGTCCTGGGGTAATACAGGCAAGAGAGTATACTATACACTTAAGTAGCATTGAAGGAAGCAGTTAGGGAAGCCACCAGCAGGTAATTAAGGATAAAGGAGTCTAACCTTGGTAAATCATTGATTATACATCAAGTCCGAAATTAGGTAACGTTTTATACTGAACTAGTGATAGTGTCTCATCCCTAGTTAAGTGTCCAGACCCGGACTTTCCTGCATATAGAAACAGATACAAGAAACAGAATTCCTATATTTAGAAGTGGAATAGCAGTAACATAGGTGCAGAGAGCATAGAATATACTGTGTAAATCCCGGAGAATCTGTAAGAGAAATTGACCTGCAGGTGATTTAGGTTAAAGAACCGAGACTTAGTAGTATGAGTATAGGAATATACCAGGTGAGCATTAAAGGCGTAAATGAGTGAAAACCTTCCTGCAGAAATCCCGTTTATTTAAGTGAACCATATAAGGAGACTGATGAATCATGTAAATTGATAGTGAAATTTAGGCCTCGAACAAATTAGGGGGACCAATACAGGGAGCATAATTCCTAGTTTAGGGAATATGCACATCATATAAGAGAACAATGTTTCATGACATTCAAGCTTAAACCAGGGGCCTACACCAAAAGAGTGTTTAGAGGCGTATGATAGAACTGTATGCAGAATTACAATAGTTAATTAAACCAAACACAGAGTATCACCAGATATATAAACATACACATAGTTGGGTTACCTATCCATAGTATTATGATAACCAGCTATTTATTTAGTAAAATTACATGTTGTAATTCATGCAGTAATTAACCTTATATTCTACATGACCGCTAGAGGTAAGTATTCTGTTTCCAGGCTAGTTCCTGGTAAATTGCAAAAATCGTGCGGTTAGAGTATACGAATTTTCGCACAAAATGCTCTATCCGGCCATACAAATCTTTGCACGAAAGGCTCTATGCGGCCAAAGGGCTTTTGTGCTGACTAACGAAAGGGGGATCGTACATTGAAAGATACCAATTATTGCAAACTCATCTGTGTATGAACAGATTAAAACAACCGTTTGGGAGTTTGAAACCGAACTGACCATTAACATAGAATAGTAACCTTGTGAAACAGACTGAAACAAAATCATTCGGTAGTTAAAGACGAAATGATAGAAACATTAAAATATACACGAAAGGAATATGCGAACTGTAAAAGTAATTGAGATAGAAATATATAATTATAAGAAAAGCTCAACTGAAGGTGGGTGAAAAGTAATGTGGTATAAAAAGTACTGGGTGCTCTTTAACCCCTTAAGGACACATGACATGTGTGACATGTCATGATTCCCTTTTATTCCAGAAGTTTGGTCCTTAAGGGGTTAAGGAAAAAAATCTGTTCCCACACCGCATATATATATATCCACAATAAAGATAATAATAATCCCAAGGCACACCAAATTAAACCCCATTTCTCCTGCTCTTGGTCAGTATAGCTTTTTAATGGGTGTTTGCATTTAGCACTGTATTATTATTGTGTTATTGGTATTATAGATTGGACATGCACTACTTTATGCACTTTCTTTCTGTCAAAACATAATGATGTATTTTCTATGCATGAATAAATGCATTTTTATGTGCAAAGTTTGGTGTGCCTTGGGATTATTATTATCTTTCAGTAATTGAGATAGACCTGACCCGTGATGATGCCATGGAACTGTGACCACGCCGCAACGGTTAGGTCAATATCTTACGGTTTTGGTGCGTTCCTGGATCGGTATTCAGAGCTTCCGGCCTGGAAGTCTGAAAAGTGGATGTTTGTAAGCCGAGTGCCACAGGAAGACAGCAGGAACAGGTAAACCACGTAGTGAAACAGGTAAGTTGCAAGATGGTGCATGTGACCCGGAAGTAGTCACATGCAAATCGCTGGAACAAGAACGGTGTGGAACAAGGTAAAGAGTCCCTTTAAGTAGGGAAATCATGCCCCTCCCACAATTACAGGCAAAAGCCTTAATACTTGTGTTAGGGGCAAAAAAGCTGTATGGAGTGATAGAGAGCAATATAGGAATAGCGTAATACAGAATGGAAAAAGTCGGTTGAGGTGTTACGGAACCGACGATGTTGGTA
The DNA here is from genome assembly GCF_036172605.1 of Pelobates fuscus. NCBI lineage: Eukaryota > Metazoa > Chordata > Amphibia > Anura > Pelobatidae > Pelobates > Pelobates fuscus. Next base: position 375,377,095 of record NC_086319.1, on the reverse strand, counting down.
GGCCTGTATATATATAGTTAATGCAATGTTAATCACAAATAGACACACCAGGCAAGCCATAAGACTTGCTTTTACCACATAAATCTTACTTTAACAGTGCTCTCACTACTGCAAGGGATTCTGGTTATGCAAATAAGCTCAACAAAGAAACACATTTTGGCCTTATAATTCCACTTTATACATGGAGTATGTGCCTGCTGCATAATACAGCTTTGAAACACAACTCAGGAAGAGGTGCAAGGCCAGTGAACCACTCATGGACAGCTGTTCCGTTGTTATTTCAACTCATTAGCATGAGATAGGTTACTTGCTTGTTAGGGATGCTTGGCGTTACTTGTAAAGTACATCCCAAACAAGTTGTGGTGGGCAAAAAGTGTGGATGAGAACTCCTTCCACCTGAAATAAGTGGAAAGTTAATGCAATGTTAAACACAAATACACACACCAGGCAAGACATAAGACTTGATTTTACCACAGAAATCTCACTTTAACAGTGCTCTCACTACTGCAAGGGATTCTGGGTAAAACATACTGGGACTGTACAGATAATTATGCAAATATTTAGTGATAAGAGAATAAAAAAAAAAAGGTAAAACAAGATGAACACTCCATGAACCATAAAACAAAACATAAAAATTGAAGCAATCAACATTTAGGTGAGAATTCCCACACCAAAAATATAAGTTGTGCAAATACTTATACAGCCAGCAGATGGCGCTCGACGTTCATCAAGTCAGATGCTACATTGAAACAAAAAAGTTGCAGGGTGTTGAAATGTTAATGGCACTTAGAGTGTTCCTTTAAAATAAGCTATATCAATACAGTGAGAGAAATAGTATAATTAAAATATTGGGCAGCACTGTACACAATGCCCGATCCCAAAATGGCATACCATTAAGAAATTATGTGAAAGGATAGAATAGAAATGTGTACACTATTAAAAAAAATTACAAGGGCAACAAATTTGACATATATCTGTTTAAAGGACTCCAATTCATCCATCCCGCCCAGTGCTTCTATTGATGTAGAATTATTAAAACCTTTATTGATCCTGTATTGAATTTATTGAATTTTTGTACTAACTCCATTTTCTAACTACATTACATGACAGATTATCCTAACAGCATTTAGAATAATGAATAGACACTGTATTTTCTAGAAGGACATGACTAACACCGGAATTATCAAGTTCCTCTAATATGAAACAAAGTATACTATAGCTAGGCCATGAGAAACAGCCTGTATGAAATGTTCTTTCATAAAAAAGACCCTGAACCTGACCTAGAGTCTGACATCACTAACTACGCAAAATGACGCCCAAGCCCCCCTTCCCACCGAGTAAGCCTCGTGCTGGGTAAGATGGCGCTTGAGCCATCTGTCCACACCCGTGTCCAGAATAACGCCACCTCCCGGTGGGAGGACACCTAGCTAACCACTTAGTGTTGGAGCCAATTAATAATATTGATGGGTGGACATTGACATAACCACTTAACACTTAACCCAATTAATGATGTTTATTTGTTGTTATTTTGATATTCAATGATGATGCAATTTCGCTCTTATAAGGGTCTGCGAGCCCGCTTTTTAATCAGATGCCATTAAATTTCCTCGAAGTTATTTTAACCTGAACTCCGTGTGTCAGTGTGAACTTACTTCTGCGTATACGCAATTTAATCATCTCAGATTTGGACAGGAACAGATAGACATTTAAACATATTTGTTTATTTAAAATAATCTAGAACACTATCACTCTATCACTATATACAGCTCATTGAGAAGCACTGGAAACCCGCGATCGTGTGTGTCTGCGCACTCACAGCTCAAACATTAAAGATTTTTAGTGAGAAACCTCTGAGTGGACTGAAAGTCTGTATTGGTGAAAGAGGGGAGATCTTGCGAAGACTACAGAGAGCAGGTCTACAGCTATGGTATGTTTATTTTTTTTTACATTTTCAATAACCCCCAAAGCAATCTGTTAAGGAAAAATACATACATATCTTGGGGACGTATCTACCACAAACTTTAAAAAAACAAAAAAAAATATTCAATGCAGTGTTACTTTAAGAACAAAATAATTACATATTAGTGCTCTGGAGACCTGGTTTTGAGTGTTATGTTCACGGATGGTGACATGTTTCTGTAACCTGTGTGTATTTAATTAGGGCTTTAAGTTCACTCTGCAGTACACCTGTTGTAACTCTGCATGTTTTACAGTTTCTGCCTCTCATTATCCCCGTAGAAGGGTGGCGATCTGGTTCTCGTTACTTCATCTGTTATATTATTTTTATTAGTTCTTCATCCTTAACTGGTGGATGAGGGAATGAAGAAGCTGTGTATGGATACGTTGTTCTACTGAGTACTGAAACACCAAGATCATGGCTACTGAAAACCTTGGGGACTCCTCGCAATTAAAGCTGAAAAGTCACAGATGTCTCTACTGTATGGCAGTAGGTAGCAAACTTTGTCTAGATTGTGAAGCCTATCTTTGCCGTGATCACCTAGAGGCACATAATTCGGTAGGACAGCACACCCTAACTGAATTGACCACTGACATGCAGACAAGAAAGTGTGCTACTCATCAAAAACTCCTAAAATACAACTGCTGTGTGGATAACGTTTATGTCTGTGAGTTCTGTGTTGTACTTGGTAATCACATAGGACACAAAGTGGAATTAATAAGTGACATGGCCATGGCTGTGAAGTCGTCACTTGAAGAACTTTTGGACAATCTGATCAAGAAGTCCAAAGAATCTGAATACCATATTCATGAAGCAGCGGCCACAAGGGATGACATCCATAAAAGAGCTGCTGATCTACAAAGACGAGTCACTATGATGCTTACAGATCTTAAACAAGAGCTGGAAGGTGAGGAGAGGAAGATTTTGAGTGAGATCACAAATCAAGTAGACGAGAAAGACTTTAATATTGCTAGATTTTTCTCTAAAAAGAAAGAAGAAACATTTAAGCTTAATGCCCACGGGGCTAAGATCAAAGGTATTATAAATTCTACTGACCCAATGACCATTGTCGAGAAAGGAACTCAGTCAATTAACAAGACCAAAATGCTAATAGACGAGGTTCAAGGCAGACTGGAAGTTACAGGATTGAATGCGTTATTGGTAACAGTGCATTTAGAGTCTGGGCTAATCAAGGTAATAAAACGCATTCCACAACTTCAAAAAAAACATGGTTTTGCAGTGCAGAATGAAATCTATATAGAGCCGATGAATGCCAATCATCCAACTGAAGGCAGTGCCTCTGAACTTGGAAGTCCACTGGACTCATCAATGAATCTTAAGGAAAAAGATCGTAAGTATCTGGCCTCTAGCTACTCACCCATTTCATCAGGACAACATTATTGGGAAGTAGAAACCAGTGACTTGCCAAGTTGGAGTGGTGAGGCGTCTAACTCCCAAAACAAACGTTTTGGGAGATAATGGCGATTCATGGTGCATGTGTTACTATAAAATGGGTAAATATACAGTTGTTAACAATGGTGTAAACACATTAGTGAGTACAAGCTCTCCTATTGAAGCTCTAGGGATATATTTGGATTACGAAGCAGGAAACTTGTGTGGTTTTTTTTCAGCTGGCGAGTCCTATCAAACACCTACATACAGAGTTTGTTACCTTTACTTCTGTTTATGCAGCCTTTTCCATAGGTAAAAAGAAACATAGAAACATAGAATGTGACGGTAGATAAGAACCATTCGGTCCATCTAGTCTGCTCAATTTTTTAAATACTTTCATTAGTCCCTGGCCTTATCTTATAGCTAGGACAGCCTTGTGTCTATCCCACGCATGCTTAAAAACTCCTTCACTGTGTTAACCTCTACCACCTCAGTTGGACGGCTATTCCATGCATCCACTACCCTCTCAGTAAATTAATACATCCGGATATTATTTTTAAACCTTTGCCCCTCTAATTTAAGACTATGTCCTTTTGTTGTTGTAGTTTTTCAACTATATAATAGAAAGGGCTGAAAAAATTTGAGATAAAACACTACTGTAGCAAATTGGTTATAGGTGATGCATTTTTAACCTGTTCCTGGGTCCAGTGAGCCCAAAAAGCACTGCATCATCTATGACCTCTTTGTACCTGAGGATGGGGATCTAAGTACTTACAATTTGCAGATGTCACAGACAGAATAACCCTGTATGTATATTATAGTTGCCTGAGGAAAGAGATCATGAAGTGTGATTAAAGAGATTGTAAGGGCTGATAGCGTTATTAAAAATGATAGGCTTAGAGATAAGCAAAATAATCAAGTAATATGGAACGGGTATCGGGACTGGAGGATTAGAAAGACACAAGTTATGGCTATAGCCACTGGACAATTATGAGGGAAACAATCTGGGGAGTTGCGATAATATGAGAGAAAAAGCCTTGCAAGAGGGATTAAAGAGAAAGAAAAGAGAACAGCTGCTTTCTGAGAAAAACAAAACTGGATGGAAGAATTGCTACAAAAAGAAATGTTGGTGAAAGAAATTATAAAAAAAGACTATTGAGCAGACTGGTAAATATTACAGGGAAAAAAACTCCATTGGGTGATGCAATTAAAAAAATGTAGGAAGTTAAATAGAGAATGGAAAACGTAGACGAAAGACAGAGGGAGAGAAACTGCGGGAACAGGGATGTATCCGTTTATAAGCCATTTACTTGATTAATTATTATTATTGCATCAATGTATAAGCTTGCGGATTTATGCAGTAATTAGTGAAATGATACCAAGTAGCAAAAATGAAACACTAGAACCTTAAAAATTTTTTATTTTTTTTAAATGACTTTATATTATTTGCTAAACGGAAAATGGTATGAAATGACCAGGGACTGGAAATATAAGCGAAATTTAAATTCTATCATGGCCCAAAAATGTATTCACTGGTCAATTCCAAACAATTCACAGTGCACACAACCATTCATGGGATCAGTCGGTGTTAAAGGAACACTCTACTCGTCTAAAGTACTTTAGTTTGTACTTTTACTGTAATGCTTTATGTGTGAAGGGTGTGCTCTATTTTTAAATTTTAAAAAAAAAAGTGTAGATTTCAATATATATAATATATAAGTTGTCATTTTTATTTTTATAAATTAATCTTGTTACACCCCACCGGCTGTCAATCATACAATCAGTCCTGTTACTTCCTGGTTGTTTAGGTCAATTGAACTAAATGCAAGAGGCAGCAATTGCCCAGAGCACCTGCATTACAAAGACTTCTCATTGAGCTGCACTGGGAAGTCTGTGATTGGACAGCCACAGAAAGTTTCGGCTGGGTTGGAAGGGGAGGAGTTACAAAGGCTGCAGACATTAAATCTGAAGTTTTTGTACACTGTTTTTAGATAAAACTCATAAAACTAAAAAAAAAACATACTTAGATGCATGCATGTTTTCATTGGGAGTTTCTGGTTTTTTTTTTTAATAATATACTAATAGTTGTCACTCAACCGCATTTGTGAATGTGCTGCTTGTATCAGGATTACCCCTCATGAAAATTACCCTAGGTAAAATCTAAAAATCATATATGGTGCTTTCGCACTGACAAAAAAAAAAACCAACTCACTATTATCCTTCATAAGTGTGTTTGTTATTTAGGAAAAAAAAAAAATTATTATATATTAAATCCCTTCAAATGAGGGAATTGACGTCCAAACAAAAAAACATACACAACACAGAAATACCTCCTGTACAAAAAGTAAAAGAAATCCCTACTGTAATGGCAAATATGCTACCCTGTGTGCAAACCGAGTGCATATAACTAGTGATGTCGCGAACATAAAATTTTCCGTTCGCGAACGGCGAACGCGAACTTCTGCAAATGTTCGTGAACGGGCGAGCCCTATGAACCGCCATAGACTTCAATAGGCAGGCGAATTTTAAAACCCACAGGGACTCTTTCTGGCCACAATAGTGATGGAAAAGTTGTTTCAAGGGGACTAACACCTGGACTGTGGCATGCCGGAGGGGGATCCATGGCAAAACTCCCATGGAAAATTACATAGTTGATGCAGAGTCTGGTTTTAATCCATAAAGGGCATAAATCACCTAACATTCCTAAATTGTTTGGAATAACGTGCTTTAAAACATCAGGTATGATGTTGTATCGATCAGGTAGTGTAAGGGTTACGCCCGCTTCACAGTGACAGACCAAACTCCCCGTTTAACGCACCGCAAACAACCGCAAACAGTCCATTTGCACAACCGCAAACTCCCCATTTGCACAAGGTTGGATACCAAGCTAGCCATGTCCCGTTCCTCATCCTCACTGATGTCATTGAAGGTCTCTTCCTCCACCCAGCCACGTACAACACCAAGGGTCCCCGAAAGGTGACAACAAGCCCCCTGTATTTTTTTTTTAAATGTACACTACTGTTACACCAGATATGAGTTGCACTGGTGTGACACTGTGCCCTGGCAGGCCCTGAAACGCACAGGTGTGAAGGAAACTGACTGCTGATATTTCACAGTCAAATTTCTAGTTTTTTTTTTAATGCACACTACTGTTACACCAGATATGAGTTGCACTGGTGTGACACTGTGCCCTGGCAGGCCCTGAAACGCACACGTGTGAAGGAAACTGACTGCTATTATATTACAGTCAAAAAAGTTTGTTTTGTTTTTAAATGCAAGCTATTGTGACACCAGATATGAGTGGTGGCACTGGGACCACCTTAAAAATATTGGATATCGCTAAAAATCATGATCACTATATACTTTCTCTACAAACCTCTAAAATGAACCAAACTACTCATCCATCCGCTATACCACTTTATCCCACCTAGAACTAGTGCCCAGTTAAAATACTTGACTCTTACTTACCCACACTCAGTCATGCCACACACATTTCACCACTACTCTCACTGCATCCCTCTGAATACGGCTAAATTCATCTTCTACATCAGAACACTACTCCTAAGATTGGGTTGTATCCATGTCTCGGGTCTTTCATTTAGAATAGGGGCAGCTTCGGTCTCCTTCAACACTGACACTCCAGTGCATATTATTAAAAGATTGGGCAGATGGAAATCCTCAGTCTACAACCAATATATTCCTCATCCCGAGAAAGAAATGAGGAAAGCTTTTAAAAGTTTGTCTTTGTAAATTTGATGCAATAAGTGTGTTTTTCTTTAATACCTTTTCACCCTCTTTGCATGAACCCGATTTACATATATTACTAATATGTTTCTGAACATATATATTATTTTATTCACTCACTTACTCACTCTCTGGGCCGGCCTAAGACATCATGCTGCCTAGGTCCAACGATAAATGACTATGGGGGATAATGTATAATAAACACAGGTTACTGGCTATGGGAGGGATAATGTATAATAAGCACAGGTCACTGGCTATGGGAGGATAATGTATAATAAACACAGGTTACTGGCTATGGGAAGGATAATGTATAATAAACACAGGTTACTGGCTATGGGGGGATAATGTATAATAAACACAGGTTACTGGCTATGGAGGGATAATGTATATTAAACACAGGTTACTGGCTATGGGAGGATAATGTATAATAAACACAGGTGGCTATGGGGGGATAATGTATAATAAACACAGGTTACTGGCTATGGGGAGGATAATGTATAATAAACACAGGTTACTGGCTATGGGGGGGATAATGTATAATAAACACAGGTTACTGGCTATGGGAGTGATAATGTATAATAAACACAGGTTACTGGCTATGGGAGGATAATGTATAATAAACACAGGTTACTGGCTATGGGGGATAATGTATAATAAACACAGGTTACTGGCTATGGGGAGGATAATGTATAATAAACACAGGTTACTGGCTATGGGGGGGATAATGTATAATAAACACAGGTTACTGGCTATGGGGGGATAATGTATAATAAACACAAACACACAAAAAAAACAAATAATACAAAAAAATAAATAAAAAATGAATGGAGCTTCAGAATTAATCTAAATTGTATGCTGTCTATGAGGTGGGAGGGTCTGGAAGGGAGGGTCTACTGCTGATTGGCTGGAATGTGTCTGCTGACTGTGAGGTACAGGGTCAAAGTTTAATCAATGATGACAAATAGGGGGCGGACCGAACATCGCATATGCTCGCCGTCCGCGGTGAACGCAAACAAGCTATGTTCGCCAGGAACTATTCGCCAGCGAACCGTTCGGGACATCACTACATATAACCAAAAATATAACGATTCAAATCAAAATGCCCTAGTCATAGAGATCCTCCATAACACCCAATACAGAAAATGACTCAAATATACTTTACAAGGGATTAAAGTAATATACATGTACTCCAATATGTAAGTCAAACAGCAACAATAGCAAATTGTATTCCTTTACATACGATTGATAAATATCAATGTATACAGTGAATAGAACTGAAAAAACCTGATCTGAGTTTGTCATGTGCTGAAAAGAACGTATCCGAAAAATAAGACGTCACTCCTAAATATTGAGATAATCTCAACAACCTTACTTTTTTGCAGATTTGACAGTATATACACCAGAAAAAAGAACACAGGGTGAGAAACATGCATTGGGAATGCGAGGTGCGGCCCATCGCTGTGCTACAAAGATACTGGGCCGATTATACTGCAAGAAACCTTCTCGTTTGTCAACTTACCCTATTTCATTTTCTCTTTTATTCTTTTCACTTTTTTGCTTTTTTTGTTTTTGCTTTTTGCATTACTGCAATACTGAATGCTGATTGATAAAGGGGATAAGAATTATTATCTCAGCGTTTAGGAGTGACAAATTATTTTTAGATAAGTTTTCCAATAGATGACAAACTCAGATCAGGTTTCTTCAGTTAAAGGGACATTATTGTCACAATAACTACTGCAGCTTAAAGGGACACTATAGGCACCCAGACCAATTCAGCTCATTTAAGTGGTCTGGGTGCAGAGTCCCAGGTCCCTTAACCCCTTAAGGACCAAACTTCTGAAATAAAAGGGAATCATGACATGTCACACATGTCATGTGTCCTTAAGGGGTTAAAGGGAAACTATAGTCACCAGAAGAACTATAGTTCATTATATTTGTTAGGGTGAGTTTAATTGGGACAGAAGCTCCCATGCTATGGCTTTTTGGATAGACTTAAAGGCCAGCCTATTACTCACTGACTATGGACCTGGTCCCAGAAGTCCCTAAAAGAGGTTTGTGATAGCAGCAATCAATGGACACGTTATTTATTGTTAGTTTGATAACGCTGCTGCGCCCTCTGCTGACTGTCTGGAGAAGTGTGTTCATTTGCATAAGCCCAGTATGCAAATGAGAGCAACAAAATAAGTAGTTAAATGTATATATTATTGCTTTTTATTGTGTTTGAAAATGTTATTGGTATTATATAGTAATTATATAGTAATTTGCTAAAGTTCTATGTATTTATATTTTATTGATATTGTCACAACAATCTAAGTGTAATGAACATATGGGTTAGTCCCAAGTAAAAATAAAGCTTTGTATGTTAGTTCCTTTTGTGTCCTGTGTGGATTTTTTTTTATTATTATTCTTTATTTTTCATGTGCTCAGATTAACCACAGGCGTGCACACATTTTCATAACAGTTTGCAGTGTAGACAGCACATTTTTATATATATATATATATATATATATATATATATATATGACATGAGGAATACAGGTAGTTAAACATAAAGATAGTAGCATTTAGCATGCTAGAGTGAACGTGCATTTGTCTTGACTAGTAGCGCTGAATTATGTATGCCCAAGATATTGCATCACTACTAACGACAGCTATAATGGTAGGATATATGTTGCACATTATTAATTATTTATGCAGGCTTAATAAACAGCATATTGAAGCTAAAGTACAGTAACAGTTAACGCTTTTTGCAATGGCATTGGCATCTGGGGAGTTAATATTGCTGGGGTCTGGGGGACAAGCCTGAACTTAGTACTGTCACTAATGAGAACACCTGAGGTCCCCTGTGGCTTTAATCTAGTAAGTGGTTTACAGTGTCGTAGGGAATCTATGCCAGGTAAAGACAGTGTTATTTAAGATAGAGGCACAAGACTTATGCAGGATCTCTGATTGCTAAGTATCCTCAGCATAACAGGGGTATTTAAATTAAATAAAGGCTTTATGCTAACAATTTAGGCTGGGGATGATTCACTTCAGTCAAATAAAATACATACAATAAATGCAAGACTATAATATAGTATTGAGTAATATGTTGGTTGTTGCTTGCCGGGTTTAATAGGATTCTCCAGTGCCTGTGAGTGGGTGAGCTTTTGTAGTGTCCGGTCAATGGGAGAGAGAGTCTCTGCCTGACAAGCAGGGTTGCCGGCTGTGGGCAGCGCTCTGCAACAGTCCAGTCTGCCTATGCCCTTCCTGGAAGCCTTGTCTGTATACCTGGGACAATGACTCGGTTGTCTGAATAGTGTGTCCGCCATCCCTCTTCTCGAGTGTAAGGGCCCAGTTGTCAGGCTTGTTTGTTCGCGTTGGTGCTGGGATGCTGGTGGGTAATCTAGGTATGATTTGCTATTGGCTGCCCGTTGTGCAATTGCCCACGCTGGTCGGACACCGCCTGGGCAGGCCCGCCGGTCCTTTACGTGTCCCGGTTTGTGTTAAGGCTTGAGGGTGGCTGTCTGTTTCTCCCGTAACACAGCTGTTGCAGTCTGGCTCGTTCGCGGTGGTTTTCTCGTTGGCGGGAGGCGGCGCCTGCCGCAATGCCATTTTCTGGCATGCTTGTTTAGGCGTGGAGCCTGTTTGAGGTAAGCTTGAGGAGGCACTGCCAACATTAGTTTCTGAGCCGGGTCACTTGTAGCGGCTTGTCGCTCACCAATTTTCCTCCAGAAAGCCTCAAAAAGTGCGTCGATTCGCTTTAGAGTCTCTGTTAACTGTGTAGAGCCTCGTGAAAGTGATGCAGCGTTGTCTGCCATTTTGGAGGCCCCAACTCTCGCCTTGTTTGGTAGGGTCGCAGGCTTGGTCGTGGGGCATGGAGTCAGCGCTTCTCTTCCGGGCGGGGACCGGGATCTCCCCCACCGGTCCATAGGGGGGGGGAGAGTGTTTCATTGTCGCTTGCGGCTGTTTGCACTCGGCGGGGAAGCGGCCGTCTTCCCTCGCCACCTCCCAAGGTAGGCCCCATGCTGCCGTTTTGGTGTCCGATCTTCCCGGTCGTCGGGTTTGGCTCTTGTGGCAGGAGCTCCTATAGAGCACGTCCAGCCAGCTTGCCAGTCAGGCTCCGCCCCCCCCCCCCCCCCCCCCCCGTGTGGATTTTTAAGGATCGCAGTAACAGAGTCTTTGGAGCTGTTGGCTAGCTGCACGATCCCTCTAGCTTTGAGATAAATCAAGAGAGCTAGGCCTAAGAGCCGCAAGTGCATTTGTAAAGGCAATAGAACTCCCATTGCTGGCAGAGATGTATATCTGTCTGGAAGAAGGGCTGCAGCAAAATAGACAGAGGGCTGTGACTAGTCACCCCATCCCTCCCTCTGTCACTAGTCACTCCCTCCCTAACTCTGTCACTGTGTCATCCTCTCCCTCACTCTGTCACTAGTCAGCCTATCCCTCCCTCTGTCACTGTGTCACCCCATCCCTCCTTCTGTCACTAGTCACCCCTCCCTCACTCTGTCACTAGTCACCCCTTCCCTCCCTTACTCTGTCACTAGTCACTCCCTCCCTGTCACTGTGTCACCCCCTCCCTCACTCTGTCACTAGTCACAACCTCTGTCACTAGTCACCCCCTCCCTCACTCTGTCACTAGTCACCTACTCCCTCACTCTGTCACTAGTCACCTACCCCCTCCCTCTGTCACTAGTCACCCCCTCCCTCACTCTGTCACAAGTCACCCCCTCCCTCACTCGTCACTAGTCACCCCCTCCCTCACTCTGTCACTAGTCACCCCTTCCCTCCCTTACTCTGTCACTAGTCACTCCCTCCCTGTCACTGTGTCACCCCCCCCCTCACTCTGTGACTAGTCACAACCTCTGTCTCTAGTCACCCCCTCCCTCACTCTGTCACTAGTCACCTACTCCCTCACTCTGTCACTAGTCACCTACCCCCTCCCTCTGTCACTAGTCACCCCCTCCCTCACTATGTCACTAGTCACAACCTCTGTCACTAGTCACCTACTCACTCACTCTGTCACTAGTCACCCCCTCCCTCACTCGTCACTAGTCACCCCCTCCCTCACTCTGTCACTAGTCACCCCTTCCCTCCCTTACTCTGTCACTAGTCACTCCCTCCCTGTCACTGTGTCACCCCCCCCTCACTCTGTGACTAGTCACAACCTCTGTCTCTAGTCACCCCCTCCCTCACTCTGTCACTAGTCACCTACTCCCTCACTCTGTCACTAGTCACCAACCCCCTCCCTCTGTCACTAGTCACCCCCTCCCTCACTCTGTCACTAGTCACAACCTCTGTCACTAGTCACCTACTCCCTCACTCTGTCACTAGTCACCCCCTCCCTCACTCATCACTAGTCACCCCCTCCCTCACTCTGTCACTAGTCACCTAGTGGGGGTGACTAGTGACAGAGGGAGGGGTGACTAGGGACAGAGTGAGGGTGAAGTGACACAGTGACAGAGGGAGGGAAGGGGTGACACAATGACAGAGGGAGGGGGCGACTAGTGACAGAGGGAGGGGGTGACACAGTGACAGAGGGAGGGGGTGACTAGTGACAGAGGGGGGGTGACACAGTGACAGAGGGAGGGGGTGACTAGTGACAGATGGGGGTGACACAGTGACAGAGGGAGGGGGTGACTAGTGACACAGTGAGGGAGGGGGTGACTAGTGACAGAGTGAGGGAGGGGGTGACACAGTGACAGAGTGAAGGAGGGGGTGACAGAGTGAGGGGGTGACAAGTGACACAGTGAGGGAGGGGGTGACCAGTGACAGAGGGAGGGGGGTGACTAGTGACAGAGGGAGGGGGTGACACAGTGACAGAGGGAGGGGGTGACAGAGTGAGGGAGTGATTGGTGAGAGTAAGGGAGGGGGCGACTAGTGAGAGAGTGACTATATCCTACCTTTCTCGCTGCTCCCTCTGGTCTCCCAGGCTGCTGCTCCTTCCCCTCGCTAAACGGGCTCTGTGTGAGAGGAGAGTACAGGAAGTGACCGCGTGGGACAAGGAGAAGGAGACCTGGCAGAGAGCTGGTGAAGCTGCCACGTCTCATTTGAGGATGGGGAGGGGGGTTAATATGCTGAGCGGTAGGTTGTGGTGCCCTGCGCTACATCAGGGGCCCCACAACCTATCAATGAAATAGATTTTATTTTTTTTGCTGTTCCAGTTGGAGAGATCTCTGATCTCTCCAGCTGGAGCATAGCTGTGCTGCCAGGCCCCGGACTGCCTAGGGCCCTCGGTCCATGACCTATGTGCCTGAGTGGTCAGTCCGCCCCTGACACTATAAATTATAATTATTTTATTATTAATATAGTGCCATCAGATTACGTAGTGCTGTACAATGGGTTGACTAACAAACATGTAATTATAACCAGACAAATGGACGTACAGGAACAGAGGGGTGGAGGGCCCTGCTCAATGAGCTTACATCTTAGAGGGACTGGGGTATAGTGAAACAAAGGGTAAAAGTAGGGGTACGAAGTAGGTTGTTAGAAAAGTATTCACTGAGGGCTTAGTAGGTAATTTTTGACAGTTGCAGGAGAGGAGTCATTGGGAGTGGGGGATAAAAACAGTTTAATTGATATGCTTACTTGAAGAAGTGAGTTTTCAATGTTTTTTTGAATAAGTGGAGACTGGGTGAAAGAGAAGGGAAGGGTGTTCCACAGAAGAGGTGCAGCCCTGGAGAAATCTTGTTTGTTTGTGTTCCTGACCGTATAGTGTTCCTTTAACCCTGCAAAGGTAATTATTGCAGTTTTTTTAAACTGCAAAAATTACCTTTGAGGGTTTACTGGTACACATGAGAACATCCAGTGTCATCCGAAACCCCATAGGAAAGCATTATACATACTTTCCTATATGGGGATATACTAATGCAAGCGGCCATTGCGCATGCACATTAGGTCTCCCCCTTACTTTTGGTCCCTTAAAAAGTGGGAGGCACATATACAAACGTTCACCTGATTTGGATGTAAATATCCTCAAATTAAAGCTGAAAGTCTGCAGTTAAAGCACATCTTGTTTGTTTCATTTCAAACCCATTGTGTTGGTGTATAGAGCCAAAAAGATTTGAATTGTGTCGATGTCCCAATATTTATGGACCTGACTGTATTTGTACAAATAGTAAATAGTTTAAAAAAACAACAAATATTAAAACAAATGACTACTTTAGAATAGATGGTAATGGGCATATCTATAAAACAAATGCATCAAAAGAAGCCCTTGCCACCATTTAGTATCCTAAATAATTCAAAATAAAAACAATTGTAAAAGTACAAGCAGAATGATATGATATGATGATACAAGTTCAGCGCTGTTTGCGAGTTAGTCTGTCTGATTTTAGTTCCATGCACTCAACGTCCGAACACCGCTGACTGCTTTCATGCGACAAGATGGCTGCCGACTCATTTCCCACGTGTTCGCTCATGCAAATCGGGGCCACCCAGAAGAACACTTGAGTTAACAAGGTGTTTATAAATTAATAAGGTGTCGAGAGAGGTCAACAGGGTTAACAAGCCAGAGACTTTCTCTGTTATTTTTGCTCTCCCCCCCCCCTTATTTTATTGATACCCACCCAAATGTCTTGCTTGGCCAATCCTCACCTCTTCTGTGCATCTCCATTCCATAGATTTTATTGCAGTCCTGTTTTGACCCTATCATCCCTCTCTTCCACAGTCAGAGTTTTAAAAGACCACTTCTAACAAACCTGAACAGTGCTCAGGGTGCACCTTTCAACCTATCCTCCCTGTCCCTGCCCTATCCTTTACTTCCTTTGAAGTTCACACTGTACGCCTTTTTAAGCCCACTCCTTTAAAAATTGCCATCATCTATCGCCCCCCCGGTCACCCTAAACTATTTATAGAACACTTTTCCTCCTGGTTACCCCATTTTCTTTCCTCTAGCACTCCCTCTCTCATACTTGGGGACTTCAATATCCCTATCAACAAGCTCAACTGCCCTGATGCCTCCCGTCTGCTCTCTGTAACCTCCTCCTTTGGACTCACACAGATTTCCTCCTCCGCAACTCAGACCGCAGGAAACACTCTTGACCTCATCTTCACCAATCTCTGTACCACCTCTGATCTCTCCACTGATCCATTTCCTTTGTCTGACCACCATCTGCTAACATTTAACATCTGCATACCTCATACCAAAATCTCTACACCTTCAACTCTCCAACCTCGCAGAAACCTCAACTCCCTCGATCTCCAGCACTTCTCCACCACACTCCAAACACTCCTTTTACCCATCTCAAATCTCAACTGCCCTAACTCTGCAACCTCACTCTACAACTCCACTCTCTCCTCTCAACTTGACATCATGGCACCTCCTACAGTTAAACGCAGCAAGCGCCCCCAACTACAACCCTGGCACACTAAGCTGACCCGTTACCTCCAAAAATGTTCCAGAACTGCTGAACGCTGCTGGAGAAAGTCTCACTCTGCATCTGACTTTGTCCACTATAAATTTATGCTGCGCTCCTACAGCATGGCTCTTTCCTCTGCAAAAGTAAACTACTTCAAAACCCTCATAAGCACACTGTCCCATCAACCCAAACACCTGTTTCACACTTTTGATGCTCTTCTTCGCCCTGTGACTACCCCTCCTTCCACCACCTTGTCCGCCACAAACTTTGCATCTCATTTCACTGAGAAGATCTCTACAATCAGGAAAGAGATCTCTAATCTCTCTCCTTCCCCTATCATTATATCACCCAACCCCACTCCCCCTGCCACCCTATGCACATTTGCACCTGCTACAGCACAAGAGGTTTCTGCACTGCTCCTGTCCTCCCGCCCCACCACCTGCTCTCTCGATCCTATTCCCTCGCATCTCATCCGCACTTTGTCTCCCTTTCTTGCTCTTCCTCTCGCTAGCATTTTTAATCTCTCCCTTTCCTCTGGCACATTTCCCTCACCCTTCAAACATGCAACCGTAACCCCGATTCTGAAAAAGCCCAACCTTGATCCCAACTCCCCATCCAACTACCGCCCTATCTCACTACTCCCATTTGCCTCCAAGATCCTCGAGAGAGTTGTGTACGCCAGATTGACAGACTTTCTCGAATCCAACTCTCTGCTTGACCCCCTTCAGTCTGGATTCCGCGCTGGTCACTCTGTCGAAACTGCTGTGACCAAAGTATCCAACGACTTAATTGCTGCTAAATCTCACGGCCAATACTCTATCCCAGCGGTTCCCAAACTGTGGGTCGCGACCCACTGGTGGGTCGCAGGGCGATTCCCAGTGGGTCGCGCTGACCCACACATCCAGGGAAGCCGGGTACTCAGAAAGGCAGACTGATTAGTCGGGCTCTCGGTCCGTGACCGCGGGCCCGACACCAGGAGGGAGCCCGGCGGCTTGCCCTGTATGCCGCCAGGCTCCCTCCAGTCAGTCTGCCCAGCAGCTCCGGTCTGCAGCTCCGCCAGGTGCAGAGCTGCAGACCGTGTGATAGAAGTCTCGCGAGCTCCCAGAGCGTTGTCATGGTAACACTCTGGGAGCTCGCGAGGCTTTTATTACACGGTCTGCAGCTCAGCACCCGGAGGAGCTGCAGACCGGAAAGGAACCCCACTGGACCACCAGGGAATTCAGTGAAGGTAGGACACAGCCCCCCCAAGTAACCCCTTCACTCCCTGCCCTCCCCACACTAACCCCTTCACTCCCTGTCCTAACCCAAGTAACCCCTTCACTCCCTGCCCCCATGTAACCCCTTCACTCCATGCCCTACCCCAAGTAACCCCTTCACTCCCTGCCCTCCCCATGTAACCCCTTCACTCCCTGCCCTCCCCATGTAACCCCTGCCCTCCCCACACTAACCCCTTCACTCCCTGTCCTACCCCAAGTAACCCCTTCACTCCCTGCCCCCCATGTAACCCCTTCACTCCCTGTCCTACCCCAAGTAACCCCTTCACTCCCTGCCCCCCATGTAACCCCTTCACTCCATGCCCTACCCCAAGTAACCCCTTCACTCCCTGCCCCCCATGTAACCCCTTCACTCCATGCCCTACCCCAAGTAACCCCTTCACTCCCTGCCCTCCCCAGGTAACCCCTGCCCTCCCCACACTAACCCCTTCACTCCCTGCCCTCCCCACACTAACCCCTTCACTCCCTGTCCTACCCCAAGTAACCCCTTCACTCCCTGCCCTCCCCACATGTAACCCCTTCACTCCCTGCCCTCCGCCCCATGTAACCCCTTCACTCCCTGCCCTCCGCCGCATGTTACCCCTTCACTACCTGCCCTCCCCACACTAACCCCTTCACTCCCTGCCCTCCCCAATGTAACCCCTTCACTCCCTGCCCTCCCCATGTAACCCCTTCACTCCCTGCCCTCCCCCCATGTAACCCCTTTACTCCCTGCCCCCTCCCCACACTGAAACCCCTTCACTCCCTGGCCTCCCCAATGTAACCCCTTCACTCTCTGCCCTCCCCCATGTAACCCCTTCACTCCCTGCCCTCCCCCATGTAACCCCTTCACTCCCTGCCCTTTCCCACACGGTAACCCCTTCACTCCCGCCCCCTCCCACTGTAACCTTTTCTCCCCCTGCCCTCCCCCACTGTAGCCTTTTCTACCCCTGCCCCCCACACTGTAACCCTTTCCCCCCTGCCTGCCGACCCCTTCTTCCCCTGCCTGCCCACTGTAACCCTTTCTCACTTTGCCCTCACACTGCCCCCCACACTGTTACCAGCACACACACTCCCTCCCTCACTGTCACCCTCACCTCTCCCACACACTGTCACCCTCACCTCCTGTCTCTGCGTGTATGTGTATCTGTGTGTCCTTTTGTGTCAGTGTGTGTGTATTTGTGTGTCTGTGTGTATTG
Organism: Pelobates fuscus; assembly: GCF_036172605.1. NCBI lineage: Eukaryota > Metazoa > Chordata > Amphibia > Anura > Pelobatidae > Pelobates > Pelobates fuscus. The sequence goes on along the minus strand of NC_086319.1, from coordinate 375,359,211 downwards.
TGTGTCAGTGTGTATCTGTGTATCTATGTGTGGGAAACTAGGTGTCATTTTGTGTATTGCTGTGTCAGGGTGTGTATACACTTCACACATACTCCATACAAAAAAACATGATTACATTCAAACACACATTGTGTATATGTATATTTTATAAACACAATACACACACACACTGCATCCACTACACACGTACTGCAAACGCAAACATTACATACAAACACACACCGGCATTAAAACACTAAAATTATCTTCAAACACCCCTTCATTCAAACACCAACACTCAAAAAGCACACCTGCATTTCAAGTCCGACACTACATACAAACACCCATGCATTCAGACGCAAACATTACAAACAAGTACACCACTACATTCCAATGGCAACAGTACATACAAATACACCCATACATGCACACATATACTTAATACAAAAACATGCTTACATTCAAACGCTCAAACACTGCTCACAAATATAACCCTGCAATTATAAGAAAATGGTAGATCCCCATCTGGTATAGCATTATTGAAATTCTCAGACAGATGGGGATCTACCTTTTGGCCACACTTGCACTAGAGGGGGGCCCAGAAAACATATTTGCACCAGGGCACTCTCTACATTAGTTCCATCACTGGGATAATCAACGTGAGGTGCCTGGATGAAAGAGCAGGACACAGCACTTCTGATTCTGAGTCTGTGAGTAAGCAGTTGTATGTCTCTAAAACTGATTGCCATGATGTGCAAAGTTTCTGCCTCTAAAGCTGCCATGATATCCCAGAATTATGCCTCTAAAACTGCCATGTTATGCCAATTTTATGCTTTTAAAACTGATTGCCATGGTGTGCCAATTTTATGCATCTGACTGTTTGCCATGGTATGCCAATTGTATGCCTCTGAAGCGGATTGCCATGATGTGCCAAGTTTATGCATCTAAAAGTGATTACCGTGATATGCCAAGTTTATGCCTCTTAAAGCTTATTGCCATGCTGTGCCAAGTTTATGTATTTAAAGCTGCCATGATGTTCCAATTTTATGCCTCTAAAACTGATTGCAACGACGTTCTGAATTTATGCCTCTAAAGCTGGTTGCCAAGGTGTGTAAATTGTAAGCCTCTAAAACTGATTGCTATGGTGTGCCAATTGTATGCACCTAAAGTTGCCATGATGTGCCAAGTTTATACATCTACAACTGATTGCCATGATGTACCAATGTTATGCATCTAAAGCTGATTGCCATGGTATGCCAATTGTATGCATCTAAAAAGGATTGCTATAGTGTGCCAATTTTATGCATCTAAAAGTAATTGTCATGGTGTGCCAATTGTATGCCTCTAAAGCTGATTGCCATGGTGTTCACTTTTTAAAATTCGCATTAAAAGCAAGTGGGTCTCGAAAAATTACCGTTTTGAAAAGTGGGTCTCGGCCCATAAAAGTTTGGGAAGCCCTGCTCTATCCTAATCCTCCTTGATCTTTCTGCCGCATTTGACACTGTTGATCATCAACAGCTTCTTCACATTCTTCGTAACTTTGGTCTACGGGATACTGCTCTCTCCTGGTGCTCCTCCTACCTCTCCCAGCGCTCTTTCAGTGTTTATTTCTCTGGTTCTGCCTCTTCTCACCAACCCCTCTCTGTCGGCGTCCCCCAAGGATCTGTCCTCGGCCCCCTATTGTTCTCCATCTATACTGCCTCCCTTGGTAAACTCATCAGCTCCTTTGGTTTCCAATATCATTTATATGCAGATGATACGCAAATCTACCTGTCCTCCCCTGATCTCTCTCCGCCCACCTTGACTCGTGTTTCTGACTGCCTCTCTGCTATTTCCAACTGGATGGCTGCTCACTTCCTTAAACTCAACCTGTCCAAAACAGAACTTCTAGTTTTTCCTCCCTCAAGTGCTGCTACTCCTGTTGTCTCCATCCAAGTCAACGGCGCTACTATCACCTCTACCTCGCAGGCTCGCTGCCTAGGGGTTCTTTTCGATTCTGACCTCTCTTTTATTCCCCATGTCCAATCGATAGTCAAATCCTGTCGCTTCCAACTCAAGAACATAGCGCGCATCCGCCCATATCTAACGCCAGACGCGGCTAAGATATTGGTTCATGCTGTTGTTCTCTCTCGCCTCGACTACTGCAATCCCCTTCTGACCGGTCTTACATGTTCCCAGCTTGCACCGCTGCAATCTGTAATGAATGCGGCTGCGAGGCTTATTTTCCTGTCCGGTCGCACCTCCCACGCCTCCACGCTCTGTCAGTCCCTACATTGGCTTCCAGTTAGATATAGGGCCCAATTCAAAATTCTGGCACTTGCTTACAAATCCCTACATAATGCTGCTCCAACATACCTATCCTCCCTCATACACAAGTATGTCCCATCGAGACCCCTGCGCTCATCCCAAGACCTACGCCTATCCTCTGCCCGGATCCCCACCTCTGACGCTCGCCTTCAAGACTTCTCTAGGGCTGCACCTATTCTGTGGAACTCCCTTCCCTCCTCAATCAGACTTTCACCCAGCCTCCACTCCTTCAAAAAATCTTTGAAAACTCACTTCTTCGTTAAAGCGTATCAATTAAACTGTCAGCAGGCTTCTCATCCCCCACCCCATGACTCCTTTCCTGTAACTGTCAAAAATGACCTACCAAGCACTCAATAAACCCTTCTCTAACAAACTATTTAATTCCCCTACTTTAACCCGTTTGTGTCACTATACCCCACTCCCTCTAGCATGTAAGCTCATTGAGCAGGGCCCTCAACCCCCTCTGTTCCTGTACGTCCAGTGGTCTGATTATGTGTCTGTTAGTCCACCCATTGTACAGCGCTACGGAATTTGTTGGCGCTATATAAATAATAAAATAATAATAAAAATAATAATTATGGGTGGTTTAAAAGGGGAAAACCAGGCCTTTGTTCGGTTACTGAACCATAAGTAAAAAAACGAATTGCCAGTAATTGCTCAGTGTGGCGAAACCAACCTCGCCACTGGGCCCTGGAGAAGCCTGTTTGCTAGCCTCCTACCTGCTGACTATGGCCCCTGGGTTATTTGGGGCATATTGTACTTTATATTGCTGCTACTGGCCCTTTAAAATCAGCGATGGACATATTGGGACTTTTGGGACTACTGTCCCTTTAAGACTGTGGAGCATATTCCAGTATACTGCCTTTAATATTACATATGTATTTATGTGTTGAGTTTAACCTGGGATATCTATGCAGCATTCACCTGATTGTTCGGTAGAATCACTCCATTCATTATATTGAGTGAAACTACCGAACAACCAGACCACCCAGGAATAAGTGTGCCTCCAATTACAGTTTGCAACAATGTTGCAAACGGGTAATTGGCAATCAGTGTAATGTGTTCTTTGTCCTCTGGGTGGCCGCCATTCGGGAAACAAACACGTGGCGGCGGCCATCTTAAACTACCGAACAGCGGTGTTTTGCCGTCGAGTGTCTGGAACTAAAATCGGACACTTGACTAGGCAAACACCGCTGAGACCTCCATACTTCCAGAAATTCGTATAGAAACTACCGAATGACCCGCCGTTCGGTAGAAAGAACCCCACAAACAAGGGAATTCATTCAAACCCTCTCCAGGCTCTATAACACAGGCAATTCGTCTGTTTTCATTCCCTTGTTTGTGACCAACCGCAGGGCCAAAATGCATGGAACTGTTTTCGGATACTTTACCCATGCGGTCGGTCAAATCTTTGGAACCCCATATCTCACGAACCGTTCATCCGAATGACTTGAATTTTGAATATGTTGTCCCCCTGAATAAGGGCTATCCAGCGATGCTGGATTTAAAGGTGTACCCCCGGGTTTTGGGGTACATCCAGAACTTGGCTGAAAAGGTGTACCGGATAATTGGGTTTAATGTTATCTGAGGGGAGGGGATGTGTGGGCTGAACCATGTATGTGATTGGATATTTTATGCCTCCCCCTGGGTGTGGACTGTATGTGTATTATTGTAATAAAAGCCGGGCTGGATGAGCCAGTCCAGAGTTCCTGTTTTACCCTCAAAGTGAAGTGTCGTCTCATTATTGGGGGAAGGATTTATTGCATGCTGTTCCAGTTTGACTGCTAGGAGTGCAAACCTATTCGTATGGTTCCTATTCAACTGTCTACAGCATTCAGAGGCTTGAGAGGATTCATATGCTTCTCTGATTCGGTGATTGTGGTGTCGGCTAGAGTGCTTGGAGGCCTCAGGAAGCACTAGGAGCATCCATTAACGGAGGTACCCAGTCGGGGTGCCAGGCGATCCGTTACACTCAGTGACTGGGTGTCCAGTCACACAATTTATGCAAATAATATGAAATTTAGAACAAGAACAATGCATCTTATTTATACAGACTGATTACACCAAAAGTGAAATATGTCTAAATATCAATACAACTTGGATATATTATTCATAAAGTGAACATAGGACTCATATCTGGAAAATAAAAGTGTAATAAAAGGGCAAAAATCGCTGGTCACACAGAGAGCTGATATTTGCACCCCCCTCAGCTTATGCCCCCGCCAGGGGTCAGTTTCACCATCCCTTAGGTACGCGCCTGCCCCTATCCTCCCTCCCCTTCTCTGATCTCCCTTCCCCTTTGGTGAAGGAAAATGATATAAAGCAAGGAGGATTGGGCTGACGGGAGAACTTGGACTCAGCAATGGAACAGATAGGTCTACTCTAACCAAAGCTATTGAAAGAACCCTGTTTTTCTTATGTAGTAACCCTTTACGTACATGTAGTGGATCTTGGTATCTGTGCTTACCTCCCTCCTTTTCCCCACGGAATGTCATAGTGATTACAGCAGTTCTATCTCAGCTCACTCAAAGATCAGCCGAGGCTTGATGAAGGGTGAAACAGAACATGGTATATTGCACAAAGTCACACACATTTATACCTGTACAATGTGAATTCAATCAGCAGGCGGTGATTAGGTGATCAGAGGGAATGCCCACTAAGGTGCTGTCCAAATGTGGGCTAATGGCTTTATGGTAATACAATCTCCACCCATATCGGACCTGGGATACTTGGTGTCGTCATGTATGGGGCTGCTGCTCCCCCTTTGCTCACTGTAACCCCCTAAACCAGCATACCCTAGACAGCTCACCCTAACAACCGCCACTGACAAAATATATCCATTTTGTGTTTAATCGCCACCCGGTTGAAGTGTCTGCCAGGCTTCAGCTCTCGGCCCCTAGTCAGAAGCCATATTCGGGATATCATGCTACTGGGTGGCTGCCAGTGTGGGCTCTTGGATCAGCCATGCCGGCAGGAGCAAAGGGGGGAGAAAAAACAGAGAAATTAGTTTTTGGGGAGTTATTTTTTAGGTCCTTCGTAACAGTACAAAACAAGCAAACTGTAGCTGTGTCACTAACTGGTTTCATTTTTAAAATCAAAGTAGGGCTTTCTTTCATTAAACATTATATTGTAGTGAATAAATTACAATATATTTTCATAAACGAAATTATGACTGAATTTTAGAACCTGTCCAAATTCTTACTTTTTTTTTTATATTTTGAAAATTAGATTTGATTTCACTACAACTCAGTGTTTAGGGAATAATTCCCACATGATTACATATACGTATTAAACAAACATATGCGGTCACACACCAAGGACAGGGAAAGAAACATGTTGGGGGAGAGGAGGTTAGTTGTTTGTTTGTTTGTTTGTTTTTTATTGTAAACTGTGAAGAAAATGGGAACTGCATGTCATGGTGCTCAGCCAATCAGTATGCTAGATGTGATACCGGAGAAACTGACGGAAGCCAAGCACAGAGAGATGGACACAGGTTTCTTCAGGAAGGAAGAGATTCTTTATTGGATCACCGATCGGGACTCAGAGGGACTAGCGTCACCAAAATACAGCAAAGTCTGAGTACTGAATACATAGAGTACATTCCTTATATAGCACTGTAGCTCCTCCCACAATTAACTACACCCACACATACCCTTAACCTATTTAATAAATAGAGTCTAAACTCATCCATCCGGTCTAACCACGTGGCTCATCTGATACAAAGGAGAGGGACGCGTAATTCCAGTTCTTACATTCCTGCACCTGGTCAGTACAGTGATAACAGTATCTTAGCTACGTGTAATTAACCAACTGATACTACAAACACATATACATACATATGCCTTGTGGCAATCTTAGCCTGCTAAACTTGTATTTTACTGGAATTACATCACATTCCCCCCTTTGATGCCTCTGATATTTCACAATTACTTGAGGCATCACTTAACCTTGGTTTGCATATACCTCAGGTTACCATGAACCAGACCAGACTTATCTTATGATGTGAATCTTTTAACACTCATCTTCCTGCATTGGTTCTCCTTGATCTAGAGCCTTATACTTATATATCGCCATTATCTGTGCAGCAGCCTTCCTCTCTGCTATACTTCCTATCAGGCTTTGCACAGACCTAACTACTAAGGGTATAAGACACGGTAGGAGTAGACACAACAGTAAAATCAGTAGGACTCCACCTACCACTGCCTTAAGCCCTCCAAACCACTCATACCAGCTACCAAACCAACTACTTGGATTGTACCCTTTCCATACCTGAGTAGGCACATGCACTAGTTTAACCATATGGCTAGTAAGCTCAGCTATTGCTTGCCCTTCGTCATCTATTTGAAGACAGCAATTGCTCAGGTTAAACTTCCCACATACACCTCCCTCTACTGCCAAAAGGTAATCCAAGGCTAATCTATTTTGGTACACTGCTGTCCTCATCCTGGTATTATGCTTCGCTAGAAGATTGAGTGCTTGTGAGGTCTCATTAGTAATAATCTCAACCACCGCCTGTAATCTTATAATACGGTTGAGCATATAAATTGGGGTTCTATAACCAAAGGTACCATCTTCTGCCCACGTGGCTGGCCCATAATAATCTATGATACGCTGGGGAGGCCATTCATTATCTTCCCAGGTGCCTATCTCTAAGGGTCCCCTTTTCTTCCTATGATTCACATCATACACTTTAACACCTAAAGTCTCACCTGTTTCAATCGGTAACAAGAAGAAGGATGGTTTGAGCATACCCAACACACATGCCCCTTCCCAGTCCTGTGTCAACTCCGAATAGGCTTTCTTACCACAGATCCAGTACAAATTTGCTGGGGCTCTCCAGGTAGATGTGATGGATAAATCAAACCACACATCCTTTAAACTGGCATATCTAGCAAACGGGTTAGATGGTTCTGAGACATTTGAAGCCGACCACCAAGTTGTATTTTTAGTATCATCATCATAAGCTTTTTGCCCTAGACAAGTTAATTCTCCTACAGAAGTATTATACATTATTCCTTTCCTTGCTATGCAAACATAACCTATGATGGAGGTCTTTAATCTCCACTCAGATTTACCTCTAACACTCAAATGATAATCGGCTTGTGTAGATATTAGTTGGTCAACTGCCTCAGAACCGGACATTACCTCCTTTGCTTCCCAAGGCCATTGGTCTCCCATGTTAGTACCTCCACACACATAGCAGTTGGTAACATTAAGACTACCGGCAATACTTTCAGCTAGGTCAATGAACAGGTTTTTAGCGTTATGGGGGATCTTATTATCTATACTCATCTCTTCATAAAAGGAATGGTATACTTGATGAGTCTGGGAGGATACCGTATCAGTCTCTATTCCTATAAACAATAATGTCCCAGGATCTAAACCCGTCCCGTATATCTGAAACCCAAATAAATTTCCATACTTATCTAGGAACTTGTCGGGGTTATTAATAAGTATATGGACTGGGTTGCATTCCATAGACTTACAATAAGGGCTAGTCGGCAACTTAGTCACTATCATGTCTTTATCTACTGTCTGTCCCCAAGTCGCCCACCCCACACAAGACCAATATGGACAAAAGTTATAGTCTTTATTTGGGCATCTAGGACTCACATATTTATTTTTACTACTGGGACAAATATATTTATCATTAGACCCATACGTCCTCTCCCATCTAAGATCCCCACATACATTCCACGGTTTTCTACCACTTGATATCGCCTTACATGCATCAAATAGCAGAACACCCGAAGAATGTACGGATTCTAACACCGTCTTATTAATTAGGGTCCCCTGAGGATCTCCATTCCTGAGAGTCAACCAAATTGTACGAGGTTGATACTCTGGACTGAAGCACTTAGGTTCTCCTACTCCTAAATGGCACACACTATAGTCTATATTTAGGTATCTACATCTTGATACCTCTCCTTTACATTCGTATTGTGAATGCCAAATTAGGGTTTGGGAAATATGGTTACCTGTTCTCATAGTCTTAATGCATACCTCACAGCTAGGAGTGTCGGTACCTCTACCTTCCTGAATATAAAAACACATATAAATAAACACAATCAAAAGCACATCTTTCGCCGTCATCCTCAGTCTTCGTCCGTGCGATGGAACCTCAGCTTCCAGGATGTGAGGGCTGCAGGGAATGGAGTTCTGCTCGTCTTCACAGGTGTCCCTTCGAGACTTTCCTGGCTTATACACTATGTGTTGGTAAGCGGACAGGCTTTATTATGGCCTTCTCACTCACACCTGTAACAATAAAATTTGTAATCCACAATAATTCCTCGTTACTCCGACTGAGTAGTGCGTTTCAACCGGATCTTGCAGGGATTCTCTGGATCTGCTGTAATTTGCCAAGAATCGACTGCTGCTGGTTTAACCCTGGAGTGATGTATCCACGGAGTTACTTCGGCTACTTTTATCGCTGTAGGGGTAGACAAAAGAACAACATAAGGACCTCTCCACTTGGGCCCTAACGGTACATTATTCCACTCTTTAATCCACACTTGGTCTCCTGGATGATAACTATGAACAGGGGGATAAATATTCACAGGTAATCTATCTTGTACCCATTTCTGTACCTCCTCCATAGTCTTACCCAACTCTACAACCTGCTGCCGGGTAATTCCTTCTCCCAACTGACTCAAGTCCCCCCTTAAGTTACCAAGTACGGGAGGTGGTCGCCCATACATGATTTCAAAAGGAGAGAGGCCCATCCTTCTGGTAGGGGTACTGCGGATTCGCAATAAAGCTATGGGTAAGAGAACGTTCCACTTAAGTTGGGTTTCCTGACACATTTTAGCCAACTGGTTCTTTATAGTTCTATTCATTCTCTCTACCTTACCAGAACTCTGGGGTCTATATGCAGTATGAAGCCTCCACTTTATACCAAGCATATGAGTCAGTTGTTGTAGGCACTGATGAACAAAAGCTGGACCATTGTCCGATCCTATAGAACAGGGTAGTCCATATCGGGGTATTATTTCTCGTAGCAGGAATCTTACAACTTCTCCTGCTTTCTCTGTACGAGTAGGACATGCTTCTACCCAGCCTGAATAGGTGCACACAATTACCAACAGGTAACGATGTCCACCCGATTTAGGCATTACTGTAAAGTCTATTTGTAGATCGGACATGGGGAGTCCCCCCATAAACTGGACTCCTGGTGGCTTTACTGGTCCTTGTCTTGCATTATTCTTAGCACACGTTACACATCTGCGTACAATGGCCTGAGTCAAGTTGGACAATCTTGGTATGTAGAAATGTTTCCTGAGAGATTCTTCAGTACTGTCTCTCCCAGAATGTGTCCCGTTGTGATAATTTTGGACAATTTCTACCGCTAGTGATGCTGGTATGACTATTCTTCCATCTTCTAGCTGATACCACTTGTTCTCCAAATACTTTCCCGGTTCAGTCTTTAACCACTCCTCTTCTTGAGCTGTATAAACTGGAGTCCATTGGGACAGTGGAGTTGGTATAAGAGCAGCTATATGCCCCACATACTCCTGTCTTCCTGATTCAGCAGCACGCTTAGCTGCACTATCTGCCATCCGATTTCCCTTGGTTACATCACCATCTCCTCTCAGATGCGCTCGACAATGTATGATACCGACTTCTTTCGGCTCCCACACTGCTTCCAATAGTTGTAGGATTTCAGCTGCGTACTTGATTTCTTTGCCTTCTGAATTCAGTAGTCCTCTTTCTTTATACAAAGCTCCGTGGGCATGAGTGGTTAAAAACGCATACTTAGAGTCCGTATAGATATTTACTCTTAAACCTTCAGCCAATTGTAACGCTCGTGTTAGTGCTATTAATTCTGCCTTTTGTGCTGATGTTCCTTTCGCCAGTGGCCGAGCTTCTATCACCTTGTCTATTGTTGTCACTGCATATCCTGCATAGCGGATCCCTTCTTTCACATAACTACTGCCGTCGGTGTAATATTGAACATCGGGGTTCTGGATGGGAAAATCACGAAGATCTGGTCTACTTGAAAATACTTCATCCATTACTTCCAAACAATCATGTTGACTTTCAGTAGGTTGCGGCAAAAGGGTAGCTGGATTTAAGGTGTTTACAGTCTCTAAATGCACTCTTGGGTTTTCACACAACATTGCTTGATACTTGGTCATACGGCTGTTACTAAACCAATGATTTCCTTTGTAATCCAACAACGTCTGTACTGCATGTGGGACTCGTACATAAAGTTCTTGACCCAGAGTGAGTTTATCGGCTTCAGCTACTAGCAGGGCGGCTGCAGCTACGGCTCTTAGACAAGGTGGAAGTCCGCTGGCCACTGCATCCAGTTGCTTAGACATGTAGGCAACAGGTCTTTGCCATGATCCCAAGTACTGTGTCAATACTCCCACAGCCATTCTTCTTTGCTCGTGTACATATAAGTAGAATGGTCGTGTGTGATCAGGTAGACCTAATGCTGGGGCACTCATCAAAGCCTTCTTCACATCTTCAAATGCCGTTTGCTGTTCTTGGGTCCATAAGAAGGGGTCGTGCTCTGTACCTTTGATGGCTGCGTACAGAGGTTTTGCCAGTATCGCATAGCTGGGAATCCATATCCTACAGAAGCCTGCTGCCCCCAAGAATTCTCGCACTTGTCTTCTATTCTTGGGTATTGGTATTTGGCAGACAGCTTCTTTTCTCTCTGGCCCCATAATCCTTTGACCTTCAGAGATATGGAATCCCAGATACTTGACAGTTGGCAAACACAACTGAGCCTTCTTCCTGGACACCTTGTATCCTGCCTTCCAGAGAATATGTAGTAGATCGTGCGTTGCTTGCTGACATTTTTCTTTTGTAACTGCTGCTATCAACAAGTCATCTACATATTGTAACAATACACATTCTCCTGGGATAGACTCGAAATCCAGTAGATCTTGACTTAGAGCTGAACCAAATAGGGTAGGTGAATTTTTAAACCCTTGGGGCAGTCTTGTCCAAGTCATTTGGCGTTTTGAGCCCGTTACAGCGTTCTCCCATTGGAAAGCGAAAATACATTGGCTTTCTGCAGCAATTCGGAGGCAAAAGAAGGCATCTTTGAGATCTAAGACTGTGAAGTAAGTAGCCCCGCCCGGAATTAAAGCAAGCAGGTTATATGGATTGGGTACAACTGGATGTATGCTAACAACCGCATCATTGACTGCTCTTAAGTCCTGTACAGGTCGATACTCATCTGTACCGGGCTTTTGAACAGGCAGCAATGGGGTGTTCCAGGGGGAAGTACAGAATTTTAGGATACCATACCGTATGAACTTATCCAGATAGGATTGGATGTTCTTCTTAGCCTTCTGCGGAATGTGATATTGTCTTAGGCTCACTGGATAAACCCCATGTTTCAGTTCAATTTTTATTGGTGGAATATTGCGGGCCAGTCCTGGTGGGTTGTTCTCTGCCCAAACTCCTGGTATGTTAAACAATGTCTCATCACTCCTAGGGTTTTGGCTAGTCAACACTGTATAAAGTCGCCACTCTTCTTCCTTTGGTACGGATAAAGTCATAATACCTGAAGGTCCATTAAACTTTAAGGATGTTGTTCCATTTGGTAGGAACGTAATCTGCGCTTGTAATTTTGATAGCATATCACGTCCCAGCAATTGGACTGGACATTCAGGCATATAAAGGAATTGGTGTTTTACTACGTGGCCTCCCAATGTACAGAGTCGACTTTTAAGAACCGGTTTTTCAGCACTTCTTCCAGTTGCTCCTATCACAGTAATAGTCCTTCCAGATGGAGGAGCAACTAGATTAGTCACCACTGAATGTTCAGCACCAGTGTCGATCATGAACGCACTCCTTTTCCCCCCTATTGATACATCGACCATAGGCTCCGCTCGACCAAGGGGGAAGGAGCCCGGTCGGTATCAATAGTCCTCCATGACAGTGTCAGCCAATCCTACAAAGTCCCTACCTTCTCTATCGCGGGACCTTTGCGCTGCTGGAATATACCTGTCTTCCCTAACACTTCCTCTGTTCCCATTACTCCCTCTATAACCATTACTCCCTCCGGGGCCTCCTCTACCTCTCGCTCTACCTCTAAAGTTTCCGTAGCCTGCCCTGGGTTGGTCTCTCTCGTACTGCTCTCTTTGCGGACATTCGTTCCTCCAATGCCCTTCTTCCTTGCAATACGCGCATTGATCCCTACTCAAAGGCTCCCTACTCCATCTATTATTGCCTCTATCTGGGCCCCGTTTATCTACGCCTGCGATCGCTACCGCTAGCATATCAGCCTTTTTACGCATCTTGCGCTCTTCCTCTTTCTTACTTTCTGTATCCCTGTTCATATAGACCTTATTTGCTACCTCCATTAGTTGGGTGATGGACATACCTGCAAACCCTTCTAACTTTTGTAGCTTGCGCTTAATATCTCCGTATGCTTGGCTGACAAAGGCGGAGTTAACCATTCGAGAATTGTCTGCGTCTTCCGGATTAAAGGGGGTATACAAGCGGTATGCCTCCAATAATCGGTCATAAAAGACACTGGGCGCTTCATCGCTTTTCTGGATCACCTCAACTGTCTTCGACATGTTAATGGCTTTCTTTCCTCCGGCTTTCATGCCAGCAATTATAGCGTCTCTATAGGCTCTGAGTTGAACCATATCAGCACCATTTACGTTCCAATCGGGATCGGTGTTGGGATAGTGTGTCGCGGCCCATGCTGCTGGATTGGCTTGGTTCAAAGCACGGGCTCTATCCTCTAATGCTTTAATGGCTGCTTGATTTATTCTTGTCCTTTCCTCATTGTTAAATAAAGTCATTAGTAACTGCTGGCAATCAGCCCATGTCGGATTATGCGTCAGTACTATTGAGGTGAACAGATCAGTCATAGCTTGTGGTTTCTCAGTATACGAGGAATTATGGGTCTTCCAGTTTAAAAGATCGGTTGTGGTAAATGGGACATATACGAAGACTGGGTCAGCGTGTGCCATTTGACCTGCGGCATCGATATAAGCTGACCCGGGATTCAGACGAAGAGGCATCTGATAGTGCTTTAATTGTTGGGCACCAGTCAACTGTCGGGTTTGGATGGGGCTACGTAGAGAGGCGTCAGTCATGGGTTCCGGTCGGGGAGAGATAGGGTATGGGGATGTGGGAGGTCGGTTTTGGGAAAAGGTCGTAAATAAAACACTTCGAGCCGAGCTAGATGAAGCTTGACCGGAAGTCTGAAGTGGCGCCAAATCAGGATATTCGTTTCTAATGGGGGTGGATTCTGGTTCCGGAAGGGGAGATTTAGTACGAGGGGGGGTGGATCCTGTACTGGAGGAGGAAGCGGAAGTGGATGAGGGTAATGAGGGGAGGGGTGCAGGACTTCCTGCGTTTGCGTCACTTCTTCTTAACGGAAAGTAAGGGGGCGGCAAAGGGATCTCGGACTCAGGGGGCGTGTCCAAAATGGGCCTAACACCAGTCCTAGTGGACGAGCAAGTCCTAGCTACCATGAGGCGACACTGCTCCTCGTGGCATGTCTGGAGCCATTTTGGCGAGTCATTTACGGCCTGTCTCCAACAGTCAATATAAGGAAACTGGCCGTAAAGTTCAGGCCTACCCGATACAGCCACGTGTAAGCGCTGTACCAGAGTTGGATCCAAACTGCCACGTGGCGGCCATGCCGCAACCAAAGTAGGCCACTCCCTAGTACACAAAGTGACCAAACGTACAGGAGACATCTTTACCCCAAAATCACAAACTTTGAATCCCTTTTTAAAATTCTTAACCATACATCCTAAGGGATCCGGAATCGTTGACTGCGACGCACCCATACTTAACAATGGAACGTCGTCGACAACGAATACTATACACGCGTACTATTCAACAGTCACACCCGTTTCCTCTGGCAACAGCACCACGTGGTACGGTTACCAAGTGAAACGTACACAATAACAATAAACACTCAGGGAATTCCCGTACACACACAGCTGTTACACCAGTCACTATATAATCAATATTATGCCCTTTGGCGTAACTATACAGTCACCCACGCTATAATTCTCTATATACGAATTACCCGTCTATAACACACCCCAGTAACATCGTCTTTTACAAATAGCGGTTACAGTACGGTTAGCATAGGTCAAAGCACAAGTTAAGGTCACAATACAATTATTAGTGGTTATGGTGTTAAACATGCAATGGACGACAATGATTAGTACTTATTATATAATGTCAGTAAATATACAGGGTTATGGTACCGTGCACTATAATACAGCAACACACTATTAACACTCTCGCTAGACGGCTGAGCTCGCGCTATCTAACAAGATATACACTTTACTAAAACAATCGTTAACACATTTACAATTCCCAACTAAACTATTGGCCAGTACCTTGAATGGACTACCTAAAACTATATACACCCGTTTTGGTTAGCCACACTGCCCAATCACCACATATATAGCGAGCTAGAGAACCGAATTTACACAGGCGCCTCTTAGTCGCACTATCAAAAGTCTAGTGGGTTCCAAATTTACACGCCTTCCCACTTAGCCCAGATAGGATGAGAACTAGCGAACCGAATTTACACAGGCGCCGCTTAGTCTCCCGGTCCCTCCGACCTAGCGAACGTAATATACACCCTAGAACGCTAGTCTAGACAAGACACCGGTGTCCGGCTAGGGCTATTTACACCAGGACCCCGCCTGACTAACCAAATCAAACGGTCTGACTAAAGAGCGTTCGATCGAGCGGTGCGCCTTCGCTCCTTCCCTCCGACAGAGGGGGCAGATACACAGATTCAAAACCCCTTTGGGCCTACCGCACAATCGGTATACCCCTAGTGGGTCCTGCCGTCTAAAACAGCAGTTGTCTTACCTCCTCGTTCCTGAACCTGAGTTCACACTCATCGACGGGGACACCCCAGCACTTCTCACGTAGAGGCCGATGATCTCCTGGACAACAGACCAGTGGCGCCGAGACGAAGGGAGGTCCACGCAGAAGTTCAGGGGTGCAGCCGTAGAGAACGTGGGCAAAGATAGACCGTCTCACGCCTCTGCCTCTCAGCTACCGTTGAACGATGAGCTTCCCGGCCAATGCACCAAATGATACCGGAGAAACTGACGGAAGCCAAGCACAGAGAGATGGACACAGGTTTCTTCAGGAAGGAAGAGATTCTTTATTGGATCACCGATCGGGACTCAGAGGGACTAGCGTCACCAAAATACAGCAAAGTCTGAGTACTGAATACATAGAGTACATTCCTTATATAGCACTGTAGCTCCTCCCACAATTAACTACACCCACACATACCCTTAACCTATTTAATAAATAGAGTCTAAACTCATCCATCCGGTCTAACCACGTGGCTCATCTGATACAAAGGAGAGGGACGCGTAATTCCAGTTCTTACATTCCTGCACCTGGTCAGTACAGTGATAACAGTATCTTAGCTACGTGTAATTAACTAACTGATACTACAAACACATATACATACATATGCCTTGTGGCAATCTTAGCCTGCTAAACTTGTATTTTACTGGAATTACATCACAGATGAGCATTCTGGAACGTTTGTCTACAAACATCTACAATTACTGGTTAGCTATTTTTATTATTATTATTATTATTTTATTATTTATATAGCGCCATCAGATTCCGTAGCGCTGTACAATGGGAGCTATTGTTTGTACACTCTATTCAATTTTTGCTGGTTTGTCATACTGGAAAATGGGATCCACAAAATCTCAAATCCAAGAGTTACCGACCCTTGGTCCACCCGTGTTTTCTTTCCATCACTCCAATCCGTATCTCCCTCCCTGTTCCAATATATCTCTCCTGACATGCGCACAGTCGATTATTCGGCAGGTGCGCTGTTTACCCCAAACCCCCCAATAACTTACAGACACCGTATTTCTGTTGGAATAAAAAAGTCCACAGCTTTATTTATTATTACAAACAAGGTAACAAATTGGGGTCATTGCCACAAAAGTAAATATACCTCCACCCCCCACCGTACATAAATTACCCCCGGCAATGACCCCGCCAATAACAATAAATAACATTATAAATAACCAATAACACATAACATATGGCCTACCAAAGAGGCCCCATATCCATAACTTTTTAAACTGTAGGGGTGTACCGAGACCCCCCTACACCACCTGGTTCGGAGCCACCGATGAGCTCGAACCCACAAACCATTTCACACTCCAGTTTAATCCAGCCTAACCAATTTATACTCCTCCTACCTTCCAATTACCCAAGCCCTATCCCGCCGCTGTGACCAAACGGGAACTCCAAAACAACAGGGAGGGTGGGAGGGACAATTACCAGGTAAGTGTCAGTTTAGTTAAAATGTCCCTTAGTCATAAAATGGCCGCTTAATATACTCCTATAGTCCAACCCCCATTTACCCATAACCACACCCCTTTAACTGGTTACTCCCCTGCCTACTCCTGGCTCTGTCAAGGCCCACTCCCCTGACTGCGCTGTTCCATGGGCTACATGACATGCGCACAGTCGATTATTCGGCAGGTGCGCTGTTTACCCCAAACCCCCCAATAACTTACAGACACCGTATTTCTGTTGGAATAAAAAAGTCCACAGCTTTATTTATTATTACAAACAAGGTAACAAATTGGGGTCATTGCCACAAAAGTAAATATACCTCCACCCCCCACCGTACATAAATTACCCCCGGCAATGACCCCGCCAATAACAATAAATAACATTATAAATAACCAATAACACATAACATATGGCCTACCAAAGAGGCCCCATATCCATAACTTTTTAAACTGTAGGGGTGTACCGAGACCCCCCTACACCACCTGGTTCGGAGCCACCGATGAGCTCGAACCCACAAACCATTTCACACTCCAGTTTAATCCAGCCTAACCAATTTATACTCCTCCTACCTTCCAATTACCCAAGCCCTATCCCGCCATAGCAAGAGACTTGACCCCTTAATGTCTCGAGCGACCCCCACCACACATAAATAGGGCTTTGGAAATACCCTCCTGGAATCCTAAGTTTAGTAGATCACACCCCACATCAGACAGGTGCACACCATCCCGCCTAAAATAACCGGGCAACCCGCCCTCCAATTCAAAATGCCTCACTGGGACCCCCCCTAGTCTCCTAATAAAGACAGACATGGCCTTATTTACTTTACCACGGCAACGTGCCACAGCCGCCGGGTCCCTGGCATGCCTCCAGTTCAACCGCGGCACCATTTCAGACCAAACTATTGTAACTCCTGGGACCAGAGCCCTCACCCTGTCCAGGTCCCTCTTCATTCTCCTGACCAACACCTTCTGGGGGACCAAACCTAAGTCATTGCCCCCACCGTGAATCAACAGTATATCCGGGGCAAACCCCTTGGACAACATCCCAAAAATTTCACCACTTATACTCTGCCAGCTGAAACCCCTAAAACCAAACCACCGAAGGTCCACTGTGTCCAGAAGAAAACCCAGTTGTGTGCCTTGTCTCCGAACTGCGGCCCTCTTCTCCGCCCAGTAGACAAACGAGTGACCCACCAGCCAAGCGACCAAGCCTGAAAGGAAACAAATTCAGTTAACCGGCAGAGCACCCTTTTCCCACATCCACAACATTCCATTCACACCAACCTTTCCGGCCTTACATATGCACGGAACCTGATGGATTCCCATCTCCCAATCTGCTTTATCCGCTCCTCCCCCAGCCCGAGCCGCGCCGCCTCAGTCGCAGCCCCGATACGGAAGGAGTGCGTACCAAATTGTCCGGGCTGCAAGCCCAATCTCGTCAACCCCATGCGGAAGACTCGCAAGAACTGAAAGCGCGACAGCGCCTTCCCATCCTCGTGAATCAGGAAGCAACCACCAACCTGCGGGCGAACCCGTAAAAACACGTCCCCACACGCAACCGGGCACACCGGGGACCCTGGTAGTGAGGACAGGACAACATTCTTACCTTTTCCGAAGACATCCGTCTTCGAGCGCCGGAGCCAAATCACGACCTTGTCCTGTTCTATAGCCACATCCTCATACCGGAGGCCCGATGCCCCCGACCTATTGGCGCTCACCAATTCGCCAATACGAAAAGCCCCAAAGAAAGCCCACACGAAAGCCACAGAGAACACAGTTACTTCAAATGCCGAACTACACACTTCGTTCAACAACCCCACCAACCCTTGAAGGGTGGCAAAGGACACAGGCCTCCTCGTATCCACAGACCTCCTGCCCTTCTTGAAACCCTTCAAAGTTTGCTTTACCAAGAAATGTTTGGTCAGGTCTTCCCACCCGTTAAACTTGAACAGGAAGGCTAACGCAGACATGTAGCGCTCCACCCTAGAAGGGGATGACCCACCTGCCACCAACCTGCAAAGAAGCCACAACAGCGTGTCCAACCTACCAGCTGCAGAATCGCCTGCTCCCGCCTGGGATAACATTTCCTCCCATTCACACCAAACCTTAGTATAAGCGGTCCAAGTCCCCGGCGCCAGTGAGCTCCTTATGTATCGCCCAAGCACAACGTCCCGAGCCGCCACATCTCCTCCGGGCATGCCTGCCCTGTCGCTTGTGCGTCCGGCGCCGCTTCCCGGAACCGCACCCACTGTGAACGAGACAGAGCGTCAGCGACCACATTCAGCAGGCCCGGCACGTGCCGTGCCCGGAAGACAATGTTCCAAGACATACACAAGAGCACTAGCTGCCGCAACAACCTAACCACTGGCAGGGACGAAGCCGATAGACTGTTAATTACCTGTACCACTGCCATATTATCAGAGTGGAAGATAACTTTCTTGTCCCTGAGCTCCTCGCCCCATAGTGACACTGCTACCACAACTGGAAAAAGCTCCAAAAAGGCGAGGTTCCGAATCAAGGGGCTCTCGGACCAAGCCTCAGGCCAAACCTCTGCACACCACTTGCCCCCAAGGTAAGCCCCAAAGCCAACGCTCCCCGAGGCGTCCGTAAACAGCCCGGCTTCGCCAGATGCCTTCATCACATCCCTGAAAAACACCCGTCCGTTAAACTCAGTGAGGAAGCGGTCCCATATGTCCAAGTCCTCTCTCATACCCACCGACACCCTGATGTAATGACTCGGCAGACGGACCCCACAGGTAGCCCTAGCCAGCAATCTACAAAAAACTCTTCCCATAGGGATCACCTTACAAGCGAAATTAAGGCTGCCGAGCAAGGACTGCAGTCCCCGCAGCGTAACTTTCCTAGCGCCCTTTATCGCGTGCACCTGCTGGCGGAGCACCCTCAACTTCTCCTCCGGCAGCCTACATTCCCCCACGACCGAGTCGATTTCCAGCCCCAAAAAACTCAGACACTCGGTCGGGCCCACTGTCTTGTCCTCGGCCAGAGGAATCCCAAACTGTTGGGCTAACCTCTGGAACACCCGCAGTATTTGGGCGCATCTGTCGGACCCAGCCGGGCCCACACACAGAAAGTCGTCCAAGTAATGGACCACCGTACCCCCGCCCGATTCCCTGCGCACTACCCACTCCAGGAACGTGCTAAACTTTTCAAAATACGCACATGAAATGGAGCAACCCATGGGTAGGCACAGGTCCACGAAAAACTTACCCTCAAAAAGGCACCCTAACAAATGGTGACAGTCTGGGTGGATAGGAAGGAGCCGGAATGCTGCCTCCACATCCACCTTCGCCATCAAAGCCCCTCGCCCTGCTCTCCGAACCAACTCGACAGCATGGTCGAATGATGCATACGATACGGAGCACAAGGCCTCATCGATATCATCATTTACTGACGCCCCTTTCGGGAATGATAAATGATGAATCAACCTAAACTTACCCGCCTCCTTCTTGGGGACTACCCCCAGCGGGGATACCCTCAAGTCAGGCAGCGGCGGAGCCTCGAACGGCCCAGCCATCCTACCCAGTTGCACCTCCTTCAGCAACTTGTCCCTCACAACTCCCGGGTGTTCACCCCCCGACTTGAGGTTACTGCATAACCTCCCCACATCCCTACTCTGAAACGGTATTGAAAAACCCTCCGTAAAGCCGTGCCATAAGAATTCAGCGTCCCGACGGTTACCGTACTGTTTTAGCCACGGCAGCATCTCGCCTACTTTCACCGGGGTTGCCCCCCGCGGCAGCGGAGGGGGCCGACGCTCCAACGGCTCCCGCTCCTGGTGCAGACTTACCTCGCTTAAAACACCGGCTGGCTCCGTGAGCACCCCCACAACCTGAGCACTCGTGTTTAAACCGGCACGACGCACCCCACTTACATTGGCCCTCGTTAAAGAGCCAACAGAAGCCTTTCTTTTGCCCGGCCGATGCAGGACCCCCAGGGGCCGCACCGGCCGTCCCTTGAAAGGGCGCAGCCTTTTGCGCCATCATGAGCCGCATCCAGAGGGGAAGGTCCATTTGATCCCACCGCATGCTGGGATTCGCCGCTAACCTCTGGCGAAACTGCTCATCGTACCGCCACCAGGCGACCCCGCCATAGGTCCGGTACGCTTCCCCAATCCCATCTAGGTAGCAAAACAACTGGGAGCATTTATCCGGCGACTTTTCCCCTATCACGCTGGCCAGGATACAGAAGGCCCGCAGCCAGTTCCCAAACGTTTTAGGAATCTTCCGATACCTACGCTTTTTCTCCTCCTCCTCCTTCTTTGCGTCCTTCTTGTCCTCCTCCTTCATGTCTAAGAACTCCTCCAGCGGGAGCAAGGAAAAAACTTCCACAAACTCACCCTTCCAAATTTTCTCCTTGATGTCCATTTTCAGATGACAACCTAATGGGCCCGAAAAAGACACGTGTACGTTTTGCCGCGCAGCGTCGGTAATTTCGCCCCCAATACCTACCTTGTCCCCCGACTCCTTACTAGTTTCAGACCCAGATAACCCCACTTCGCTATCCAGCGTTGGGCCCACGGCCCTACCTTGTAACCCCTGGCCTTTCTCACACGTCCACACTCTCCCAAACTGAGGTGAAGCCATTTCCCCACCCGCCCATGAATCTAAGAAAGATTTTAAGCAATTCAATAGTGTTCCTGCGTGTGGTGTAACAGTTGACTCACCGCCTGAGCCCGAAGCCGCAGAAGGCTGTGGGTTCGTTTCCCGTCCGTCCGCCATGCTTGGCTCCGGAGCATCCAATTGGCGCCGACTCCCGTCAGCCTGGCCCTGCCTCAGGACCGCGGGTGTAGTGCTGCGAGACCTGCAAGGAGAACGACACCTGGGTAGTGTGTCCACATGATCACATACCCGCCCAACTTCCTTATGTTCCTGCCTGTAGTTCCGCACCATATCCCGTCTCCCTGCCTGGCCCTCCCGGCCGTAAGCACTGCGCCGCTGACCTGGCGAGCTCCTGCCTGATGACCCAGACGCACTGCGCCGCTGCCTCCACCTCCGGTCCCTTGAGGCCGATCTCCTTCTGCTAAACCTGCTTGCAGACCTGCTCCTTTCTCTACCCCTCCACCCGTCAGCCTGCCTCCTGTCATGCCTGGCACTGACGCCGTGCTGCTCCCTGCTGCGATGCGGCCTAGGGCTCCGCGAGAGACCCCTCGGTCCCCGGGAGCCGCCCCTGCGGCCCTCCCGCTCTCTCCCAGCCCGTCCTGTCTCCATGCCCTGAGCTGAGTCCTGGGAGCTATCCCGACTTGCTGAACCTGGCCCCTTTTGGGCCGCCTTGCGAACTGGGGATTCCGCCTGTCTATCCTGGCGTTTCCTGTCTGCTAAAGCCGCGGGCCCTGCCGGCCCCAATGTACCTGGCTGAGCGGACCCGCCGTCTGCGTCCCTTGTGCTGAACCTGGCCCCACTAGAGGCCGCCCCCGATGTGTCCCCTTGCCCAGGGGCTCCCCCTGCCATCAGGGGGACCGCCTGATCACTAGAGGCCTCCGCTCTGCCCCCCGCCCGCTGCCCAGCCCCAGCGCCATTCCCTGACTCACCGGGCCGCAACCGCTCACTGCTTCCACCATCCGATCTGCTCTGGGTCCTGGCTCCAGCCGCAACCGTCCCGCCTGCCGCCTCCCGGCGGGGCGCACACCGCGTGGTAGGCCTCGGCCTAGCTGCTGCCCGCGCCCGGCCAGCACCGCGTCGGACCGACGGTGCCGGCCGCGGTACATCCACTCCGCTGGGGCCCGCTACCTCATCCAGGGCCCCAACAGACTCCGCTGACGGGCTCCTCCGTCTGCCGACTTTGGGCTCCATGCCCGGGCTCAGCCGCTGGGGCGGTCTCGCCCTCCTCATGGAACGCCGTGCAGCCGCCGCAGGGGTTGTAGGGGGGGGACCCTGAGCCCCCAGTTGCTCGTGAAGCCAGGCCAGTCCTCTATCCCGCACAGCAGCTCTCACTCCCTCCAGGATTTCTTCCATTGATGCCATGATCTGCAAGACAAAAGAAAAAACCAACACAGACCTGCCAAAAACAATTACCAGGTAAGTGTCAGTTTAGTTAAAATGTCCCTTAGTCATAAAATGGCCGCTTAATATACTCCTATAGTCCAACCCCCATTTACCCATAACCACACCCCTTTAACTGGTTACTCCCCTGCCTACTCCTGGCTCTGTCAAGGCCCACTCCCCTGACTGCGCTGTTCCATGGGCTACAAATCCGTCCTTCACTATTAACCTCCCACCAATCACTCACTGCCTTCCCATTCTCTCAACACTCCCAGACATACCTAGATTACTATATTTCCAATCCATCTCTCCCTATCTAACTTTCCATCACTCCAATCCATCCATCTCTGCCCCCCCCCCCCCCCCCCCCCCGGTCAACTGACCTGCTCTATACAGCTCTTTGACAAGCCTTGGAAAGCAGCAAGCATTGAAGCTTCTCAATGAGAAACCCCTGGCTGGACTGACAGTCTGTGTTGGTAAAATAGGGGATTCCTTGCGAGGGCTATAAACAGCAGGTCTACAGCTTTTGCAATCTTTTCTAATTTAATATCCCAAATACAAACAGGCAGGAAAAAAATGCATGCATGTATTATTAGGGCCATATCTACAAAAAAAAAAATACAAAATAAAATATTATATATTAGGGTTCTGGAAACCTTTGGTCTTGTGTGTTATTTTCAAATTAAAACATTGAAGCATAGATTTTTATGGCAAATGAGAATTTAAAGCCTCATCAAGTCTGCCCATCACTCCAGAACTACTCAATGGTATTGTTTTTTTCTATTAGCCAAGGATCATCATGTATATATTACAGTTTTGCATCATCCCTGAGGTTGGAATTTCTAACCCTCCCCTATCTTCACAGATGGTGACATGTTTCTTTAACCTGTGTGTATTTAATTAGGGCTTTCAGTTCACTCCCTGGTACACCTGTTGCCGTAGCTCTGCATGTTTTGCAGTTCTTGCCTCTCACTATCCCAGTGGAAGGGTGACGATCTGATAGGTGTTACTTCATCTGTAAAAGTATTTCTGCTGGTTTTTTGGCATTGACTTGTGGACGGGGGAATCAAGGAGCTGTGTATTGAAGATCGATTCGTTTTTGCACAGGGTATTCAAATAACAAGATCATGGCTACTGAAAACCTTGGGGACTCCTCGCAATTAAAGCTGAAAAGTCACAGATGTCTCTACTGCAAGGCAGTAGGTAGCAAACTGTGTCTAGATTGTGAAGCCTATCTTTGCCGTGATCACCTAGAGGCCCATAATTCGGTAGGACAGCACACCCTAACTGAATTGATCACTGACATGCAGACAAGAAAGTGTGCTACTCACCAAAAACTCCTAAAATATAACTGCTGTGTGGATAACGTTTATGTCTGTGAGTTCTGTGTTGTAGTTGGTGATCACGTAGGACACAATGTGGAAGTAATAAGTGACAAGTCTGTGGCTGTGAAGTCATCACTAAAAGAACTTGTGGACAATCTGATCGCGCAGTGCAAAGAATTTGAAAACCATATTCGTGAAGCAGCGGCCACAAAGGATGACATCCATAAAAGAGCTGATGATCTACAAAGACAAGTCACTATGATGATTACAGATCTTAAACAAGAGCTGGAAGGTGAGGGGGAGAAGATTTTAAGTGAAATTAGAAATCAAGTACAGGAGGAAGACCTTAAAATCCATAGATTTTTGTCAAAAAAGAAAGAAGAAAAATTAAAGCTGATTGCCCAAGTGGATGAGATCAGAGATTTTTTAAATACTACCGACCCGATGACCATTTTGGAGAAAGGAACTCCGTCAATTAACAAGACCAAAATGTTAATAGACGAGGTTCAAGGTAGACTGGAAGATACAGGATTGAATGTGTTATTGGTAACAGTGCATTTAGAGTCTGGGCTAATCAAGGTAATAAAACGTATTCCACAACTTCAAAAAAACCATGGTTTTGCAGTGCAGAACTTAATCCATATAATGCTGAGGAACGCAAATGATCCGACTGAAGGCCAAGCCTCTGAACTTGGAAGCCTGATGGACTCCTCACTGAATTCTAAGGAAAAACATTGTACGTCTCTGACCTATAGCTCCACAGCCATTTCATCAGGACAACATTATTGGGAAGTAGAAACCAGTGACTTGCCAAGTTGGAGTGTTGGAGTGTCTTACTCCCAAAACAAAGATTGCAATTTGGGAGATAATGACGATTCATGGTGCATGAGTTACTATAAAATGGGTCAATATGCAGTGGTTAACAATGGTGTAAAAACATCAGTGAGTACCAGCTCTCCTATTGAAGCTTTAGGAATATATTTGGATTACGAAGCAGGAAACTTGTGTTTTTTTCAGCTGGCGAACCCTATCAAACACCTACATACAGAGTTTGCTACCTTTACTTCTCCTGTTTATGCTGCCTTTTCCATAAGTAAAAAAGGCTGGATAAATTTGAGATAAAACAACGTGGTCATAAAGCAAATTGGCTATAAGCTGCTCCTGTGTTCAGTAAGCCCAAAAAGCACTGCATCCTCTATGACAGGGGTCCTCAAACTCCGGCCCCCCAGATGTTGCTGAACTACATATCCCATGATTCTTTGAATTACATTGATAGCCAGAGAATCATGGGAGTTGTAGTTCAGCAACATCTGGGGGGGGGGGGCAGAGTTTGAGGACCCCTGCTCTATGACCTCTTTGTAGCTGGGGGTGGGGGCAGTGGGAAATAAATGACTGACAGTAAGTGTGTGTATGTGGCATTGTGTATATGTTTCTGTCAGTGTGTGTCTCTGAATAATTATTTGTGTGTCTTTGTGAGTATGTATGTGTTTCCAAAAATGCTGTTTTATATATGTGTTTACAACTCTTTATCACTTTGCCTGTAAAATTGAATTTGAGTGTGTGTCTGAGAATGAATGTCTGTGTGAATTTGTGTTTTTGTCTTTGAATATATATCGGCAGACAAGAGATCTGCAGCTTTTGCGAGCTGATTTAGATATACTCTTAATAAAAAAATGCATTAATACATGCATGTTTTCATTTGAGGTACCTTTCAGGTAAATTGAGTAGGTGAAATGAATTAATTTTTTTACATTGAGAGAAGTTGAGACAGCAAGTTGTTCATTGACACACAAAATGCCTTATGAGGTAATGAACTAATTCAAGTTCTAACTTCTAAACACTTAAACCACTTTAACTATTAAACACATAACTATTGTTGATGCTTCCTATCTCTAAAATCTAGTATGTGTTAACTCGAACAAAGAGGGACTTCCATCTCATGGTGAATGAGGACAAGAATTAAAGTCCAGATCACAGATCACCTTTTGTCAGAGAAATATGAAGGGGGGTTAATATCACATGGTCTGACTGAAATTAAGTTAGAAGGATAAACATTGTAAAATATATCTTAAATGCAAAGTATAACAATTATACTAATCATGTTTAGATTTCTATATATATATATTCCTCTCTAATAAATATTATCCATGTATGTAGTTATAGGACACACTTGTCAAACATATGTATAAAACATATTTATTTAGAAGTGTTGGTACCCGATTAAGAATCTATTTTAAAATCTTGAAAAAAATGAATGTTTTAATGTCATTTATATTCATAAACTTTGGAACTAAGACATGGTCAATTTACCAGAAGAAAATATATACACAAACAAACTAAATTGAGTGATTTTCCTTAATGCCTGGAATAAGGATCATATGACTACATTTATCTATGGCCAAAGACTAAAATAAATACCCATGTACACGTGTCAGCATAATTTTAATTTACCAATTCTAGGAAATGTGAATAAATTGAAAATCATTTATCAGAGAAGAGCTACGCCTGGAACAACTTTGGTAAAAGTCGGTGTAATTTATTTGATGATAGGCTCTAAATTATCATATATTATACCCATCAAAATCTGATTGTAGGATGTTAAATCCATAGGTGTGAGCTACCTGAGATATGGAAACAAATGTAATCTTAATGGTAAATAGAGGATATAACGCTCTTTAAAATGTTAAAATGTATCTCTCAAATGAATTATCAGTCTTTTTAATATAATGACTCTCTTGATTGATCACTCCCTTGTATTGTCACTCTTTAATATGATCAGTCTATTGAATCATCTCTCTCTTTAATGACTCACTACTTATTATTTTGAACTGATACTCTGAAAATCTATTGTCTTGAAT
Source organism: Pelobates fuscus (assembly GCF_036172605.1). Lineage (NCBI taxonomy): Eukaryota > Metazoa > Chordata > Amphibia > Anura > Pelobatidae > Pelobates > Pelobates fuscus. The sequence continues at coordinate 375,332,452 of NC_086319.1, read as the reverse complement.
TTATTTCACCCAACTATTAAACTTTACTATTCTTATTAACTATCTTAACCTTACAGCTAGTTATTTTCCATTTATTTTTATTTTTTTCTTTCAAAACTGAATTCCTTATCCATTGAGAAGGGGAGGAAAACCATTGACTAATTGGTAATTATAAATCATATTATATTCATTTTTTTCATAGGTATCAAAATGATCTGATACAACATTTCGAGTAATATATTATCTTTTTGGGGAAATTAATCTCTGTATATTTAAAATCTGTGTCTACAGCTCAGATTTTCAAATTTGTTTGTTGAAATTCAGATATTAATCAAAACCTATTATCTCGTATATACCCGTAGATTTGCTTAGTGAAGATACAGAGGTTACTTTAAAAAAAATGTGAACACTTGTTGATATTATCTTAATTGTTTTGTTCTACATAGTATTATTGCAAACCAATTTAGCGAAATATGTTGTTTTTTTTTTTTTTTTTAATGTCTTTGCATGTTCTCAATTTGCAATTATAAGAGCATTTAATTGCTGAGTGGATTGGAAAAAAAATATTTTGCTTGTAACCATTTGTGGAAATAGTTTGTTATTATTAGAGATTGTTTATACAAGTGATTGGTTCTTTGTAGAAGCAGCAAATGTGGGTCATTTTCCTGTTTAAACTCCTGGAATAGTTAATGGTTTATGATTCATTATTGCAGGAGATCTTGCAATATGATACCATGTCATATTATGGTGAAGAATATAAAATGCTAATGCGATATGTTATGTTTAGTTATTGCATTCGTTGGTGATAAATTATTTGAGCCAGTAACTACATTCCTCATTATCCAGATTTCATTATCTACAATGGAAATTATATTATGACATGTTTGAAGCAATTGTCTTTGTTAGATGTTGTGTGATCACTGATTATGTCACTATCCTATAGATTGCTGTTGTCACAATACATTATATATTTAAGAGATGTAGTTATTGTATGTTATATTGTATTGAATTATACAATTAAATTGAACTAGAATCATATATAAAATAGTAGGTATCTCTTTATGTCACAATTGTGGGTGAAGTCCTATAATAATTAATATTGTCATATTAATATTTATATTACTAATAATTGTGTTTAATATTAATGAATAATTATTATTATTCCCCCAGTTCATTCTATATCCTTCTACACATTACTGCCCCTATACCCCCTACTATAGCCACATTCCCCCACCACAGTCCCTGTCCCTCAACATTACAGCCCATATCCCTCTCCCCACACACACATACACTACAGTCCCAATTTCCCCATTGCACACTCTTTAATCCCAAGCCTCTTTTGTCTTGGGGCTGCAGAGTGTGAAGCCCAAGCCTCTATCCCAAAATCACACTACTGCCTGTATCCCCCTAAACACACCCCACAGACCCATATCAACCACAACACACACACAAAAACCCCTATCCACCCTAACACACACTACAGATCCTATTCCCCTAAACACACTTTTCTGGCTTTATCCACCTACAGCCCCTATTTACATGCACATGCATACAGTCCCATTTACAAACAACCCCATAACAGCTTCCCTCCCACACTTGCCACCCTACGAGCATCTTTCACCCAACACAAGAAGCCACACATACGAACACACCATCTTCCAGCCCTGTCCCACATTTTATCCAACAATCCACCTAGTCAAATTCACCATTCAATCATTCCCTAAACTAGTCGCATTAACACATCCAATCGAATGCTCCGAAGTTTTGCATATATAAAATGCATTGAGGAAACTGGCCTTGGGGAAGCAATGATGGCAAAACTGGTGGTGACAGCAGGTGTACGTTTTTAACCAGCGGCTGTCAAGTACTAATAAATACTAGAGTCGGAGACCAGCAGTTTGGCATTGTTGAAATCTAGCAGTCAGACAGTTTGCGAAAGGTTTGACATCTTACCTCAGTTTCCATATGTGCCAATCACTTCTGCATGGAACTTCTATTAACTCTCTTGAGCTAAGTCCTAAATCCTAATATGCAGGGCCAGCCTGTCAGCAGAGAGCCTCAGCTGATCGCTGTCAGGCAATGAGCTTAGCCCACCTTCACTGGACTTAGCTTAGAGCTTCTGCTTCTCATAGAGTCAGAGAGTGGTGTCCAGCAGACCCTAGCTAAAAGTCAAACCATTGGCAAATGGTTGACTACTTACAATGGGTGCTCCAGGGCTTCCTGTCACCAGAACCATAACAGTAGTGTTCATGAGGCTTGAAGAGTTCCTTTAATGTTGTATTGGTCACTGAACAAGTTAACTATAACTACCAAGTGAGTAAATGTTAAACCTGGCTAGTAGCATAGGACTAGGAATAGAAATGTTGAGCCTTGCTTAGAGATTCTATTTTATGTGTACTGTAACAAAGGAACCGTCCAGGAGCCATATAAGAACTCTGTGGTGACTTCTTGGACTGAAGTTAGTGTACTTGCATGCTGATTCTATGCTAAAAGGTGTGAAATATATGTTGCTTTAAAATTAAATAAAATCATTTTCATTTTAAACTGAATAAAAGTGTCTTGTCGTTTTTATTTAATATGGAATTACCATACAGCCTGAACTATTAATTCTTTATTAAATACTCAAACTGAATGTGTTGGAATTTCACCGAACGCACTCAAAAGAAATCATAAGACAAAGTAGGGAATAATAATATTTTTTATCAGGTATTTTCCCTCCACTTGACACTAGAGACAGCTTTAAATGAAAAACGCGTTGTCCACAGAGTCTCCGGTTGTCTCACAGGACCCTCTATACATGTCACTGGACAGCATCGGAGCAGAAGAGGAACCCCTTCTAGATGGACATGCTAGTAGCCATGAGGGACAGCTTCAGCTAAATAAAACCTACCTTCACCTGCACTCTCAGGCCACCACAGTTCAAGAGGCGATGAGGGACACTTGAATTTTAAGGGTTTAGCCAGGGTCGGGGCTGTTTGGAGACATTTTAATAAAAATGCATGCAACTTACAAGTATTATTGCTGTGGATACCCTGTTATACACTCAGATACACCAACAATATGAAGCTATTAGAAAAAAGGGACATTAGGATAGAAAAGAGGGACAGAGGGATTAGTGCCCAAAATAGGGACTGCCCCTCCTAATTTAGGGGTGGTTGGGAGCTATGCTATCGGGTACTCTTTGCAAAATATGCAAAGACCACAGAGGGTGACAGAGCCATTTTAAGGCCATGTAAGCAAATATTTTTGATAGTCATATTGTATATACTGTGTAGTCATCCTTAATATTACTCACAAAGCAACGAGGCACGATAAGATTTATATTCATGCAGATAGCTGTACGTAATATCTCTTATCATAGAAATGATGTATTCAGACTTTTCAATATGCCTAAAGAATTACAGCTAAAGTATTATAATTTACCGCCTTACTTGTAACAGTTTTTGGTTGAATGCTGAGGGGGTGAGCGTTAAGTGTCAGACCACTCAAACAGCATTTTATTGCATAAACTTGACAATTATTTCAGTTGAAATTGTTGCTATGGTGAGTTTTCTTGCTGTGTTACTCTGTTGTACGAGTATACACACAAAATATTCTGAGAGGAAAAAAATTGGAATATCAGCATAAAAAAAAGAGTAACGTGATTTAGGCTCAGACTAGGGAATTTCCTTCCTAAGACGTTTATTTAGGAAGTATGAATAGAAAGCTCATTAGAATCCTTCTTCGAAACAACAGACGACAATGTTCAGCCTTCAATTATATGATATCTGAACTGGAGCCAAATATCTTTATTACCACTGTGACAAGACCAATCTCGCCACATTGCATTGGAGGAGCCTGGTTGCCCGCCTGCTGCCTTTGGACTATGGACCAGACATTAAAAGACTTATTTTCCCTGCAGAAAGGCTTATTCGTGCCTTTTCTGCCGGGGTGTTCGGTAGATTTTATCTACCGAACAAACTACCGATTGCACGACCCCCTGGGAGCTGGAGTGGGCCGCCAATTGACCACCCTGAAGCTGCGGTTAACCGCAGCTTAATTGACGAAGGCAGGGTGGTCTTTGTTCGTCAACCGAACACGTGGCGGCGGCTATTTTACAAGTACCGTACGGCCAGCGGTGTTCGGCACCTAAACTATGGAACTATAAATGGACACTTATTTGCACGAACACCGCTGAGCCGTCCGTCTCCTGGTTCCTATTCGTGGGGATGTAGCCGAACAGCCGTTCATACGGTAGTTTGTTTCATGTGAACTGTGGTAACCCAGATAGCTATGCCATGGAGCCTATTCGTGTGATTAAAGACTTTGGCTCCATGGCGATTAAACTGTATTCGGTTGGTCTGAGTGCCATTCACCTAATAATGTGCACTCAGTCCTGAGCTATCTGGGGATATGTAACATGTCTATGTTTAATGTATAACAAGTAACTTTATATATTTTAAAACATAATACTGTTTTTAGGTCCCCACATGTGTAATGGAGTTTTGCCTTTGTCCTGGGAGATAATTGGATTACTTCTCCAATTATCTCCAGGGCAGAAGGGAGGAAACCAGGATGCATTGTGGGGATGTTTTGCTTCTGTGAGTCTGTAATGTGATACATGTCTGTCTGTGTTACAGTCTTCCATGTGGTCCCCTAGGGGAGTGTCCACCAGGTGGGAGACTTGCATAAATACAGAGGCAGGTAGCCCTCAATAAACAGACCACTGCTTGACCCTCAACACGGATTCACTGTATGCTGCTGGAGATTGATTGCTAGGAGTGTAAGCTGATGTCTGCTTTTCCTGTTCGTCTGCTAGCAGCTATTCGTGAGGTTCCAGTTTGGAGTGCTACCTTATTCCCTTGTATGCCGTTCGGGAGTTTGATGCATTCACCTATATCCAATTCGTGAGGTTTGGTGATTTTACAGTAGCTGTGCCTGTCTGTGAAAAGGGGATTATCGCCTAAACGGATTTTTACCCCTTTTCTGCTGAAACGGTCCGTTACAACCACTGAGTTGGGGAAGAGAGTCTAACTAGGATATGTTCCTATAGAAAGCTATTCCTAAAGAAAACTTCTCACCGGTTATCCATCAAGTATCCACAGCCTCACTGTGATGTCCAATAAGGAACAAGCCATTACCCAACGTCCGTGACGGGGATATGCATCTCTGTTGTAACCAGTGGGGTTTATCATGTAAATGCCAATTCCAAAAAGATATGCAAAAGTTATAGGTCATATGAGATACTTTTATGCTGCTTTCTACTGCATTTTTATATATATTAACTCCCATCAGCCTCAGCCAGAATTTCATTAAGCATAGGATTTGTAGTCCAGCAGAGTCAGGCAACATCTTTATCTCAATTTGATGGGACATAAACAAACAACAGAGTGGCGCTTTGTTTTTTTTTGGGGGGGGGGGGAGTTATGACCTCTGCATATGGGAAGAGCAGAGATAAAAAAAAAAACTGTTTATATTATATTTCATTATCAGTCGCCAAATTATGGAGTGGTAGAATTGTCATATAAATTAGACTTATTAGTTAATCTAATTGTTAGGACTTAGGACTCTATCAAATATTCTGTACTCTGCCCTTGTTTTTTTTTCCACCTGTCATGGCCAACTTATGTTGAATCTCTTTAAGTAATCCTTTAAGTAATCCTCACCAAGAAGCCAACACTCTGCCACAATGCTCTGTGGCAAACCTACCCAACAGGCAAAAGAAAAAAACTTGAAAAAACACAAAAAAATATATAATATTTGGACCCAGAGCGGTCACATGGCTGCAATAGGCATCCACAGTGCTGCCTGCAGGGGGAAGGCAGTCCCCCCCGCTGGTGAAAAAAAGTTTTTTAAATAAAAAAATAAAGTTAATAAATTGAAATTTCTATATGTATATATATATATATATATCTTATATATAACGTCATACTAAGTGTATTTTGTTTATTACTATATACATATATTAATATAAAAATACACTTAGAGTAAAATTACACACATATATATAATATATATATAATGATAAAAATAAATAATAATTAATTAAAAAATTTGGCTGGCGTGGCTTCGACTCTGAAGGGAGCAGTCGGATGGCGGCTGAGCTCCGGCGGAAAATCACACTGACACTAGCCTCAAGGCGATTAGACACCCGATATTGGCAGACACAGTGCCCAATAATCCCTACCAGATATGTGGGAAAAAGTCCAAAAGGCTGAAAACCCTCACCGGGGACGGCTCTCGCAGTATCAGCGATCTTCTGCAACAGCGGCCTAAACCTAAAATGGTGGCACCGCCCGACTCACCTTATTCCTTTTCCGAGGAATACTGCCTGGATGCCCCTGATAAAATTCCTTATACAGCTGGGCCTATAGCCAGATCGCCAGCAGAAGACTTACAAGCTCTGGCCACAAAGGGTGACATAAAGGCCCTCATGAATAATATCCGAGCCTTCTTTTTGCTGACCTCCACATTATCAGGGAGGATGTTGCTGGGGTCTCGGCCCGAGTGAAGGCCACTGAGGAACAAATCTCTTCTATGGCCCATCAACAAGACAGCGGCAAAGAGCAGATACAACAACTGCAGGCTGCCCACAGAGCGGTTCAGATCAAGCTGGACGTCTTGGAAGACACACGAAGACGCAATAATCTGAAGATATTATAGCTGAAACAGTCGACGAACAAGAACTGCCGCACTTCTTGCATTGCCTCCTGGCTTCCCTGCTACCTCAACGCTCTGCTAAGGGCATACAATTCAACGGCTGCTTTGGACTCCAGAAATCCAACAGGGCTCCTGCCGGGACCACCCGCGACGTGTTAGTCCACTTGTATGTATAAATAAATACATTTCGGTAGATTACTTGGTAGACTTCGCTGAACACAAATATTAGTGTTTTAAAACAGTTAAACATATCACTGCAATGATATTGTCAGTGAAAGTGACGATTTTTCACACACAAACTGCATTTTCCCTGATGATATTATTGTTGTGATATGTTTTACTTTTTTGAAACACTAGTATTTGTGTACAGCGAAGTCTCCCGAGTATAACAGTACCCACATGTACAGGTTTTATAGTGTTTTTGAAAGTTACAGGGTCAAATATAAGGCTTGATTTTCCGTTTTATTACATTGAAATTTGCCAGATTGGTTATGTTTTGAACCTTTCCCTGTTGTGGGTGCCTCATCCCAGGGCCCTATTTAACCTTGTACTGCAGAGAACTCGAGATGGAATTTTTTCCCCAAGTAAGTAGCTTATTTAGTAGACATTTGGCTGTTAGAGTGGGACCTGCCAGGGGTGGGGTGTGTTGACATTGTGGCAGGCTTGTGCAGTGTATGGTCATGTAATGTAAATAAGCCCCCATTATTTTTTGCCTAGATTAGTTAAAAAAAAAAAAAAAACTAACACAATCTGTAAGCAACAAAGTTGCTGTTTCATGGATAAGGGAGTGCGCTGGATTTTCATTTTTACAGTCTTTTTTAGTAGCCAGTTAGTCACAAACACTGGCCAAAGTTAGCGTTCATAATTGTTTTTTGCATTTTTAACACACAAACAAATATAAATACTAACTTTGGCCAGTGTTTGTCACTAAGTGGCTACTAAAAAAAAAAAAAGGACATACCCCATATTGAATACCCTGGGTTGTCTACTTTTAAAAAACATGTACATGTGAGGTGTGATTCAGAGATTTATGACAGATAACGGTGTTACAATGTCATTACTGATACATTTTTAAAAATATATATTTTGAAACAGCAATGTCCTACTTGTACTTATAGCCCTATAACTTGCAAAAAAAAAAAAGCTAAGGACATGTTAACATTGGGTATTTCTAAACTCAGGACAAAATGTAGAAACTATTTAGCACGGGTGTTTTTTGGCGGTTGTAGGTGCGTAACAGATTTTGGGGGACAAAGTTAGAAAGGCTGTGTTTTTTTATATTTTTTCATCATATTTTAGAATTATTTTTTTAAGTAAATTATATGATATGATGAAAATAATTGTATCTTTATAAAGACCATTTAATGGCGAGTAAAACAGTATATAATATGTGTGGGTACAATAAATGAGTAAGAGGAAAATTACAGCTAAACACAAACACCGCAGAAATGTTAAAACAGTCCTGGTCCTTGACGGTGAGAAAATTTAAAAACGGTCTGGTCACTAAGGTCTTAATGCTACAGCCTTAAAATGTTGTTTTTTTTTTTTAAACCTCTGTGACTGTATAAAAAATCATTTTATTATATTATTACTTGTCTTAGCACAATATTAACCAGTCTTCTCACCTCTGTACACAAATTTGTGGTTTATGGGGAAAAATATCCTTCAGCATTTCAAAGTATTAACAACGAAACTTGTGCATTCGGATTGAAACGATTCGTGATTCAGATAAACTTTGGCTAATTCGCCGGTTCAGAAGACAGAATCAAATGAATCAAGACGCAATTCTTCCATGGACACAGTGTTTTCATGCTATTCAGTCATTCATTGACTCGGAGTGGCCAATATACAATTGTGAATTTGGATGACATGCATTTAATTTGCAACTAAATGGATGTCATTTGGTTCTGAAAATATCTGATGAGTTATCAATCTGGTCTAGTAAGCAGTCTCTTAATTCAGTATCCTTAAATATTAATCCCAAGTAATGTTGCCAAATTAGGGAGCTATCTACTAAACTGCTAAAAGATCAAAATAAGAAACAATTGCTCTAATCAGCTTATGTGAATAGATAAAACAGTTTTATTAAAACATAGACCATAAGTATCGAGTAGGTAACATGAAAAAAGTCTAAACAACAAAGAGAAACAACTGTGCTCAATCAGCAATACTACTAATTATATAGCGGACGACTTGCCAACCCATAATTTATTCTGGTACTAACCCTGATGCAAAAGCAGTTCAATCTGAGCTAAGCAAAGTTTCTCAAAAAGCCATACTTCACAACAAACAAGCACTGTATGAGGCAATAAAAACAATATAATGAAGCCACATTGTACAATTAAATAAAAAAATAAATACCTTTTTTTTACGTCTTGCAAAAAAAAAAATGGTGCAATTAATCTTGGGGAGATACAGATATCTGTAACTACAGGTGCACCCCTTCTGTATGCTGGAGACAAATTTTTGGTCTCAGTCTGGCTAATTAGATGTGACGTGGTCAAATTGAAAGCTGCCATATCTCATAGATACTGAGCTGATAATACACCTTTAGCAATGCATGATGTCATGGCTGACATCAAAGTTACAGGACTACACACAAAGCACCCACCAAATCTGAAATACACCACAATCACAATCTACATTTTCTATAAACAAACGAATACATATGGAGCCCTGGGCTGATCGTTATGTAAAAGCATGGGAGATTGTTGTGGTGTGGCCCCTTGAGAAACCATGAAAATGTCTCTCTGTCCTTTAAAAGAACTCTATAGCATTAGAAATACAAAATGTGTATTCCTACCATTATAGTATCCTACCCAAAAAGGGTTAAAATGGTATTTTACAATCTTTATTTCAGCCAATCAAATGCTCTCCTATGGGAGGCTAGTGCACATGCGTGACAAAACGCCATGCTGCGCCAATCAGTTGGTCTCTTTGATGGAAATAGCAGAGTTTTACTATTTCTGCAGAAGCGCCTCTAGTATGACGGCCACAAGGTGTATTTAAACCCTGCAATGTAGATATTGTTATTCCTGCAGAATGGCGATATTTTACATAGAAGGGTTAAAACAAGAGAGTCATGGCACCCAGACAGTGGTGGAACTATCGCGGTCGCAGCTGCGACCGAGCCCGTCACTCCAAGGGGCCAGCCCACCCCGTGGACCTCCTGCGACTGGGTGCCCGACGGCCATGTGTTGCGGCCCCAGCCCGCGCGGTATAAAAGCACATTAAAGGGCCCATCGAGTGCCCATGCTGTTAGGGTCACCCTGTAAAGACATCAGAGCTGGGAGGAAGTGACTGCCCTGGTCACTTCCTCCCAGCAATCACCGGGATCCGCACGGGAGGAAGAGAGGAGGGAGTGAACTCTTACTCCCATCAGCCTGAGCCACCACTGAACCACAGGGAAGTCACCTAAGTAGGAAACAGGACGTGACATTTTGCATGTGTGTGTCTGTATGTATGTGTGGAGGGGCGGGGACGTACAGGGTGGTGGGTAGACATATGGGAGGGCAATTTTTGCACTGGGACCCCGTGGTTTCTAGTTACTCCTCTGCACCCAGACCACTTCGCTCCATGGGTATCTGTCTATAGTGTCCCTTCAACCTTTACCTTCTCTTGTGTAACTGTTAAACAAGCAAAAAGTCAAAGTACACACAAATTCCAGTTCTTTAGGACACATATTGATCTATTTTGCTCATGCTGGTCATGCTGTTAAAGGAACACTCCTGTAGTGATCATGATGCAAGGAGTATCCTGGAGCACCCTCTCACTCCAATTGTTAAGGGGTCAAACCATTTTTGAACCGTTTAATTTCTTCGCCAGGCACTGCCTCCTCCTATCTACCAACGCTAGTAAGAAAGAACTTCCTAAATCAGATGATCTCTCAGCCAAGAGCTCCAGCATTGGTAATAGTAGTCGTTATGGTGCTTGGTTGGTTCTTTAAGATGCAAACACAACAGAATGATTTTTATTTTTAAATGTAATGACAGGCCTGCTTCTGGAAACTGTAAGAATAATTACATACCTGCCGGTTATTCCCACACCTAAAATTATAGGGGAGGAGAAAAATTCTACCTTGAAACTAGCATTATTAACCCTTAATGGAAGTACATGAATATCCTCCATCTCTCCCATTGAATTGTGGCTCCAGTTACCGACGCTTATCATGAAATTACACCATTGACTAAAACATTGAAAAACACCCATAACTTACATTATTTTACTGCTCTTTTTTTTTTTATTTGAATTAAAGATTTAACAAATTACATCACAACCCAGTTGGATCCAGGCAAAGCCAAGGCACTTGGCACTAGAATCTAAACACTGTCTCATGTCTTCTCTGTCCTTTGCACAGCTAGCAGAGATAGTTTATTTCAAGGGACATTCTAGGCACCAAAACCACTACAAACAGGGATGTCAAACTAATGTGTTGTTGATGGCCAAGCTGTCTACTAGTATAGAGGGCCGAATGCGTAACGTTTATATTTATACGCACACACACACAAGAAAAAGAGCAGGCAGAGAGAACAGCTTCATATAATGTATTACTTTCTCACAACAACAACAAAAAAGAATATGTATTTGTGTGTAGTATTCCTGTTTATGCAGTTGTGTGATTGTATGGTATGTTGCCATTTTAATTCATGGAGGGGTGTTTGTGTGTAGTATGTGTGTGTTATGTGTGTTTGATGTGGCAGGTGAGCTTACACTCAAGTGGCCACTGGAGTGATCCTAAAAACCTTCAGTTATTTAAATGTGCGTAGGGATTTAAGATAGTGCGCAGGTACCTATTTTCTTTGGTCTTTGTTGTATGTATTGGGTCTCAGATGTACTATAGTCATTGCTGCCGCCTACGAGTAGTGGGAGTTTGAGCGTAGAACTTATCTTTGCATATTTGTAGACGCCTCTATTACTTCCTTATTGTGCAGAGAAGTCATATGACCACAAAGAACCATACACAATCAGACCGGCGTATAACTTGCAGGATGGGAAATAGCGTTGTACTGTGTTATACCAACTGCAGAGGAGTAGACTGAAAGAGCACATAGGGGTGAAATGAGCTAGATAACCAAGATACGAGTGGGGTGATGGAGAAGGACACGGGAAGGGTACTTGCAAGGAATTGATGGTGCTGGATGATAAAGAGAAAGTTATAGGGAAAAGGGTTTATTTTTGCCTTAAACATTGAATTGTCATGAACGGAAAAAGGAACGTCAAATTAAACAAATATTCAGAATTAACTATAGTAACAGCTAAGGTATAATTGTTCCAAATCAGGCATTTTTGTCTATATTTTGCAATTTGGTTTAAAATTCACAACTATTCTGTAATTGGTGAATAAACCCAAGGTGGTACAAATGAGAGGGAGGTCTGGAACGTGTAAAATGCATAGATAATCTATATATAGCAATCAGCTGGTATCACGCAGATGCTCTATGTGGGTAGACTGAGCACTTCATTCATACTGATCTATATAAACCAACCTGCACTATATACCGGCAACACTGACCCGTTCATCCTACAGGTTAGTGGGAAATGACACTTGTACCACCTTTAAAAGTATTTTAAGGGAAATTTAAACATGGATTACCTTAAAATGGTCTGCTGAGAGAGTTCAAAATAATAATAGATAAAATATATATTTGTTTACTTCTTCCTTTAAAATACGTGAAATTAGAAAATCGTTTAACATTTGAAGAGTTGGCCAAGCATAAATTGCTTTGCCTTCATTTCACATAATTTGATGGACATTTTTACCACCCTATTAACATCAGTGAACAGAGGCATGCTTTGATTATATGTAATCTATTTCAAGTATTAAAAAAAAAAATATATATATATATATATATATATACAAATTTATGTCACGATCTATGGACACAAATAATTTTTTTTTTCAAAATTACATAACTACTGTAGAAGCCAACGTCCCCTGAGTAAAAATCTCACGCTTCTAGAGACTGCAAGTCCCACAACAAGCATTATTAGCGAATGTTCAAGAAACAACCAAAGGAATTGTATTCGTTCAGTCCTTTCGGTTGAACTGTGTCCAAATGTTTAATCCAGAACGACTCCCTCTGAAGTAATAACTTCGATCTGTCACCCTCTCTGATCAACGGTGGAATATGATCTATCACAATGAATTTCAAGGTGGGTAAATGATGTTGATGTTCAAGGAAGTGCTTCGCCACAGGTTTATCAGTCTTGCCGTCATTATTCCTGATCTGTGGCCACGGATGCGATCGCTCACTGTAAGATCTGTCTTTCCTACGTAATATTTGCCACAAGGGCATGAGATGAGATATACCACATGATCACTCATACAGGTTAAACAATGTTTTATCTGAATTCTCTTATCTTGGTAAAAACTGATACACCGAGTTGTTATAATTTCCAGACACAAAATGTTAAGAAAGGCTGCTTCAAGTGCTCAGGCTGTCACTTGTGGGCACATGCTGACAGGTTCTTCCTTTGCACATCCACATACAGGCAAAATAATTCAGATAAAACATTGTTTAACCTGTATGAGTGATCATGTGGTATATCTCATCTCATGCCCTTGTGGCAAATATTACGTAGGAAAGACAGATCTTACAGTGAGAGATCGCATCCGTGGCCACAGATCAGGAATAATGATGGCAAGACTGATAAACCTGTGGCGAAGCACTTCCTTGAACATCAACATCATTTACCCACCTTGAAATTCATTGTGATAGACCATATTCCACCGTTGATCAGAGGAGGGGACAGATCGAAGTTATTACTTCAGAGGGAGTCGTTCTGGATTAAACATTTGGACACAGTTCAACCGAAAGGACTGAACGAATACAATTCCTTTGGTTGTTTCTTGAACATTCGCTAATAATGCTTGTTGTGGGACTTGCAGTCTCTAGAAGCGTGGAGATTTTTACTCACGGTACGTTAGCTTCTACAGTAGTTATGTAATTTTGAAAAAATTGTTTATTTGTGTCCATAGATCGTGACATAAATTGTTCTTTATTTCAGTCCGTTTTTCCACTTACATCTAGCAGATGCACACATATCAGACTGTTTTCTGCATCTTTTACGTCTAGTCCATTTTCTTTTAATCTGTGGCTTTCACCACTTAATAACAATATGCATTCAGGACTATGTATTTAGACTTTAATAATCTTTATTGTTCCTCCATATTTGTTTTTACATTTGCTCCGACTTTCTTTCTCAATAGCTTTGCCGTTTCTAGGCAACACTTGGTGTCTATGCTTTACGTCACTTCACGGCAGCACACACGACAGTCCGCGGTTTGCGGCTCTATTCACACAACAGATCGGACAGATAGGGTGCACTTGGCGATTGGGTAAGTTTAACACACGTTATTGTATTTATATGGTACTGCATCTTGATAAAGACCGCTAGACGGTCGAAACGTTGATTTATAACGTTTGATTTAATACATTTTTTTTGATTTACAAAATCCATGGAGTGCTCTCAATTTTTTCTGTTTGTATTATTGCACGGAGAGGCACCTGGTAGTTGCTGATTTAATTATCTTTGTTTGGGATGAGTGCCAGAAACCGTTGCAAAATATATATATATATATATATTTTCTTCATTAAAGTCATTTTGAAAAAAATTTTTTTTTTATTATTTTTTTTTACATTTTATATACAAAATAATATTAAATCAAGAAAAAATGATGGAAGTCAGGATTATAACCACAAAATGTGTGCAGCCTGCACGCTTTACGGGAAGTCGCTGTAAGGTAGACGGAACGGATAGAGTGCAGAGTATCGGGAATCTTGCCAGAGTAGCTTCTCTTCCAGAAAATCCACAGCACCGACAGTTAACAGCACAGTGTCGTGTTTCAACATGCTGTAAACATTCAGACCTAGGAGACAAAAACCATTAACAGCATGGGTTTAAAAAAAAATAAGACAGATAAAAACCTGTATGAAACAAAGTGAACTTCAAATTCTTCTAAAAATTATCCTTAACACCTTAAGGACCAAACTTCTGGAATAAAAGGGAATAATGACATGTCACACATGTCATGTGTCCTTAAGGGGTTAAACAAAGAATTTAATAGGCAGGTGAAATTGCATGACCCACCTAGTTAAAGGGATTCTATAGTGCCAGTAAAACAAAGCTTGTTTCCTGGCACTATAGGACCCTACAGTCCCTCCCCCCTCCCTCGCACTCCCCTTCCTACGACGCTAAAAGTGGTAGACAGCCACTAGAGGTGGAGTTAACCCTAGCAGTTAATTATTGCAGTTTCTCAAAAACTGCACTAATTACCACTGTAGAGTTAAGGGACATGGGACATTGCACCCAGACCACTTCAATGAGCTGAAGTGGTCTGGGTGCCTACAGTGTCCCTTTAAGTTATCTGTTTAGACACCAAGGTGCCAGGGATGTCTAATGTATGGGGGGGGGAGGGAAGGCTCTATTTGGAAGCTGTAAGCACTGAAGCTACTCTGGGAGCTATAAACACTAAGAGAAAGTGAATTATTGGCGGTGATTTCCTAGTAGTACGCCACAACCGGCAGATAATGCACATGCAGGCCCATAATCTCAGGACGTGTCCTGGCCTGCCCAAGATTAATGGATGTGCCGGGAAAAAGCTGCCATTTTAATTCAGCTCTGTCCCAAAAGACATATGGAGAAAATGAGCCAATATTGCAGTTCTGTCCCTCCAGCCATATCATTGTCAGGGGAGGAGCTAAATGAATGACAACAGTTGCACTTAACAGCTGCTACCCAAAAGTGTAACTCTCACCAATGTAGGTGCCATTGGTTCCTCATGATCAAACAAATGTTAGCCCTAAACCTAATTAAAATACAAAAAAAAACACCTCAATATTCTTGTGGCTTATCACAAGCTCCCCACCCCATCCCAATGCCAATGCATTATTTTCCATAATACAATAAGGTACTGCATTTGTTATATACACATACATTCTACACAAACTAAAGCTATCTTGCTTAACTGGAAATATAAACCCACATTTCCTACTGAGAGCTTCCTGAGCACACAGTCACTTGCAAACTGTTATGTGAAAGCCATTTGTCAAAGCAAAGATAAATGTCTTTGCAAGTTAAAGTTACTCTGTCTTACTTCACTGAAACCGTTCCCAAAGCCATCCTTGATATCTGCTCATTTCATCCTAACATGCTCGTCGGCCGTGCGTTAGAAAACATGTATCGAGTGCTATTAAGCAGTGTAATAATCTCTAAGTTTTCTTCTATAATTTTGTTTCAGAATATTTGTCAATGTGGGACATGGGTGAGTGATTCAGACCAGCGACGTGCGTTTGATTCAGATTATTAGGCTAATAACTCAGAATATTTCCAGTCCTTTGTACTTCCCGGTTTTAAAGGAGTTGCTCCTTAAGATCCAAATGTTTGGGGGTTACCCAGCAAGGTCACTGTTAATTGAAAATCTAAGTTTGAAAAAGTAACACAAGAATAATAAGACCTATACTAATGACCAGGTTTAAAAGTTATTTTTTATTTTTAATATTTATTATTCCTTTTTTTCTAAGCTTCAGTACATATAAGAACCAAAAATATACCACGTGTATTTTAAAGGACCGCTATAGCATTAGGAATACAAATATGTATTCCTAACGCTATAGAGCCCTAGTCACCATTTAAGTTCCGCGAATAAATGGTTAACCATTTATTTGCTTCCCTTAATCCATTGTCGGGCTCCCTCAGCACTAGTGACCTCTTCTCCTCCATCGACGTCAGCTTCAGAGTGGATTTGAATGCGAGGCCAGAGGCGCGGGCGAATTTAAACCCACCCATATGAAAGCATTACTCAATGCTTTCAGTATGGGGATCTTTTTTGACGATGGACTCCGTGAAGACGTCCAGCATCAAATAAGTGAGATTTACTCCGTGTAAATCGCGGAAGCGGCATCTAGTGTTGTTTTTTGTTTTTTTTTTAAAGCTTGCCTTATTTCCTTTAGCGGCTTGGTCTCCCTGTGCTTGCCTTGCCTCCTCTGGCTGTGACCATCAATACTGCTGATCTCGGCCAATCGAATGCTTCCCCATAGAAAAGCTTTGTAAGGCTAGTGTTGATAAAGAGCTATCACTGCACAAATCAGCATCTCCTCATATGACTCACTGCTGGGGAGAGTTTGGCATCTACACACTCTGCATGTATTTGCAGGACCTCAAGTAAGTCCCGCTAGGTGCGGTCTGAGTAACATTACCTAGAGGTGATATTGGGCATCGTGTACACTGCTCCATTTGCAGGGGCCGGATCTTTGCCCCTGAACTACTGCATTAAGCTGTAGTGGTTCTGGTGCCTAAAAAGGTTTTATAATTTATTTTCATTATTTTCCTGCTAGCATTATATCCTACTTTTTATATGTCTGTTAGGGTGTTATAAAGGGGCACTATAGGCATCAAAGCAACTTTAGCTTAATGAAGCCGTTTTGGTGTATAGATCATGCCACTGCAGTCTTACTGCTCAATTCTCTACCATGTAGGAGTTAGGTCACTTTTGTTTTTATTTATGCAGCCCTAGCCACAATTTCCCTGACACAGCTTGCGTGAAAAAAATGATTTAATTTTGAGGTTAACTTGCTTTAGAAGAAGTTTTTATCTCCTGCTCTGTAAATTTAACTTTAGTTACACACAAGAGGCTACTGCAGGGTCTAGAAAGGTATTAACAGAGCACAAGAAAAATGTTAAATTAAACAGATTATTGTACAATAAAGGACGTTTAAACATTAGATGTCACTTTACAGGAACTTTTTAGGAAACTGTGCAAATTATACACACAGGGGGGTGTGACTAGGGCTTCATACATACAAACACACACACAGACAAGATATTATGTAAAATGTCTAAGTTTGTAAACGATTTGTTCTGATTTGTACAATAACAATGCAACTGAAAGTATGTTTACTTATATGTCTACTTACACACCTGATTTCAAGGCTGTAATGCAGCAGTACAGAGAAAACCTCTGTATGAACACAAATAGCACAGTGGTAAATACATTTATATAATCTGCCTGTTGGGTACCGTGTTTTCTGTTTTTCTGGTATCCTAGCAACATTTGTGTTGTTTTTTGGCTGAACCAATGAAAAATCATTACTGCTATGACATCACACACCAGCACCTTACTAGGTCTTGAATCAGGCCAAGTATACAATTCATTATGAAGACCTTGCTCGGTGAAGTGAACCAGCTCATCGTGCTGTCTAGAAGGAAGAGATGCCCACTCAGCAAAAGAGGTAGGGAACCCTGATTTTGGAATAATCCGCTTTAATCAAAAACCATTTGTGTGTAAAATGAAAATATTTGTAGGTCTTAAAAAAATATTTATTTTGGCATAAATTATCAAACTCTGTAATCTCATAAATCACTGCCTTTTTTGTTTCCAGATTAAGAAATAGTGCTGATTATATAGTACTGCTCGTGTCTCCATATTACACATTACCTGCTTTCACTTCTTTGCAATTTTATACACACTGTACTCTATGCCAAGCTGCAGATCCTAATCCATTTGTCAGAAATCAGATCATGTAGTCTCCTTAAAGTTAAAACCAAGTGGAAAGCCATCAGTTAATAAAGCTATAATAGGGCCAAGTAATTAGCAGGGCATTGCGGATGGCGTCCAGCATTTATGCTTACCGCTTTTAAACTCCTACCTAATCTCGCTAAGATTTCTGTGCTGCTCCTGAAATTCTATTTACAGTACTTTTAACTCATTTTTTGTATACTTTTAGTTTTTAATTTCTTTCGTGCTGCCTTTAATAGGCTTATCATATAGGGCTGGCAGGGCCCATCTCATGCCTTGAAGAGAACCAGTACTTGTCTTTTTTCTGATTAACTATGGCACTATGGTGAACTTACGCAAATGCAAGAGTACAGCATTGAGGTCTTGGGAGGATGCCGTGAGTCAGGCGGATAAAATATTCAGAGACAAAGTAGTCCATACGTTGACTCAGCATATCTCATTATTGGCCAACAACAACTGTGTGACAACATTCGGACACTCGGACAAAAATACATACAAAGACAATTGAATTCTTACCTATAGCTGGAATTAGATTTATTTTCTTTAAATTGGCAGTGGCATTCAAAATATTTTCTGGCATGTTTTCATTACTATAAAACACATGAAACAAATATAATGTTTAAGCACTGTAAACATTTTGTAACATCCTCTTAAAATAATTATCAGAAACATTACGAATGCACACAGTCTCCCTATATCTTCTATTACTCCATATAACCTCTCTCTATAACTCCTCCTATTACTCCATATAACCTCTCCCTATAACTCCTCCTATTACTCCATATAACCTCTCCCTATAACTCCTCCTATTACTCCATATAACCTCTCCCTATAACTCCCCCTATTACTCCATATATCCTCTCCCTATAACTCCCCCTATTACTCCATATATCCTCTCCCTATAACTCCCCCTATTACTCCATATATCCTCTCCCTATAACTCCCCCTATTACTCCATATATCCTCTCCCTATAACTCCTCCTATTACTCCATATAACCTCTCCCTATAACTCCACCTATTACTCCATATAACCTCTCCCTATAACTCCACCTATTACTCCATATAACCTCTCACTATAACTCCATATAACCTCTCACTATAACTCCATATAACCTCTCACTATAACTCCATATAACCTCTCTATAACTCCATATAACCTCTCTATAACTCCATATAACCTCTCTATAACTCCATATAACCTCTCTATAACTCCTCCTATTACTCCATATATCCTCTCTCTATAACTCCTCCTATTACTCCATATAACCTCTCCCTATAACTCCTCCTATTACTCCATATAACCTCTCTCTCTATAACTACGCCAACTACTCCATATTACCTCTCACTATAATTCCCCAATTACTCCACATAACCTCTCTCTATAACTCCTCCTATTACTCCATATATCCTCTCTCTGTAACTCCTCCTATTACTCCATATAACCTCTCCCTAGAACTCCCCCTATTACTCCATATAACCTCTCTCTCTAAAACTACGCCAACTACTCCATATTACCTCTCACTATAATTCCCCAATTACTCCATATAACCTCTCTCTATAACTCCTCCTATTACTCCATATATCCTCTCTCTATAACTCCTCCTATTACTCCATATAACCTCTCCCTATAACTCCTCCTATTACTCCATATAACCTCTCCCTATAACCTCTCTCTATAACTCCTCCTATTACTCCATATAACCTCTTCCTATAACTCCTCCTATTACTCCACAAAACCTCTCCCAATAACTCCTCCTATTACTCCATATAACCTCTCCCTATAACTCCTCCTATTACTCCATATAACCTCTCCCTATAACTCCTCCTATTACTCCATATAACAGCTCTCTATAACTCCTATTACTCCATATAACCTCTCCCTATAACTCCTCCTATTACTCCATATAACCTCTCTCTATAACTCCTCCTATTACTCCATATAACCTCTCTATAACTCCTCCTATTACTCCATATAACCTCTCTCTATAACTCCTATTACTCCATATAACCTCTCCCTATAACTCCTCCTATTACTCCATATAACCTCTCCCTATAACTCCTCCTATTACTCCATATAACCTCTCTCTATAACTCCTCCTATTACTCCATATAACCTCTCTCTATAACTCCTCCTATTACTCCATATAACATCTCTCTATAACTCCTCCTATTACTCCATATAACCTCTCCCTATAACTCCTCCTATCACTTTAGGTTGTGGTGGAATGCTAGGTTACTAGTCCACTGATAAAACAAAAGATTAAAGGGACACTATAGTCATCAGAATAACTACAGCTTAAATGTAGTTCTGGTGAGTATAATAGTTCCCTTCAGGCTTTTTCATGTAAACACTTAGATGGCCACTGGAAGTGCTTTCTGGCTGTGGGCTGCAAAGTAGGCAGCTCTGTCATTTAACGTCCCGCTGAATTTTCCTCATAGAGATGCATCTTTATGAGGAGGTCCTGATTGTCCAAAATGACATTTGGTCATGCCCCCGTGCACCATTTTGATGATGTCACAGAGGGGACGGCGCTGGAAATTTATAGGGGAGTTAAGGTGGGGGCAAGCCACCTAAATGGTGTTTAAACACTATAGTGTCGGGAATACATGTTTGTGTTCCTGACCCTATAGTGTTCCTTTAAATGAAAGTCAATTCATACAGCACTTACACATCCACGATTAGCACAGACTCTCCCCAATGTCGCTGTTTAACCAGGTCAGTAAGGTATTCAGGATCCGGAGAGGGAACATCAAGAGAGTCAATAATGTAGAGATCGTCCTATAATGGCGAGAAATATAAAATCAGCAATACTCGGATGACTTGAGAAACAGCTTTATAATCATATGCACTACAGCCCAAGCCAAGCAGCCAGAGAAAATATAATCAGAAAACCCCCAAAGTTATACAATTCCGTTTCTTCTTATCAGTCAGTAGCACCGGAACCGGAATTTGCTTATCATTTATTTTAACTACTGCCCAGGTCTAGTTTTATCATCCACAACAAGGGAGAGTTAAAAGACTATTACCAATCCCAAGAAAACGAGAGACTTAAAATAACACCTAGTTCTTCTATATTAAATTGCATTCAGGGTACCTGAGCAAGCTTTGTGGTCAGGGCCATCTTCAAACCCAGAACCCGGACCTTCATAGGCAGCATGTAGTAATAGCTTGTCGGTCCACGTGGTCCATGAGTCACACCACCTGAGGAACAGAGGAGTTGAATATAATGTCAGAATAGTGAAATAGACCATGATAATGTTCTTAATATTACCAAATAATTCAAAAGAATACGCAGGTGAGCTTTACTTAAGATTATGTTTACTTAATTTAATAAATACAATATTCTAAGAGACTAACCTCCTCTCCAAAGAGGTGACCTGATGCTCCCATGTCGAGCTCGCCCACTGCCCTTCTGTTGCCAAGGCTTCCTCCCACCTCCCCTGACTTCTGCTCGCGTCTTGGCCTTGGCATAGCTCTGTGGGATAGATTGACTTTCCATTAATAATAGATTATGTATACACTGTGTGCATGGGTGCATGTCCGCCCACTCCCAGTACATAAAAGAGGACGGTCCTTTGACTTCATTTGAAAGGAGATTATTATTTTACTATGTTTAAAGCTGTTGCACAAGACTGCATCAAGTATACTTTTACGATAGCCCCTGTAGAGTTCCTGAGAATATACTCTACTGTCTGAGGATTCATCCTTCTGCATCCAGTGGATACATAAGGAAACTTTCAATTACTGTCATTCCATTGTTGCAGTTGAGTCTCTTAAGCCTGCAAGTTGCACAGACACTAAAATCTTTGGTCTTTGGTAACTTCCTGGTCTGGAGAGAGTTCACTGGAATTTGCAAATCTTCTGGATATACAGCAAACTCAAGAACATTAGAAATAGATACATATTAGGTCTCAATAAAAATACCAATTAATTAAAAATATAAAATTGCAAATTGGGACAGTAGAAAATGCAGTTTGAATACACACATTTAAGTAAAAAATGGGATACTTACAATTCTTTTGAAGTTTCTCTGCCATGTTACTACTTGATGCAAAATATCAATCCTGGAATTTACAAAGACAATATGCAATTTAGCACAAAACACTGTTAGGATCATAAGCAGAAAGAACACAGCTGGGATCCCACTGCCCCCGACCTGTCATTCCATGATGCCTTTAGATTGCATATGTCTATGTCATTTGTATCCAGGCAATAGTATCCAGGCAATAGACAGTGAACATTCAAGAACCTAATCTACAGTGAGACATACGGCTTGTGTCTGACCTGGGAGGGACTGAAAACACGTCTGGGTGCAGATGGACCAGCCCCAGCTGTTGATCCTGTGGATCTTTCAGAGTCTCCAACCAGACTGGCTTAGGTGATATATGAGATGGGACAGGGATCTTGCATTCTCGCAGGACAGGCTGAGACAGGTCGACAGGAGGTCGCTGCACTACAGGTGACAGAGAGAGAGAGGAAAAAGAAAAAAGTTTAAGCAGTCTGTTTACCAATTAAAAACATCTAGAGCAAGCATGTCAATCTTTGTGGCCCACATGCCCTGGGGCCACTTTGTGCTGTGGCTGCAACGGACTCTGGACTTCCCTCCCATGCAGGGCCAGCGCTACCATAAGGCAGCACAGGCGGCCGCACATGACCCGAGGTGCGCAAAGATGTCCGCGTGACCGGTGTGAGCACGGAGAACCCTACTCCTGCCAGTTACTCGCTGCAGCAATGACCATGGTAGTAATTTACAGAACTGGCTGGCTGTGTGATAAAAAAAAACACAACAAAAAAAAAACCACGTGTTGCCAATGAGAGAGGGGGGTGGAGCAGGGAGGAGAGACCGCGGCCAATTTCTTCATGAGCTTAAGGTCGCTGGGATACGTGACATCATATCACAGCAGTCAACTGCTGTGGAGAGCGGAGGAAAGCTATCACAGTGCAGCAACACTTGGGGGACCTCAGTTTAGAATTATAAGAAACAGTAAGTCTGTGTGTGTATGAGCCGATGTGTGTAAGAGTTAGTGTGTGTGTTAGACCCAGTGTGTGTTTTTGTATAAGCAGTGTGTGTGTGTGTTTAAGTGACAGTGAGTGAGTGTGTGACACAAGGGGGTAAAGAAACCACAAAATCAGGAAAAGAATGCCAAACGGGGGATACATTATACAAAAAGGGAAAATGAGAAAGGTGGATAGATGCACAAAAGGGGCAAAAAAAATGGGAAGAGGGGCAATAGGTGGAATATTAGACAGACAGGTGAAGACAAATTTTGGGGGCAGCAAAATGTGTCTTCGCCTGTGTAGACAGAAGTCCTTGCCCCTGCCCTGAAGGCAAATCGCATGCTCCCTTTTGTGTAGTGCAGTGTAATTTGAGGGAGGCGGCAGTGTATTAAATTAGGGAAAGGAAGGGGGCAGCGTATTAGAGTGGAGATAGGTGGGGCAGTGAGTTAAATTGGAGGGAGGGCAGTGTATTAAATTAGAGTGGTGGGAGGGGGCAGTGTATTGGAAATGGGGGCAATGTATTAGAATGGGGGGAGGGGCAGTGTATTAGATTGGGTCTGCATGGAGGCGCTGAACGCTCCCCATGGAGGTGCTGATTGGCCGTGAAGCTTTTTACCACACATGCACAATAGACTCCCAATGCTTTCCTATAAGAAAACATTGGATTGTCTGAGATCATCAAGTGAAGAACACACTCATAGGACTTCAAAATCAACAAGATAACATAATTTTTTATTTTTTTTTATTTTTTTTACAGCTGTGCAACTGCATACATTCACCATTTCAGTCCCATTACCAAACTTTTCTTAATAAGTCAAGGTAGTTAGATTGAAACATTGGTTATATGCAAGTGCACGTCTCCTTAAAATAAATTTGCTCTTTTGTTTACTTTGAAGCGCGAGGACGTCCAGTGTCAGTTAAGCAACTTTTTTATACTGTACTTTTCTAAATAAACCTAAGTTTCTATGAAAACTTACGTTTGTTTTTTTGCGGCCCACGTAAACTTAATCCTTGTTTATTTGGCCCATGTTAGCCTTTGAGTTTGACATGCTTGATCTAGAGGACACCTATTAAAAGTCCATTTTGCAATCAGATTTCTATCGTACCAGGTTTACTACATAAAGAGTAGCTATTACTTAATAAATTATGACTTTATTTTTTATATTCCATTTTTGTTTGTAGTATTTTGGTACTTGGCACTAAATATGTGGATACGTTACAGAACCCTAAAGAATATATAATAAATATTTAGTGACACTGACTATTAGAAGTATCATCAGGTGATTTAAACTAGTTCATAGTACAAAATTACTAATTTATGTTCAGGCAGCCCGAAATGACAAATATAGGTCAACAAAATATTTGAAATGCCAAGTTTAATCAATATAAGACCACAAGCATTTGTTCTTTGGAGCGTTAGACAGTATCTACTTAAAAAGGCTAAAAGCGAACTTTTATACAAGCTTCACATACTTTTAGTTGGAACATTTTTTAAATCGGGAGGGAGAATGAGGTTCGGGGGTATCCCTGACTCAGCAAACGAGGATGAGAATAACTGTAAAGAAAACAAAATAAAGATTACCGAACATACTTTACATTTTAAATAGCCAAATCCCAGCAAAAACTAATAATAAATAATATTTTATGTTAATAACAAATACACTTTGACATGGCAGTATCATAAGCAATAAACAAACAAAAGCCAAGTTAAATTGTAGATGTTGTGGGGGAGCAGGTGTGTGAATATACACGTTATTTCAAAGCAGTGATGGTTCTGAAGTTTATTTCCCAATGATACTCCTTGGGATGACTGTTCATCATGGGACATTTGTTTAAGGATATCTGGGATTTAAGGTTAGCAGTCACTGCTTTAAAAATAAATTAAAAATAAAGCAATGAGTGTTGACTGGATCAGAAGCATTAGCTTGGTAAACACATATCTACCTAGAGTGTAATTGCATTACTATAAATGCACCTGTTTCTATCTCTTAAAAAAAAAAAATCAAGCCTGATCCTTAAATATGCATACACCCATCTGTGCTGCACATTATTCAGAGCAAGCCCGAAGTATTTTATTTATACCTATAGAAATGTGTACTATACTTCATGCAGCTTGGATTTAATTAGTAACAGTTTTCTTAATGGTGAAGATTGAGGGGTGAGGTAGCACTAACAATAAACAGTGTTAGACAGAACCTCCTGCATAGATGGGAAGTGCAGGAAGGAGAGGGGAATTAATAGCAGTATTCCAACAATGATAAAGCTAATAATACAGGGACACCATACCAACTCATTGTATTACTATTTACCAAGGAATTAACCTGGGATGCACCATTTAATGTCAGTAACAAATAATAATAATAATTCCACTTAATGCAGGAAATCCTAATTAGCTGCAATTACACTGTAAGCCAGCTATTCACTAAAACGCACAATGAAGTAAATCGCTCACCCTTATGCCAGACCCCCTCCAACACGTTAACAAAATCCCCCTGAACATCATTCCACACTGTGCTTCCAGGAAGGTCAGGATGGAGCACACATGTCCACATTCCGGCGCATTAGAATGACGCGTTGAAGCCTCTTCCGCCCCTCCTCTGACGTCACTACACTCTCCCTCCTGTATGAAGGGAGGGAAGTGAGGGGAGGGTGTGGTTTTTTTTTTTTGTGTGGCTGTTTCACATGAAAATCATATATAGGCTAGCTGGAGCTCTGTGACAAAATTAGGCATTTTCTGACACCCCATTACCTAAACTATGATGCCCTGTCATCTTAAGCATACCTCCAAAGTGTCCCTATTTAAGAGACACAGTCCTTAGTTTGGGCTCAAATTGCCCTTTCCCTTTTTTTTCTATCATAATGTTCTTCTTTTCTGGGGTCTCCATATTGTTGGTGTGTCTGAGTGTATAACAGAATTTCACAGCAATAAAACGCTCAGTAATGTGTCTTAAAAATTGCAATAACTGTGTTAATTATTATTATATTTATAAAGTGCCAACAAGTTCTGTAGCGCTGTACAATGGGTAGTCTAACAGACACGTATTTGTAACGTAATGAGTTGGACACACAGGAACAGCGGGGTTGAGGGACCTGCTCAATGAGCTTACATGCTAGAGCAGGGGTAGGCAACCTTGTAGCAGAACTGTGCCGATATAGGATTGTGATGTCCCTTAGCGTGCCGGTCCTATATTTTTTAAATTGAGGTGTGTATGCAGCCGTATTCTGCTTGTGTTATTTATACTGTAATTGCTTTGTATTGTTGTATTTGTGCGTATATGAGTCATTATATTGTATATGTTCAGGGGTAGTTTGTGGTATCAAGTATGATACATATGAATGTGGGCTGTGTATAGGAGCTGCTTGTGGAATTGTTTGTGTGGATGGATATGTCACATTGCGTGTTTGGTAGTGTGTGGGGCTGTTTGGGGTATTGCATGGGAGAGGCTGCATGTGGGGTTGTGTGCATGTATGTGGATTGTTAGTGGTGTTGCGTTTGTGCGGATTGTGTGTATGTTTGTTTGTGGGCTGTTCGTATTATTTGTATGAGGGGGCAGTTATTCTGCATTTCTGTGTATATCTAGCAGTGTGGGTGGCTGCCCTGGGTTCCAGTGGGGACCAGGCCAGCCAGGTACAAGTTAAGGACAGGAGCTGCAACAACAATTGCGAGCTGCTCTAATACAGTGTGGATTCCCATTCACAAGTCCTGGGATGAAGTGATCTGAGATCACTTACTGTGACTTATGTGCTGCAATGCATAAATTGAGGATTGTCCTTCACCACCTCTTCGTATTAGCAGATATCTGAAGTTTTACTGGGACTCCTGATAGGACAGAGCCTGTTTGGCTCTAGCAGCCTTGAGTGCCGTGCAAAGACACCTCGAGTGCCGTGCATGGCACTAGTGCCGTAGGTTGCCTACCCCTGTGCTAGAGGAAGTGGGGTAATGTGACACAAAATGTAAGGAAAGGGTAGAAAAGTAGGTTGTTAGGATAGTGTTCTTTGAGGGCTTAGTGTTTTGTTTTGATGACAGTTTCAGGAGAGGAATCAGGGTTCGGGGAGGGGAAGCTGTTCACAGTTTAATTGATATGCTTTTCTATAGAAGTAAGCTTTCAAAGATTTTTTGAAGGACTGGAGACTGGGTAAAAGTCTAACAGAGAGGGGAAGGGCGTTCTATAGGAACTGTGCAGCCCTAGAGAAGTCTTTAGGGTAAGCATTAGAGGTAGGAGTACAAACGGAGGTTAGATGTAGGTCTCCGGCAGAGCGTAGGGGCCTAGATGGGACATAGTTGTGTAATAGTGAGGATAAGTAGGTGGGAGCAGCATTGTGTAGAGATTGTAAGCAAGTACCAGGATCTTAAATTGAGCCCTATATCTTACTCTGTTCACCAAGATCTGACATCACTGCTGCAAGCTCGTTCATGCACGAGTGTACAGCACTGAGGTATATGGATGAGTCCGCGGGATCCTTGATAAATACAGCTAATATCTCTGCAGTCATCACTGGCTAGGAGATTGACATATCGAGATGGTGAGAGCTCCGCCCAGTGTCTAGAAGTGTCAGGTGTAGGACATATTTTCAGATAAAGTAATCCCTACTTGGATTGGAATTTCAGGAAAATTAGCATATTATCCTTATGAAATACTCATTTTGAAGGAAGGGGGGGGAGTGGCAGACCAACGTTAACTTTTCTCAGAACAACCCAGCATTAGTCACACTCCTAGCCGCACCACAAATTGAAGTGTCCCTCTTTATCCATCATCCAACCTTTATTTGTTCTATTTTAAGTTGAAAGGGTTATCCAGTTGTGAAGTTTAATGAATTATTTTTTTTAGTACAAAATAAATTAATTAATGAATTCAGAAATTTTGGCCTAAATTAACATGGGTGCCTAAAAGTTAGATGTCCAGCTGTTTTAATAATACAGCTTCCATTACGCTTTGTCATTTTAAAACCATTCTACAGGTATGCAAAGCATCATGGGATTTGTAGTTCTACAATAATAATAACAACTAGTATTTATATAGCGTCTTTCTCCCAGTGGGACTCAAATCGCTGTTCAGCGCATGCTCTCAGAATTAACCGAATCGGCAAATGAATAGTAATAGATGTTATTATTACCCACCAATTGATGGTACTTCATAGGGACCAAGTAGATACAACATCTGGGGATCTACCTTTTGCGCACCCCTGGCCTAAACAATGACATTCACTGTGAATTCTAGTTCTAGTGCTTATGTCTCTTGGCGCTGGCTCAGGGTCCGCCTTCACTTCTTCCCACCGACATCAGCCGGCAGGGGTCATCAAATGCGCATGCTGGCGCTGGACATCCTTATACAGAGCATGAGGACGTCCAGCATCTGTATAAAGACCCAGAAGTCCCTCTACTGGCTGTCTGGTAAAAGGCCACTAGAGGTGGAGTTAACCCATAAAGGTAATTATTGCAGTTAATTACAAACTGCAATAATTACCTTTCCAGAGATAAGAGACCTGGGGATATGAACCCAGACTACTTAAATTAGCTGGTGTCCCTTTAATCTTTTCTTGCAAGGCTTACTACAACCCTTTTTTAAAATGATGGTATTTCAATTTAATTTGCCCTATTGGCATTACTAATTAGGTATATCCCTTAAAATGCAGCCAATATAGGATTAAATTAAAGGGACACTATAGTCACCAGAATAACTACAGTTTAATGTCATTGTTCTGGTGAGTATAATCATTCCCTTCTGGGATTTTCCGAGAAAAGGCAGTGTTTACATTGCCCCTAGGGACACCTCCAAGTTGCCACTCCTCAGATGGCCACTGGAGCTGATTTATCTTCAAAGAGATACATTGATTCAATGCATCTCCATGAGGAGGTGATGATTGGCCAAAATGGTGACCCGTAGAGACCTGAAAATAAGATGAGTTTTAACCCATTCTGACTAAGGGGGGGGGGGGGCAAGCCACCGAAATGGTGGGATTTGCACTAAAGGGTCAGGAATACATGGTTGTGTTCCTGACCCTATAGTGTTCCTTTAACTGTAATCCAGTGATAGACAAAGCTCCCGGTGCTCCTTTCCACACCTTGTCTTATGTCACAGGCTCACTAGCATTTGATTGGACTTTTCTCACAGGCTCTGAGCGAATGCTTCTCCAGTGTGGGAAAGGAAGGGAGGGATGGACAGGAGCAGAGCCAGATTAGCATAGGGGTTGCAGCTCCAGGCCCCTGCATATGGAATAGGCCCATTGGTTAAAAAATGCTTTTACTACTCTTCACATACGTTTGCTTCAGTATGGAAACGTAAGAGGAATGTAAGGGGACAAATCTTGTGTGGAAGAACAATTAAATTAGTTAAAGGATCACTATAGGGTCAGGAACTCAAACATGTATTCCTGATCCTATAGTGTTAAAACCACCATCTAGCCCCCCTTGGCCCCTCATGCCTCCATAAATATAGTAAAAATCTTACTGTATTCAAGCCTGAAACTGTAACTCTGCATGCTGTTAGACTCAGAAAAAAAAGCAGTCTGCTGACATCATCAGAAGTGGTAGCCTGATCCAATCACAATGCTTCCCCATAGGATTGGCTGAGACTGACAAGAAGGCAGATCCGGGGCAGAGCCAGCATGATTCAAACACAGCCCTGGCCAATCAGCATCTCCTCATAGAGATGAATTGAATCAATGAATCTCTATGAGGAAAGTTCAGTGTCTGCATGCAGAGGGAGGAGACACTGAATGTTTGGATGCATTTTAGGCAGCCATGACCCAGGAAGGATCTCTAACAGACATCTGAGGAGTGGCCAGGGAAGTTATCACTAGGCTGTAATGTAAACACTGCATTTTCTCTAAAAAGACAGTGTTTATAGAAAAAAGCCTGAAGGTAATGATTCTACTCACCAGAACAAATTGAATAAGCTGTAGTTGTTCTGGTGACTATAGTGTTCCTTTAAGATAAAGCTGACTTTACGCACTATGCAAATACTCTTGCTGCTTTTGTCTCTCTCATAGTGATGTTTTTTATACGAGGGTCCCTCAACAGGCTCGACAGCATGAAAGACCCCATTTGCACAAGGTTGGATGCCGAGCTACTCATGTCCCATTCCTCGTCCTCAGTTATCTCACTGAATGTATGTTCTTCCCCCCAGCCACGTACAACACCACGGGTACCAGATAGGTGACAACGAGCACCCTGGGATGCCTGTTGTGGTTGGTCTTCCTCCTCCTCCTCAAAGCCACATTCCTCATCTGACTCCTCTTCCTCACAATCCTCTTCCAGCGTTGCCGCAGGTCCAGCAAGCGATGCTGATAAGGCTGTTTCTAGTGGTGGATTGCCTTTTGTGCAAAGAAATTTCGTCCGGGTACCTTCCACTGCGGTGTCCCAATAGCTACAAATTTTTTGAACGCCTCAGACTCCACCAGCTTGTATGGTAAAAGCTGGCAGGCTAAGAGTTCAGTCAAGCCAGCTGTCAGACGCCGGGCAAGGGGGTGACTTTGTGACATTGGCTTCTTACACTCAAACATGTCCTTGACAGACACCTGACTGTGGGCAGATGAGCAGGAACTGCTCAAGGCGAGAGACGGAGTGGCGGATGGTTGAGAGGGGGCAAGGAGGACAGCAGTGGTTGACGTGGCTGAAGATGCTGGACCAGGAGGAGGATGGCGGCTTTGAGTTTGTGTGCTGCTTGTACTCATGTGTTGATCCCATAAGCGTTTGTGATGTGCGATCATGTGCCTTTGCAAAGCAGTTGTACCTAGGTGGGTTTTGGACTTCCCACGACTCAGTTTCTTTTGGCACAGGTTGCAAATGGCATCGCTGTTGTCAGAGGCAGACACACAAAAAAAATGCCACACTGCTGAGCTTTGCAATGACGCCATTCTGGTGGTGGCAACAGCATGCGTTGATTGGCATGCTGTCTGGCTGACCCCGGGTGCCGATACATGCTGTCTGACTGTGCCACTAGCTCCTTGTGACGACCTCCCCCTGCTTCCAACTCGTCTCCTCCTCCTCTCTGTCTCCCCATCTGAACGTTCTTCTTCTGTTCTAGCGGGCACCCACGTGACATCCATGGACGCATCATCATCATCAACCACTTCACTTGTATCTGACAACTCAGCAAAGGAAGCAGCAGCGGGTACAACATCATCATCATCATCATCACACCGTACGTCCATGCGTGTAATGCTGCCTGACTGAGACATATCCCAGTTATCTACATCCTCTGGCAATAATGCCTGCGCATCACAGCACCACGACCACGACGGCCACTGCGGGGTCGCCTGCCTCTGCCTGTGTAGCGGAGAGCCGATCTTGCACAGCTATTCTCCACTAGAGATCCCAGTGAGGCTCAGGAACAAGGTGATGTTAAGTCCACAGGCAAGGTTTCCAGCAGGTAGAGTAATACAGCAATATCCCCATCGCAATCCCAATCCCAATAACTGGACGACACACAGTTTACAGCTCCTTATAAAGCCCTCTCCCATGCAAGGGAGGAGGTTCTATCACTTAAGACATTATCCAATCTACAAGCAGTAACCTCCCACAGATCTCCTCCCCTCCTCTAGCATCATAATCCCCTTATCGTGTACACAGTTTTCCCCGAGTTTTGGATGTACCCTAAATACTTGGGGTACATCCACAAATCTAATATCCCCAGATAGCTCTATTCTGGGGGACCAACATACTTTAAAATCAGCCCATTCGGATAAAGCGTTCGGGAGTTATGGGACTTTGAAGTTTGGACCGACCGCAGAGGTAAAGTATCCGAAAACAGTTCCATGTATCCTGGCCCTGCGGTCGGTCACAAACAGGCGAATACAAATGGGTGAAATATTGCTGTTAAGTGGCCTGACCGGGATTCGGATGAATCCCCTAGTTCGTGGGGTTCTTTCTACCGAACGGCGGGCCGTTCGGTAGTTTCCCCACGAAGTATTAGGAGTCTGGAGGTCTCAGCGGTGGTTGCCTAGTCAAGTGTCCGATTTCGGTTCCAGACACTCGACGGCAAAACACCGCTGTTCGAACAGATAATTACCCGTTTGCAACATTGTTGCAAACGGTAATTGAAGGCACACTTTACACAGGGTGGTCTGGTTGTTCGGTAGTTTCATTCCCTTGTTTTATTTGAATGATTCTACCGAACAACTAGAGGAATACAGTTCTTTACATACATTAAACCAGCAATATGACCAAATACACTTATTCTCATACATGTTGTGGGACAGCCCGGTACCAATCCGCTACACTGCTCCCCCTTGCCCACAAGCCGGCATACACAGTCTGATCCAACACGGATCGGCTTGGGGATGTCCGGGGGCTCACGGATCATTTCTCTAAGTCAGTTTGTCTTGACAACCCGTCAGCATTTCCATTCTGCTTACCCGGCCGGTACTGGATATTAAAGTCAAAAGGCTGTAGCGCCAAACTCCAGCGCAGCAGCCTGGCGTTGTCCCCAGCCACCCGGTTCAGCCAGACTAACGGGTTGTGATCCGTGAGCAAGGAAAAGGGCTGTCCATATAAATAGGGTTGCAGTTTCTTTAGGGCCCACACCACAGCCAGGCATTCCTTTTCGATGGCGGCGTAGCTTACTTCTCGGGGTAACAGTTTGCGACTGATGTAAGCCACTGGATGTTCTCCGCCATCGGCCCCGACTTGACTCAGTACTGCCCCCAATCCAAACATAGAAGCGTCTGTGTGAACCAGAAAACGTTTAGTTGGATTGGGAGCTGCCAAGACAGGGGCATGTATCAGTGCATTTTTCAATTGTTGGAATGCCTGCTCACACTCCGGGGTCCAGTTTACTTGGCGGGGAAGGTTCTTACGGGTCAGGTCAGTGAGGGGTTTGGCCAGGGCGCTATAATTGGGAACAAACTTCCTGTAATACCCTGCTGTCCCTAGAAACGCTAAAACCTGGGTCTTAGTCCTAGGGGTGGGCCACTGGGCTACAGCCTCTACTTTGGCGGGTTCGGGTTTCTGTTTACCGCACCCTACTCTATGTCCCAGGTACTGTACCTCAGCCATTCCGATACTACACTTGGCCGGCTTCAAGGTCAAACCTGCTTCCCTTATCCTATCTAGCACAGCTCCTATGTGAGCTAAATGTTCCTGCCACGTATTGCTTAAAATGACAATATCGTCCAGGTAGGCACAGGTATAGTCCTGCAATCCATCCAGGAGTCGATCCACCATCCTTTGGAAGGTGGCTGGGGCGTTTTTCATCCCAAATGGCATGACCTTAAACTGGTACAAGCCAAATGGGGTGACAAAGGCCGACTTCGGGATGGCGTCTGGGGCCAGGGGGATTTGCCAATACCCTTTACACAAGTCAATAGTGGTGAGGTATTGGCCCCTGGCCATTCTGTCCAGTAACTCGTCTATCCGGGGCATCGGATAGGCGTCGGATACAGTCTTCTCGTTCAATCTCCTATAGTCCACGCAGAAGCGGGTCGTACCGTCTCGCTTTGGTACGAGGACTACAGGAGATGCCCAAGGACTGTCTGAGGGTTCAATCACCCCCAGTTGGAGCATTTCGTCGATCTCCTTACGCATGTTTGCACGTACCGCTTCTGGGATGCGGTATGGCGTCTGGCGCATGGGTAGTTGCCCTGGGGTCTCGACCCGATGAGTTGCCAGAGGCGTGTATCCAGGTACATTAGAGAACGTGTCGCGTTTATCTTCTAATAGTTGCTGTACCTCGATCCGCTCCTGTGGGCTCAGCCGATCTCCCAGCGCAACCTCCCCTAAATCCCCGGACAACTGCCCATCCCCCAGCAAATCGGGGAGGGGTAAGCTGTCAAACTCTTCCGTGTTAGGGGCACAGATGGCGGTTACCTCCTCAGTACGCTCGTGGTAGGGCTTCAGCATGTTCACATGGAGCATGCGTCGCCCCCCAGTCCCTGTGCAGGGGCCGATAATATAGGTGGTGTCACATCTTTGCTCCACCACCTTATATGGGCCCTGCCAGGCGGCCTGTAACTTATCATGTCGGACAGGTTTTAAAATTAGTACTTTCTGCCCGACCTGAAAGCTACGGTCCCTGGCTCCCCGATCATACCATGTGCGCTGGCGGGTCTGGGCCTCCTGAAGGTTTTCCCTTACCGTCTTGGTCAACGCTTCTAGGCGGTCCCGAAAGGCCAATACATATGGTATGATGGGGGTGCCATCTGTGCTCCGGTCTCCCTCCCAATGTTCTCTAATAAGATCTAATGGGCCTCGGACCCTCCTCCCAAACAATAATTCAAACGGGGAGAACCCTGTGGATTCCTGCGGCACCTCCCGGTATGCGAATAGGAGGTGCGGCAGGAATCGTTCCCAGTCCTTGTGGGTCTCTGCGAAGGTTCGGAGCATCTGCTTCAAGGTACCATTGAATCGTTCGCAGAGCCCGTTCGTCTGGGGGTGGTAAGGGGCACTGATAATAGGCTTAATGCCACAGATCCTCCAGAGGTGTTGGGTGAATTCTGCGGTAAACTGGGTACCCTGATCCGAGATAATCTCCCTGGGTAATCCCATCCGGGAGAATATCCGCATGAGGGCATCCGCGACCGTTTCAGCGTGGATGTTGGTCAGAGCCACTGCCTCTGGATACCTGGTGGCATAATCTACTACCGTTAAAATATACCTTTTTCCTGACGGGCTAGCTTTATTGAGGGGGCCTATCAGATCCACCGCTATTCGGCTAAAAGGTTCCTCTATTATGGGTAAGGGGTGAAGTTTAGCTTTCCTGCGATCTCCCCTTTTTCCCACTCTCTGGCAGATATCGCAAGTCGTGCAATACCTGCGTACTTCTTGGCTAATCCCTGGCCAGAAGAAACTCTGGGTTAGTCTGTACCTGGTGCGACTAACCCCTAGATGTCCGGATAGCGGAATATCATGCGCTATCCGGAGTAATTCAGCCCGGTACCGCTGCGGTACCACTAATTGTCTCCTCGCTATCGGGTCTGACCCCGTAATCTGCTTGTTTGTTTCCCTGTACAAAAGTTGTTTATCCCAGATAAACCTCTCTCCCTCCGCCCCGGGGAGACCCGTGACAACCTTGTCCCTATACACCTGAAGCGTGGGGTCTGTTGCAACTTCCGCTACAAATTCATTAGGGGGGGCCCAGGGGACACATTCTAGAGGGGGGGTAGGATTGCTTACCTGGACCTCCGGCAGTGTGTTGTGGTCCTGGGTGCGGGCCTGTTGTCGGGTGACTACAGGGTTGACCTCCCCTGTGGTGGGCGACTGGGGCTCAAAAGCAGAAGTGAGCCTCCCCAGATCGTTCCCCAATAAAACCTCCGCCGGTAAATGCGGCATCAACCCCACCTCCACTTCCCCTGCCCCCGCTCCCCAATGTAAATGTACCCTTGCTGTAGGTAGCCGGTACACTGCTCCCCCAGCTACCCGGACGGCAACAGTTTTGTTCAGTTTTGCCTGATCTGAAATCAGGTGGCTTTGTACCAACGTGATGGTGGCTCCCGAATCTCGTAACCCCCGGACTGCTGTACCATTCAGATATACGGTCTGTCGATGGTGCCGTAGATTGTCCACATTGGCCTGGACAGGATCTGCCTCGTGCAGCACCTCCCATTGTTCCACAGTGGTAATGGGGGCTGCGGAACCATACGGGGTGGCAACTAGGTCCTGGTAGTGGTGGGCTGCGGCCGCCCTGGGTGGAGGTGGGCCTGGACGAATCCAGGTGGAACGGTCCCGCAGCTGTGGGCATTCCCTTTTATAATGTCCCCACTTCTGGCAGTGATGACAGGGGCCAGCGGTGGGTTGTCGGAACCGGGGCTGTGCAGCGGGTGGTGGTGGTGGTGGTAGTGGTCTCGGTGGAGCTGGGGTGTAGGTGGTTCCCCCGAATGTTTTAAAGGTTGCTTTTGGAGCTGCAGGTTTTTGTGGCCTGCGTGCATCCAGGTAGTCATCCGCTTTTCTAGCAGCCTCGGTGAGGGAAGTAGGGTTTCTGTCTCTTACCCATTCCTGGACCTCACTGGGTATTCCCTCATAGAACTGCTCCATCAGCAACATCTGTATTACATCCTCCATAGAACGTGCCTTGCTAGCTTGCACCCACCCGAGTGCTGCCCCCTGTAATCGGCATGCCCACTCTGCGTGCGAGTCCTTCTCTGCTTTCTTTAGATCCCGGAATCTCCGCCGGTATGCCTCGGGTGTTATAGCATACCTGGCGAGTATAATTTCTTTTACTTTACTGTAATTCCTTATCTCGTCATTAGGTACAGTCCGATATGCCTCTGCTGCCCTCCCGGTTAACCTTCCGGCCAAAATAGGTACCCAGTCCTCTGTGTTAATTTTATGCAGTGCGCACAGTCTCTCAAAGTCTTGCAGGAAAGCGTCTATATCTTCCTCTGCCTCCACATATGTTTTAAAAGCCTGGTACGGTATTTTAGGCTTACCTTCCTGTGGCACACTACTTGCAGAGCTTTGTTCTGGAACGGTTGTCGCCTGTGTCCTTAGGACGAATTCTTGTACTTCGGACATTGTCCTGGTAATAACTTCTGCTGGGGGGTTTTCCCCATAAAGGGATAGCCTGAACTGAACCTGCCTCTGGAATTCCGATCCTTGTGGTGTTCCTCCCGGCTCCCTCTGTGCCGGAGCTGAAACGCCCTCCATTCTGTACTCTGCCATGAGTTCTGTAACAAGTACCGCTTTCTTCTTATTGCTGGCTTGTATACCCCTTGCCTCTAGGAGGTCCTTTAGCGTGGAGCGTTTTAGCGCAGAAAAATCAATCTCCATCCGTACTCCATTTACGCTTGTTCCTCTGTGAGTTTGGATCCCACCGCTGCCACCAATGTAGCGGAGAGCCGATCTTGCACAGCTATTCTCCACTAGAGATCCCAGTGAGGCTCAGGAACAAGGTGATGTTAAGTCCACAGGCAAGGTTTCCAGCAGGTAGAGTAATACAGCAATATCCCCATCGCAATCCCAATAACTGGACGACACACAGTTTCAGGAGTAGAACTGACTAGCTTTATTTCACAGCTCCTTATAAAGCCCTCTCCCATGCAAGGGAGGAGGTTCTATCACTTAAGACATTATCCAATCTACAAGCAGTAACCTCCCACAGATCTCCTCCCCTCCTCTAGCATCATAATCCCCTTATCGTGTACACAGTTTTCCCCGAGTTTTGGATGTACCCTAAATACTTGGGGTACATCCACAAATCTAATATCCCCAGATAGCTCTATTCTGGGGGACCAACATACTTTAAAATCAGCCCATTCGGATAAAGCGTTCGGGAGTTATGGGACTTTGAAGTTTGGACCGACCGCAGAGGTAAAGTATCCGAAAACAGTTCCATGTATTCTGGCCCTGCGGTTGGTCACAAACAGGCGAATACAAATGGGTGAAATATTGCTGTTAAGTGGCCTGACGGGGATTCGGATGAATCCCCTAGTTCGTGGGGTTCTTTCTACCGAACGGCGGGCCGTTCGGTAGTTTCCCCACGAAGTATTAGGAGTCTGGAGGTCTCAGCGGTGGTTGCCTAGTCAAGTGTCCGATTTCGGTTCCAGACACTCGACGGCAAAACACCGCTGCTCGGCAGTCCAAGATGGCCGCCGCCACGTGTTCGCATCCCGAATGGCGGCCACCCAGAGAACAAAGACCACACTGCACGAACAGATAATTACCCGTTTGCAACATTGTTGCAAACGGTAATTGAAGGCACACTTTACACAGGGTGGTCTGGTTGTTCGGTAGTTTCATTCCCTTGTTTTATTTGAATGATTCTACCGAACAACTAGAGGAATACAGTTCTTTACATACATTAAACCAGCAATATGACCAAATACACTTATTCTCATACATGTTGTGGGACATACCCGACAGGGCGCTATAATTGGGAACAAACTTCCTGTAATACCCTGCTGTCCCTAGAAACGCTAAAACCTGGGTCTTAGTCCTAGGGGTGGGCCACTGGGCTACAGCCTCTACTTTGGCGGGTTCGGGTTTCTGTTTACCGCACCCTACTCTATGTCCCAGGTACTGTACCTCAGCCATTCCGATACTACACTTGGCCGGCTTCAAGGTCAAACCTGCTTCCCTTATCCTATCTAGCACAGCTCCTATGTGAGCTAAATGTTCCTGCCACGTATTGCTTAAAATGACAATATCGTCCAGGTAGGCACAGGTATAGTCCTGCAATCCATCCAGGAGTCGATCCACCATCCTTTGGAAGGTGGCTGGGGCGTTTTTCATCCCAAATGGCATGACCTTAAACTGGTACAAGCCAAATGGGGTGACAAAGGCCGACTTCGGGATGGCGTCTGGGGCCAGGGGGATTTGCCAATACCCTTTACACAAGTCAATAGTGGTGAGGTATTGGCCCCTGGCCATTCTGTCCAGTAACTCGTCTATCCGGGGCATCGGATAGGCGTCGGATACAGTCTTCTCGTTCAATCTCCTATAGTCCACGCAGAAGCGGGTCGTACCGTCTCGCTTTGGTACGAGGACTACAGGAGATGCCCAAGGACTGTCTGAGGGTTCAATCACCCCCAGTTGGAGCATTTCGTCGATCTCCTTACGCATGTTTGCCCGTACCGCTTCTGGGATGCGGTATGGCGTCTGGCGCATGGGTAGTTGCCCTGGGGTCTCGACCCGATGAGTTGCCAGAGGCGTGTATCCAGGTACATTAGAGAACGTGTCGCGTTTATCTTCTAATAGTTGCTGTACCTCGATCCGCTCCTGTGGGCTCAGCCGATCTCCCAGCGCAACCTCCCCTAAATCCCCGGACAACTGCCCATCCCCCAGCAAATCGGGGAGGGGTAAGCTGTCAAACTCTTCCGTGTTAGGGGCACAGATGGCGGTTACCTCCTCAGTACGCTCGTGGTAGGGCTTCAGCATGTTCACATGGAGCATGCGTCGCCCCCCAGTCCCTGTGCAGGGGCCGATAATATAGGTGGTGTCACATCTTTGCTCCACCACCTTATATGGGCCCTGCCAGGCGGCCTGTAACTTATCATGTCGGACAGGTTTTAAAATTAGTACTTTCTGCCCGACCTGAAAGCTACGGTCCCTGGCTCCCCGATCATACCATGTGCGCTGGCGGGTCTGGGCCTCCTGAAGGTTTTCCCTTACCGTCTTGGTCAACGCTTCTAGGCGGTCCCGAAAGGCCAATACATATGGTATGATGGGGGTGCCATCTGTGCTCCGGTCTCCCTCCCAATGTTCTCTAATAAGATCTAATGGGCCTCGGACCCTCCTCCCAAACAATAATTCAAACGGGGAGAACCCTGTGGATTCCTGCGGCACCTCCCGGTATGCGAATAGGAGGTGCGGCAGGAATCGTTCCCAGTCCTTGTGGGTCTCTGCGAAGGTTCGGAGCATCTGCTTCAAGATACCATTGAATCGTTCGCAGAGCCCGTTCGTCTGGGGGTGGTAAGGGGCACTGATAATAGGCTTAATGCCACAGATCCTCCAGAGGTGTTGGGTGAATTCTGCGGTAAACTGGGTACCCTGATCCGAGATAATCTCCCTGGGTAATCCCATCCGGGAGAATATCCGCATGAGGGCATCCGCGACCGTTTCAGCGTGGATGTTGGTCAGAGCCACTGCCTCTGGATACCTGGTGGCATAATCTACTACCGTTAAAATATACCTTTTTCCTGACGGGCTAGCTTTATTGAGGGGGCCTATCAGATCCACCGCTATTCGGCTAAAAGGTTCCTCTATTATGGGTAAGGGGTGAAGTTTAGCTTTCCTGCGATCTCCCCTTTTTCCCACTCTCTGGCAGATATCGCAAGTCGTGCAATACCTGCGTACTTCTTGGCTAATCCCTGGCCAGAAGAAACTCTGGGTTAGTCTGTACCTGGTGCGACTAACCCCTAGATGTCCGGATAGCGGAATATCATGCGCTATCCGGAGTAATTCAGCCCGGTACCGCTGCGGTACCACTAATTGTCTCCTCGCTATCGGGTCTGACCCCGTAATCTGCTTGTTTGTTTCCCTGTACAAAAGTTGTTTATCCCAGATAAACCTCTCTCCCTCCGCCCCGGGGAGACCCGTGACAACCTTGTCCCTATACACCTGAAGCGTGGGGTCTGTTGCAACTTCCGCTACAAATTCATTAGGGGGGGCCCAGGGGACACATTCTAGAGGGGGGGTAGGATTGCTTACCTGGACCTCCGGCAGTGTGTTGTGGTCCTGGGTGCGGGCCTGTTGTCGGGTGACTACAGGGTTGACCTCCCCTGTGGTGGGCGACTGGGGCTCAAAAGCAGAAGTGAGCCTCCCCAGATCGTTCCCCAATAAAACCTCCGCCGGTAAATGCGGCATCAACCCCACCTCCACTTCCCCTGCCCCCGCTCCCCAATGTAAATGTACCCTTGCTGTAGGTAGCCGGTACACTGCTCCCCCAGCTACCCGGACGGCAACAGTTTTGTTCAGTTTTGCCTGATCTGAAATCAGGTGGCTTTGTACCAACGTGATGGTGGCTCCCGAATCTCGTAACCCCCGGACTGCTGTACCATTCAGATATACGGTCTGTCGATGGTGCCGTAGATTGTCCACATTGGCCTGGACAGGATCTGCCTCGTGCAGCACCTCCCATTGTTCCACAGTGGTAATGGGGGCTGCGGAACCATACGGGGTGGCAACTAGGTCCTGGTAGTGGTGGGCTGCGGCCGCCCTGGGTGGAGGTGGGCCTGGACGAATCCAGGTGGAACGGTCCCGCAGCTGTGGGCATTCCCTTTTATAATGTCCCCACTTCTGGCAGTGATGACAGGGGCCAGCGGTGGGTTGTCGGAACCGGGGCTGTGCAGCGGGTGGTGGTGGTGGTGGTAGTGGTCTCGGTGGAGCTGGGGTGTAGGTGGTTCCCCCGAATGTTTTAAAGGTTGCTTTTGGAGCTGCAGGTTTTTGTGGCCTGCGTGCATCCAGGTAGTCATCCGCTTTTCTAGCAGCCTCGGTGAGGGAAGTAGGGTTTCTGTCTCTTACCCATTCCTGGACCTCACTGGGTATTCCCTCATAGAACTGCTCCATCAGCAACATCTGTATTACATCCTCCATAGAACGTGCCTTGCTAGCTTGCACCCACCCGAGTGCTGCCCCCTGTAATCGGCATGCCCACTCTGCGTGCGAGTCCTTCTCTGCTTTCTTTAGATCCCGGAATCTCCGCCGGTATGCCTCGGGTGTTATAGCATACCTGGCGAGTATAATTTCTTTTACTTTACTGTAATTCCTTATCTCGTCATTAGGTACAGTCCGATATGCCTCTGCTGCCCTCCCGGTTAACCTTCCGGCCAAAATAGGTACCCAGTCCTCTGTGTTAATTTTATGCAGTGCGCACAGTCTCTCAAAGTCTTGCAGGAAAGCGTCTATATCTTCCTCTGCCTCCACATATGTTTTAAAAGCCTGGTACGGTATTTTAGGCTTACCTTCCTGTGGCACACTACTTGCAGAGCTTTGTTCTGGAACGGTTGTCGCCTGTGTCCTTAGGACGAATTCTTGTACTTCGGACATTGTCCTGGTAATAACTTCTGCTGGGGGGTTTTCCCCATAAAGGGATAGCCTGAACTGAACCTGCCTCTGGAATTCCGATCCTTGTGGTGTTCCTCCCGGCTCCCTCTGTGCCGGAGCTGAAACGCCCTCCATTCTGTACTCTGCCATGAGTTCTGTAACAAGTACCGCTTTCTTCTTATTGCTGGCTTGTATACCCCTTGCCTCTAGGAGGTCCTTTAGCGTGGAGCGTTTTAGCGCAGAAAAATCAATCTCCATCCGTACTCCATTTACGCTTGTTCCTCTGTGAGTTTGGATCCCACCGCTGCCACCAATGTAGCGGAGAGCCGATCTTGCACAGCTATTCTCCACTAGAGATCCCAGTGAGGCTCAGGAACAAGGTGATGTTAAGTCCACAGGCAAGGTTTCCAGCAGGTAGAGTAATACAGCAATATCCCCATCGCAATCCCAATAACTGGACGACACACAGTTTCAGGAGTAGAACTGACTAGCTTTATTTCACAGCTCCTTATAAAGCCCTCTCCCATGCAAGGGAGGAGGTTCTATCACTTAAGACATTATCCAATCTACAAGCAGTAACCTCCCACAGATCTCCTCCCCTCCTCTAGCATCATAATCCCCTTATCGTGTACACAGTTTTCCCCGAGTTTTGGATGTACCCTAAATACTTGGGGTACATCCACAAATCTAATATCCCCAGATAGCTCTATTCTGGGGGACCAACATACTTTAAAATCAGCCCATTCGGATAAAGCGTTCGGGAGTTATGGGACTTTGAAGTTTGGACCGACCGCAGAGGTAAAGTATCCGAAAACAGTTCCATGTATTCTGGCCCTGCGGTTGGTCACAAACAGGCGAATACAAATGGGTGAAATATTGCTGTTAAGTGGCCTGACGGGGATTCGGATGAATCCCCTAGTTCGTGGGGTTCTTTCTACCGAACGGCGGGCCGTTCGGTAGTTTCCCCACGAAGTATTAGGAGTCTGGAGGTCTCAGCGGTGGTTGCCTAGTCAAGTGTCCGATTTCGGTTCCAGACACTCGACGGCAAAACACCGCTGCTCGGCAGTCCAAGATGGCCGCCGCCACGTGTTCGCATCCCGAATGGCGGCCACCCAGAGAACAAAGACCACACTGCACGAACAGATAATTACCCGTTTGCAACATTGTTGCAAACGGTAATTGAAGGCACACTTTACACAGGGTGGTCTGGTTGTTCGGTAGTTTCATTCCCTTGTTTTATTTGAATGATTCTACCGAACAACTAGAGGAATACAGTTCTTTACATACATTAAACCAGCAATATGACCAAATACACTTATTCTCATACATGTTGTGGGACAGCCCGGTACCAATCCGCTACAGCCTGTCATTTTTTTCGATTAGTGGTACTATGCGTGCAAGCTACGGTGACAAAAAATATGCGTGGCACTGTGCAGTGGCAGAAGTTGGCAGAGTAGACGCTGTAGGCCTGACACACACGCTTGCAGACAACTAACTGCTATTCAATCTATTACAGTCAAAATGGTATTTTTTTTTAAAATGTACACTACTGTTACACCAGATATGAGTTGCACTGGTGTGACACTGTGCCCTGGCAGGCCCTGAAACGCACACGTGTGAAGGAAACTGACTGTTATTATATTACAGTCCAAAAAGTTTTTTTTTTGTTAAATGCAAGCTATTGTGACACCAGATATGAGTGGTGGCACTGGGCAAGTGGGCACAGTATACGCTGTGAGCCTGACACACACGCTGGCAGACAACTAACTGCTATTCAATCTATTACAATCAAAAATGTATTTTTTTTTCAAATGTACACTACTGTTACACCAGATATGACTTGCACTGGTGTGACACTGTGCCCTGGCAGGCCCTGAAACGCACACGTGTGAAGGAAACTGACTGCTATTATATTACAGTCAAAAAAGTGTTGTGTTTTTTTTGTTTTGTTTTTTAAATTCTTTATTTTGTTCGTGCAAAGGTTTAACATGTGGATTTGCACTGCCACAATAGCTGGTGCAACCAGGTTGGTATTCACGTTTAATCATATGGCATTAAAGACATTGCACTTTTTTTTTTTAAACGTAGTTATGTAAACAGGTTAATATTTTAACCCCTTCACGACGGGTGACGGACGAGGTCCGTCATCCTGGGGATGCCCTTAACGACGGGTGACGGACCTCGTCCGTCACGCGGTAAAATTAACCCCAGATCGCCGCAATCGCGGCGATCGTGGGGTTAATGGTGCTCCGGTCTGCCTCTGCATTAGAGGCAGACCGGGAGCACCGGATCGGGCTGTCAGAGTACATGTGCCCGCTTTGACAGCATGCCAGAGCGGGCACATGTGCTCTGTATACTCACCTCCGCCTCCCTGCACTTCCTGGTTCAGTGTGAAGTGCAGGGAGACGGATCTGCAGTGATCCTGCCCCCTGGTGTTAAAAAAAAAAGTTAAATTAAAATCCCACCCCCCCTTTACCCATATTAATAAAAAATTAACCCCTTCCCTGCCAATTGATCACTGACTACAGTGATCAATTGGCAGGGATTACATTTTAATATGATCTGATTTTTTTTTTAACCCCTGAGGGTTAATTCTTTTTTTTTTTAACCCTCAGGGGTTAAATTTATTTTATTAATTAATTTAAATATTTTAAAATTATAAATTTAGCTAGCTGGGGAGGGTGGAAGTTAGTGGGGAATTGGGGGATTTAGTGTTAGGCTAACTAGGGGTTAACGTTAAAAAAAGTTTTAAAATAAGCTTTAAAAAGTTAAAAAATTAAGTAAAAAAAAAGTTTTAATAACGTTTAAGTAAAAAATAAAAAAAAAATAAACCCTTTACCCAGTCCAAATAAAAATTAACCCCTTGCCTGCCAGTCTATCACTGCCTACAGTGATCAAAATACAGATCACAGTATTATACTG
This sequence comes from Pelobates fuscus, assembly GCF_036172605.1. NCBI lineage: Eukaryota > Metazoa > Chordata > Amphibia > Anura > Pelobatidae > Pelobates > Pelobates fuscus. Next base: position 375,287,976 of record NC_086319.1, on the reverse strand, counting down.
TGATCTAATTTTTGTTTAACCCCTGACGATTAACTTTTATTTATTTTTTAACCCTCAGGGGTTAAATTAATTTAATTAACTAATTTAAATATTGTATAATTAAATATTTTGCTAGCTGGGGTGGGTGGGAGTTATGGGAAAATGGGGAATTTACTGTTAGTGCTGCTTACTGCTAGTTAGGGGTTAACGGTAAAAGAAAAAGCTTAGAAAAATGTTAAATCTGTAAAAAAAAGTTTTACGAAAGTTTAGGAAACTTTAAAAAAATGAATAAGCAAAACAAAAGTTTAAAAAATAGTTTTAAAAAGTAAAAAAAGTTTTAAAAAATAAAAAAATACATTTAATAACGCTCATTACCACTACACCTGGTACAAGCTAGCGGAAAAATGATCCCACGCTAAGGTTCAAAATATGCCTTTTGAAATACCCTGGGATGTCTTCTTTAAGAAATGGTATGGCTTTATGGGGTATTTGGATTATATAGCCTGGTAAAATACTCTAAAATGGGACATGGGCACAGCGTAAAAATTTAAAGTTTGAAAAAAATGGAATGGCTGTGTCCCAAATGTGCCCCTCCGATGTCCACATATACCTGGCAAAGGTACATACGGGGGTATATTTGTACTCAGCCGACATAGCTGAGCAACATATAAAGTATTATAGAGTGGTGGTACACAAAATGTTTGCAAAATATACTGTGCAAACTCACTTTGTGTGTCAAAAAGGCAGAAAAAACGCTTATTACCACTACACCTGGTACAAGCTAGCGGAAAAATTATCCCACACTAATTTTCAAAATATGCCTTTTGAAATACCCTGGGATGTCTTCTTTAAGAAATGGTATGGCTTTATGGAGTATTTGGATTATATAGCCTGGTAAAATACTCTAAAATGGGACATGGGCACAGCGTAAAAATGTAAAGTTTGAAAAAAAATGGAATGGCTGTGTCCCAAATGTGCCCCTCCGATGTCCACATATACCTGGCAAAGGTACATACGGGGGTATTTTTGTACTCAGCCGACATAGCTGAGCAACATATAAAGTATTATAGAGTGGTGGTACACATAAGGTTTGCAAAATATACTGTGCAAACTCACTTTGTGTGTCAAAAAGGCAGAAAAAACGCTTATTACCACTACACCTGGTACAAGCTAGCGGAAAAATTATCCCACGCTAAGGTTCAAAATATGCCTTTTGAAATACCCTGGGGTGTCTACTTTAAGAAATGGTAGGCCTTTGTGGGGTAGTTTGAATTTAAAACTTACGAAGATGCTTGGAAATTGCACATAGGTCCAGCGTCAAAATTCAAAGTTCTGTAAAAACTGATATGGCTTGGTCTCCAATATGCCACTGTAGCTTCACAAAATAGTGCCAAAGACATTCATTGGGGATGTCTTTTTACTCAGAAGACTTAGTTGAGCATAATTTGAAGGTTTTGAACTTAGTGGCACATATGAAATATACAAAATGCCCAGCAAAAATGCAATCCGTATGTCAAAAAATGCACAAAATTATTTTTTACCACATACTTTGGCATATATTGGTGAATAAATGGGGGCATGCTAAGGCACAATATGCACCTTATGATATACCCTGGAGTGTCTACTTTTACAAATGGTAGGCCTTTGTGGTTTTTTTTTTTGAACAGTCAAACTGTTATAATACCCCAAATGGAAGCATAGGCTCATTAAATCCGTCTCTCAAAATTCAACTGTGAATACTGAAAAGGACAGGTCTCCTGTATGGCACTGTAGCTTCACGAAATAGTGCCATAGACATACAATGGGGGTGTCCTTTTACTCAGAAGACTTAGCTGAGCATAATTTGGGGGGTTTGAACTTAGTGGCACATATGAAATATACAAAATGGCCAGCAAAAATGCAATCCGTATGTAAAAAATGCACACAATTATTTTTTACCACATACTTTGGCATGTAATGGTAAAAAAATGGGGGCATGTTAAGGCACAATATGCACCTTATGAGATACCCTGGAGTGTCTACTTTTACAAATGGTAGGCCTTTGTGGGGGTTTTTGAACAGTCAAACTGTTATAATACCCCAAATGGAAGCATAGGCTCATTATATCCGTCTCTCAAAATTCTACTGTGAATACTGAAAAGGACAGGTCTCCTATATGGCACTGTAGCTTCACAAAATAGTGCCAAAGACATACAATGGGGGTACCGTTGTACTCAGCAGAAGTAACTGAACACATAATAAAACTTTGTACAGGAATAGCACACAACAACTTTACAAAATACACATGAGAAGTTCTTTGTTATACGTATGTGTGCGAAAACCCCCCAAAAACACAATTTTACTCCAATATTTAGCAGAGGTTGGCGGTAAAATGGCTACGTAGAAAGTGTCAAAACAACCTTAGGTAAATAGCCTGTGATGTCTACTTTATATAAATATATACTTTTGTGTGGCAATTTTGTTTTATTTTATGGCTATTAGGCTTACAAGACAAACATACCAAATTCTAAAATCGCTCCATATTAAAATTTTATTTTACTCCTTGTGCTTTGTGACCTGTAACTACCAAAAAAAACTTAAAATCCCAGACACATTATATATTCTGTAAATCAGAACAAATAAATGAATTTATTTTTAATTACTTTCCTTAACCTGCACTAATTATGCACACATTATGATTGCAAAAACTGTAAAAAAAACCAATATTTTTCATTTTTTTTGCATTTTTCTGTATTTTTTTTATAATAAGTAAGCATTTATATATTTATATGTTATATCAAATTAAAGCCCTTTCTGTCCTTTAAAAAACAGTATATAATATGTGTCGGTGCAATAAATGAGAGAGATGCAAATTGCAGTTGAACGCAAACAGCAAGAAAATGCAAAAATTGCTTGTGTCATTAAGCGTAAGTCAAGCTTCTGAAGCTCTGTCCTTAAGGGGTTAAGCTTAAAAAACAAGGGAGAACAGTAGCTTGGTTCACAGATGTGTTTCACCCAGTAGTCACATTACGATTAGCGGCAGGCTAGTACATTGCATTACAAAACATGGTTAACCGCTCCTATCTTTATGTCTGATTGTACAGTGTTATGCCTTCAATATAGTATGTCTGGTCTATGCTATTATATTTAATTGTGCCATGCTGGGCGAAAGAAAAATAAACAAGAGGGGCTGTCTGAAGCAAGATTAAACTGATATTGCGCTAAATATTACGCTGAATACAGGAGTCCACCGCTTGGTGAGTGAGACATGTTAATGCCTCCTTGAGTTCTTGCCCTTTCATCCGATTCCTGATTTACCGGGAGCTTGCTGGGTTGTTGGGTGTATATTCCCCGTGGAGAGGCATGTGTTGCGTAGGTGTTCAGGCAGTTCACCTGCGTAGCTGGTGCTATTTTGTGGAGGTAGGCTGTTCAAAGTCCCCAGTCTCTGTTGTTGTTTTTTTTAAATGCAAGCCATTGTGACACCAGTGAGTGAGTGGTGGCACTGGGCAGGCCCTGAAACGCACACGTATGAAGGAAACTGACTGCTATTATATAACAGTCAAAAAAGTTTTTTTTTTTTTTTTTAAATGCAAGCTATTGTGACACCAGTGAGTGCGTGGTGGCACTGGGCAGGCCCTGAAACGCACACGTGTGAAGGAAACTGACTGCTATTATATTACAGTCAAAAAAGTGTTGTTTTTTTTTAATGCAAGCTATTGTGACACCAGTGAGTGAGTGGTGGCACTGGGCAAGTGGGCACAGTTTACGTTGTGAACCTGACACACACGCTGGCAGGCAGGCAACTGCAATTAGATTACACAGGAAAAAAAAAAAAGCAGACTGATGTGCTAGCCCTAAAAAGGGCTTTTTGGGGTGCTGTCCTTACAGCAGAGATCAGATGAGTCCTTCAGGACTGTAGTGGACACTGAATACACTAGCCTAGCTATCAATTTCCCTATTAAATAAGCAGCAGCTACACTGTCCCTCCTCTCACTAAGAATGCAGCTTCAGAATGAATCTAAAATGGATGCTGTCCAGGAGATGGGCGGGTCTGGGAGGGAGCGTCTGCTGCTGATTGGCTGGAATGTGTCTACTGACTGTGAGGTACAGGGTCAAAGTTTCCTCAATGATGACAAATAGGGGGCGGACCGAACATCGTATATGTTCGCCCGCCGAGGTGAACGCGAACAAGCTATGTTCGCCAGGAACTATTCGCCAGCGAACCGTTCGGGACATCACTACTCTCTAACACTGTGGCATGTTCCCTTTCTTCTACACTTCCTACATATACATTTTCTCTGTCCCAGACTGTATAATAGGAGCTTCTGCCTGCTAGTAAGAAGATTAAGAGAGGAGAGGAGTGGACAAGTGAGTAGTAGGGAACAGTCCTTAGAAAGCGTGGAACAAGCGCATCATTTGACGCATTTATGCCACGCTCAGAGTGCTGTCTGCATAGAATGCCCTTAACAATAAGGGGCCTTTAAACTACAATACATGTATTTAGAGATCAATCCATGTAAATAGGATACATTGTTCTTGTTCTAAATTACATTTTCGTTGAATAAATTGTTAATAGTGAGTCACCTAAAATTTCTCAGAACAGCCCCGTAATTGGCCACACTCACATCCCTATAATGAAGTGTCTCTCTTTTTCCATATGAAATGTTGGGCGGTATGTTTGTATATAGGGAAGGTAAGTCCTCGGCTGCCCACTCTGCCCACTTCTCTATCAAGATCTTGCTTACTTATTCCCACTTCTTACGCATTTACCAACAACTGTGTTTGAACCAAGGGACTGGCCAACATGTGGTAGTGTTGTTGAGAGGTGGCCTCTCTAGTTTTTGTTACCTGTATTGTGTGATATATTGCTATCAAATAGTACAGGGCCTCTAGTATCTTCTATCAGCCAGTGGGAACCTTTGCTATGGTCGTACATAGTTCCAAACCTCATAGAAATAAATTAATTGTGCTGTGTGCTTCTACTGCTCCTGCCCGCATTTTATGTCTGGTGGGATGGGGATGATTGAAAGAGCAGAGGTCTTCAGGATCCCTGATAGCCTATAGGGTTTCATCCTGGGACTGGTTATTTGATCGAGTGTTAAAACCTTCTACACCTGTGTTAATTTCATGGATTTTAAATCCTCTGAGGTCCTAATTAAAGTGACGCCCACTTGAGATCTGCTGTTTTGGCTTACTTTATGGTGTGCTATAGTACCCGTTAAGGGATATTGAAGAGTTATGTCACATTATACCAGCAACCAGAGCCGCCATCATATGGCCCAGGCCCCTTATGGCAAATATCGCAATATATCTGCACAGCTGCTGGGAGGGGGATCTTTGATGCTTTGTCCGCTGGTGAGGGAGCCCGAAATGTTGTCTGTCTCCTCCTCCACAGGGTCTTCCTCCTCTCTCATGAGCCCTTCTGTGGGGTGTGTATCATTGCGGTTACCATGGCAACACTCCAATGCACTCTGCCAGGCGCATGGGAAGACCGCTGGCAGAGTGCGATCAGGAGCCGGCAAATACCACTAGAGTGTCCCCCACTCTCTGGCCAGAGGTAAGTGCAGGCAGGGGAGAATATTATTTATTATATTCACAAAAATGTTTTAATATATTTTATTGTAATTGGAAAAAAAAAATTACCAGCTCCTCTCAGCCCCCCAAGAGCACAGTCCACAAATACACACACTGCATCCAGTATACAAACACACATACACACACTACACCCACTACACAGACACAATGGTTTAACGGGTGGCAAGCCCTATGGACTGACTTGGGGTGGGTCTCAGGTCTTGAACTGTGTAGGGTGCCCTAAAATGTCTCACTGCAGCCTTGTCAACAACCAATAACAGCTGTAAAGACAATTGTCTATTAAATGGACACTATAGGCAAAACAACTTTAGCCTCCTAGACCCTGCAGGCGCCTTCTGTTCCCAGTGCAGGATTACTATTCAATTTACAGAGCAGGAAATATAAACTTCTACACCAAGTTGACATCTGATTGAAAATGGAACCAATTTTTTCATGCATGCTGTCAAATGGCATTTAATTGAGCAGTGAGACTGCAGGAGCATGATCTATAAACCAAAACTGCTTTATTTAAGGAACACTGTAGTATTAGGAATGCAAACATGTATTACCAACACTGTAGTGTTGGACTACCTATTTAGGTGTCAAACCCCCTCCGAATAGAATTAAAAGGTATTCAACTTACCTTACCTCTGCAGATGACCCCGCCTCCATGGCTTAAATCATCAGTCTTCACAATCTCAACCATTTTCAGGCAAATCACCGCACCGGGCCATTCAATGCATCTCTACGGGGAGCATTCAGCGTCTACATGAAAATCGTGGAGACACTGAACGTAGATCCTGCACATAATACAGCACTGAAATAGGAAGTACTTCTAGTGGCCATCTGCTGACGGCACCTAAAGGTGTTACTAGGCAGCAATGAGAAAGACAGTGTTTACATTGCTGAGCCTGCATGGACATGCTATAGACAACAGAACCACTACATTAACCCCTTAAGGACACAACTTCAGAAATAAAAGGGAATCATGACGGAATATTTCCGTCATGTGTCCTTAAGGGGTTGTTGTGGTACTGGTGACTATAGTGTAACTTATTTGGTGCCTATAGTATTCCTTTAAGCATTTATGGTTAATAATGAGTGTCTTTTACCACTAGGTGGAGCTGTGTTCCTGCCTCTTTATATTTTCAACACTGTTGCAACTATACAGAAACACAAGGATTAAATTAATTTGTGAGGAACCTGAGCTAAACTGGAGATATTTTGTGTGTGTTTTACCACCATGTATGCAATTATTTCTCATTTACAAATATGCCACAAGGAACAGATGACATAACTAGCCACAACAGTATTAATTTTATCTACCTTTGATATAGTAAAAACGAAGTTAATCTTGCCAGAATAGAACACGTGTTCATAACGCTTGAAGAGGTTCCACATTTGATAAACTCATTAACTGTGTTATTTCACTTGCTATATTTAACCCTTATTTCCCAATAACGTGTATACTCAGTCTAAATTTAGTTTTATCTTACAAAACATTGCTAATAAAGTTTAGCAATTAAAGCTCTTCTTATCTCCTCTTTTGCACCGCCACTGGTTTTAACCCTGCTAAGAAACACGATTCTGAGTCCCTACATCACTGTGAAGCATCTGTATAATGGCAGCCCCCTTCAATGCTGCTGCATCAACTTTTTGGTAGCCAGGAAGAGTTAAAGGGACACTCCAGGCTCCCAGACCACGCCTGCCCATTGGAGTGGTCTGGGTGCCAACTCCCATCTCCCTTAACCCTGCAAGTGTAACTATTGCAGTTTTTATAAACTGCAATAATTACCTTGCAGGGTTAAGTCCTCCTCTAGTGGCTGTCAAGAGGGACGTCCGGGTTCTTAAAACATGAAAAGTGTTTTAAACAACGCTGGACGTCCTCACGCTATGCATGAGGACCTCCAGTGTCTCCGGAATCCTATGGGGAGGTATAATGCGCGCGCGCTGCCATTACTGTGCATGCACATTAGGTCTCCCCCGCCGGCTGCCGTTGGCGGGGGAGGAGCGTGGGCGGGGCCTGACCCAGCGCCAAGGGGCAAAGGCGCGGGAAGGGCCGGCGCGTCCATAAGGCGGCACAGGCGGCCGCCTTAGGGCGCACAGGCTCTGGGGGCGCATTATTTCAGTGACCGGCAGGAGGGAAGCTCTCCCTCTTGCCAGGCCACCATCTCAACCCCCGGCGCGGCAGTGCTGTGATCAGACGCGGTGAGGGAGCTCTAATCTCACCGCTCTGCTCCCTCGCGCGCTGTCTGCTGATGCCGCGGGAGCCGGAATATGACATCATATTCCGGCTCCCGCGGCATCAGCAGACAGCGCGCAAGGGAGCAGAGTGGTGAGATTAGAGCTCTCTCGCCGCGTCTGATCACAGCACTGCCGCACGCTGCCCAGCAGCCCCAGGGACCAATCCATCATCCACACCAGCTCTCCAGGTAGGGAGGCTGGGTGGAAAATGCTTATTTATAATATAATAATTAGTGAATGTATGTGATGTGTGTCAGTGAGTGACAGTGTGTGTGTCTGTGAGTGACAGAGTGTGTGTCTGTGAGTGACAGAGTGTTTGTCTGTGAGTGACAGAGTGTTTGTCTGTGAGTGACAGTGTGTGTCTGTGAGTGACAGTGTGTGTCTGTGAGTGACAGAGTGTGTGTCTGTGAGTGACAGTGTGTGTGTCTGTGAGTGACAGTGTGCGTGTCTGTGAGTGACAGAGTGTGTGTCTGTGAGTGACAGAGTGTGTATCTGTGTGAGTGACAGTTTGTGTGTCTGTGTGTGTGTCTGTGAGTGACAGAGTGTGTGTCTGTGAGTGACTGTGTGTGTGTCTGTGAGTGACTGTGTGTGTGTCTGTAAGTGACAGTGTGTGCGTCTGTGTGTGTGTCTGTGAGTGACAGCATGTGTGTCTGTGAGTGACAGCGTGTGTGTCTGTCAGTGACTGAGTGTGTGTGTGTGAGTGAGTGCGTCTGAGTGAGTGATTGTATGAGTGTGTGTTTATGTGCGTGTATGAGTGTGTCTGTCAGTGTATGATGAGTGTATTTGTCAGTGTATGAGTGTGTGTCTGTCAAATCAGTGAGAGTATGTTTGTCATTGAGTCTGTGTGTGACTATCAGTGTGTCTGTCAATGAGTGTCAATTAGTGTGGGTCTGTCAGTGTCAATGAATGAGTGTGTGTCAGATCAATGAGTCTGTGTCTGTCAGTGACGTCTGTGTGTTTGTCATTGAGTGTGTGACTGGCAGTGTGTACAGAGTGTAGCGGAGCGGAGCGCGGTACAGGAGTTTCTGTTTCCTGTACCTGGCCAGACTGACAGGAGGTGCTCACAGAGAGAGCACTCCCTGTCAGTCTGGCCGGGTACAGAAAACTGAAGCTCCTTTAGGGGATCTGCTGCGCTCGGCAATGCAACAATAGAGGTAGGAGGCACACCAGGAAGGGTAGTGTGACCACTAAAGGGGTGTGGGGTGCACCAAGGGACAGGGAGGGAATGGGAAAGAAACACCAAGAGACAGGGAAAAGAGGGGGGAGGGGAAAATAACACTAAGGGACAGGGAAGGGAAGGGGCCACTAATGGTCGGGGAGGGGAGAGGGGCTGGTTAAGAGGCACATAGGTGAAGATGTTTTTTTTTTGGGTGGGGGTGGGGGGGGGACAGAAAAATGCATCTTCGCCTATGTACCTAAAAATCCAAACACCGGCCCTGGCGCGGGATTCAGGTAAGTCCTTGAAGGGGTTTTAACCCCTTCAGCAACATGTAATGCAGGTTGGGAGGGAGGGGGGCACTGCAGGATTCTGCGGTGCCAGGAAAACGGATTTGTTTTCCTGGCACTGGAGAGTCCCTTTAAGGGGAGTGTGAGCATACAGATTTCTTGCAGATTTCAATACCCTGAATACTATAGATTCTGGTTGGTTAATATGACATTATTTTTATATTCTGTAGAAGGCTGTATTCTGAAGAATGCCAACAGCATCAAATCCTCATGGGCAAATTATTTAACCATTTTTCTTTATGGGACACCATAGCTTTAGGAATACAAACCTGCTTCCTAATGCTATATTGTCCTCGTCCCTAACTTTATAGGTCCCTCCCCACCTCCAATCATGAAATGTTTAAACCCCTTTTTTTTCCCTCTTCCCAGCACCAAAGCTCCCTTTGGGGATGGCTAGGTCTCCTCCTCTAGTAACCTCTCGATGATTGTGGGACTTAATGCGTGCATTAAAGCTTCTCTACAGGAAAGCATTAAATACTATCCTATGGGGAAATTGAAGATGTCAGACGTCCTCATGCAAAGCGTGAGGACATCTAACGTCGGTTGATGGAGTAAAACTCCGCCAGGCACCCAGATGACAGCCACTAGAGTAAACCCTGCAATGTAATTTCTCATAAACAGTAATATTTTACATTGCAGAGTTAAACAGAAAGGGGCACTGCTGCCAGATCAGATGAAGTGGCCTGGGTGCCAACAGTGCCCCTTTAAAGGGACACTCTAGGCACCAAAACCATTAAAGCACGCTGTAGTGGTTTTGGTGCCAGGAGTCCCCGAGCACTGTCCACCAGTAGTCTGCAAATCCATTTAGGAAAGGTTTGACAGTTACCTTGCTGTGTCGGGCACCTGCTGTCCATCCTGTCTGAGTTGATCTGATAAAGCGGAAGAACATACTGTCTGTAAAATGATATGATAACACAAAAGTATTAATGTCCACTTTGTCAGAAGTTCAGTTTGACAGATTATGGGCAGATGGCTCCTGAAGACACCTGGCACCATAACCACTATAGCCGACCACTATGGTCCCTAGGGTGTCCATTTAATTGCAGCTCTCTATTTGTTTTAAAGTATGTGTCATTTAACATTATTGCAATTTTAATTGCTATTACAAATTGGCAAGGAACATTGGGAATGTGGTTGTAGGAATGGTTTTAATTTGAAAAAAATACTTGGGTGGGGCAACAGCATGAAAAAAAAACATACAAAAATCTTTAAGTACATCACCACAGTTATAGAATACATATGTTAAAATAAACAGCTGTCCCTAGCGATAAAATACAATGACATGATGCTGCTAAATATTTTAGAAGAAACTCCCATATGTTGCATAGACAAAACATATACGAAGAGACTCACTATTGGGCACCATGTTCTTTGGGTTCCCAGAATGTTCCTGTGTTTGTGCTTGCAGAGGCATAGAAGTCCACACAGACATTAAAATGCTGACACACACAGAATGGTGGTCCCAAGGCACAATGTATACTTGAGGAATTTGGTGTCGCCAAGATGGAAACCCTACGTCAGAGAGTAAATGTCCCTTTAGCCCCTAGTTGACTGAAACACTTAGTCATGTAAAAAGAATCTTTATTGAAGTTGTCAGTCTGAGAGGTCCCGATCTCTAACATAAAAAGGAATATTGATGCTGTGATCTCCCTGGTATGGGGAGGACAGTCTGGGTTTGCTTAGTAATGGAGGTAATTCCCTGGTAGATAGATTGTGAGTTAGGTATTTTAGAAAAGTATTGATATTTGGGGAGCTTCCTAGAGTTGACTTAACATCCTTTTTTGTCTTTAGTTTTAGAGATATTTCTGTATCTTACAGTACACATCTGACAAAGAGACACACATATGGGCTGGGGGACAAAGAGACACACACAGAGGCTGGAGGGGGGACAAAGAGGCACACAGAGGGGCTGGGAAAGGGGTGAGAGAGACACCCAAACTGGCCTGGGAGGAAGAGCCACACAAAAGGGGCTGGGGAGAAACATAGAGGAGCTGGGGAAGGTATAAAGAGACACACAAGAGGGAGGAAAGGGAGGGAGTAAGTGACACACAAAGGTGCTGGGGGAGTAGGAAACACATAAAGGGGCTGTGGAGAAGTAAGAGTCACACAAAGGGGCTGGGGGAAGTCAGATACACACAAAGGGTCTGGAAAGAGTAAGAGGCACACAAGGGGGATGTAAGACACACATAGGTTAATGCAAAACATTGAAGGGTGATAAGAACCACAAAAGGTGGTAAGAAATTGAAAAGGTGTGGGTGGGGTGGGGGGGGGGGGGGTTAAAAGACACATGTGTGAGTGGTCAAAATACATGGGGTTGGAGGTGAGGAGGCAAAATGCATCTTCGCCTGATTAGCACAGGGCCTGGGTGTAGTCTTAGGGTAAGGGTCTTCAAGTTTTGTTTTGGGCTCAAGTCCCAGTTGTTTTATGAAGTTGGCAACACCCTGTGCCCATCCATAACATTTTTGTGTTGATGATAAGTGAAACAAACCCGAAATTATTACTCGCACTGGAACTTTTGTAATAAACAGCTACATAAAGCTTGAACAATCCATATCAGGCTTGTGCTAGGGATAACAAAATTGCACAGGAATTGGTACGTTTGTTACATTTACTGCAATTCAAGATTGAATAATTCTTCATTACTAAATTTAGCTGTGTTTACCAAAACGACAAGTACTTTCTTCCTATCTTCTGGATGGGCTCTGACCACTGTCTCTTCTGTGTGTACACAATGTCTGAAATCTATTAACTCAGGTTTGTTAACTAAATTGTGGGTAAATGACCAAGAAAATAAAAAAACGTATACTAAATTGAAAATATTGGGAAAATAAATGGAGAAATATCTCCAAATGAGTTAGTTTACAGTTTAAAGTATTATGGCATAAAAAATGTACTATTTCCTGGTCAGCTCCAAGTTTTTTTGGAATAACATTGACAAATTATTCACTGAACTTAAACATGTCAGGAATTCAATGGGAATTACAAGTTTCTCTTCCTCTCTTAGAGGAACTGTGCTCTGCCCTCGGAGGGTATAGGCTGACAAGGTTTCTGAGGCCTGAACTTTCCTAGGCATTGTCTCTGTTACATCTATCTGCTTTTAACAAAGTGACTGCACTGCACCGGCATTTTCTGTTGATTAATATATTAATGTTTTCTTTTATTTACTTTTTTATTGGCATTTATAAAGCGCCAACAAATTCTGCAGCGCTGTGCAATTGGGAAAAAGACAACCACAATAAGAACAGACCGATACAACAGGTAGAGGACCCCGCTCGTAAGCTTACAATCTAAAGATGTCTGTAGCTTGTGATATCTCACTTAACCCCTTAAGGACCAAACTTCTGGAATAAAAGGGAATCATGACATGTCACACATGTCATGTGTCCTTAAGAGGTTAAAGGGTCACTCCAGACCTCTAAGCAACTTTAGCTTGCTGAAAAGCTTTATGTGTGAAGAGTCTGCCCTCTTTTTTCATTTTGCAAAAAAGTGAAGATTTCAATAGAAACTTACACTTTTAGAAATAAACCTGGTTACACCCCCTGGCTTTCAAGCAGACAACAGGTAATATTACTTCCTGGTCTTGTGAGCTCATTGCAGCTGACCTCAATAGGCAGCAATTGCCCAGGGCACCTGACTTACAAAGACGTCTCGTTGAGCTGCATTGGAAAGTCTGGGCGGAGTTAGAAGGGGAGAGCTTGCGAAGGCAGTAGACAAGAGAACTGCAGGTTTTGCAAGCTGATTTAAGATATATCTCCAATGAAAAAATACATAATGAAATGAATGCAAAGTTTGATTTTGGGGAATATCTACTAAACAGTGATTTGTATTTATTTTGTATTTGAGTATCCCTTTAAGCAGTGCTCTAGACACCTACCCACTATCTGTCTATTTCAGGGACCCCTTGGGTGGTTAGCTCTGTTGATTCCTCAACTGTTCCTCTTTATCTCCTCATTATTGGCATATTGAGCCTACAGCTTAGGGGGTAAGACATGCTATGCGTTTATACACTTGCACTAGTCTAAATATGCTCATGCTAACACTAGTTCTGCCACAAGTTAAATGAGTATTTTAGTTTTGCTTTAAAAATTAGATGTATCTATCAACCAGCTTTATATGCGATTTGAGTTGGGTATTGTGCTTGCTCAAAATGCTAATCTATCTTGGTACCATTTTATTTTTTTTAAGCTAAAGTTGTTTTACTGCCTATAGTCCCTAAAAAATTTTTGTCTACAATTTCTGTCTAAAACCAAATTATGTGCTATGTTGCCATGATTCAGTCACGGTGCAAATACAGCTAAAACGACAACCCTTCCTGTGGAGCATGCCGCCATTTATTTATAGCCACTGTCATTATATGAGAGGCAGGCTTAAAGAGTCAGCAATTCTAAAATATAAATGGCACTTTTATGAACTAGCCCTCTGAGATAAGATTAGAGATGTATATAGTCATAAGCTTTGCTCCTTATGGTCTACATTACAATCTAGTATTGGTAAGTGATCAATACAATTATTTGACTTTCTGCAGGTTTTTTAGTAATAAAAGCAATCACGATCCAATTTTCACCAACATTTTTATGATGTTAGCACCACTGAAGTCAGAAAAGATCCTACAATTGAGCCTAAACAATGATTTTATTGTCAATCTTGCAAAGTCGATTTCGATACACAGATACTATGATGTGAATAACCAAAGAGTTGGCACCTTAAAGGGACATTATAGGCACCCAGACCACTTCATTTTAATTGCTCCTGTAAAGTGTAACATTGCTATTTTGGAGTTACAGGGTTTAACCCACTTCCTGTGGCTCTTAGCCTGAGAGCCACTAGATGGGGCTTCTGCGTCTACAACCAAGTCAAACTAGGTTCTTGACTTTCGGTGTCCTTATGCATTGCATGAGGACGTTGAACATTCAATCAATGCTTCTCATAGAGAGGCATTGAAATCAGTACTTCTCTGTGAGAAGCAATTGATTGGCAATTGATGTGCATGCACATTAAGTCCACAAAACTTTTCCTTTTTTCCTTCCCTCCTCCTTATAAAAACTGCAATAATTACCACTGCAGGGTTAAGGGTGATGGGAGCCCTGCTCAATGAGCTTACATTCTAGAGGATATAAGCTCTGTCCTTTGCATATGGCGGCCAGCATAGAGTAAGAATGCAGAGACGAGGAGAATGAAATGAAAACAATGTTTCTATTTCTCCTCCTCATTTGCAACATTTGCCAGTCTTTGCGTTGTCTGAGCTGAACGCTATAGCGCTCAATTCTCCATATTGTCCTACAATTTGTGGCAGCATGGTACAAAAATACACCATTACACCATCCTAACAACAACAAAAATATTTACAGCAACAGAGCAACAATGCACAGTATTTCTGTAAACGGAGGCCTGATCTACTGTAACAAAATAACTTTTCGATCTTTTACTACTAGGAGTATAATGTTACTTTGGCTGAAGGGCACCCCCTGTAGGCTGATGCCCTGTAGGCTTCTTAGGTCACACTCCAGATGCCTGCAAGAGTTAATGGGGGCACTTAATCACTAAGGCATGGTTTTACTAAAGCTTCTGAGAAGTTCATACATCTGGATTTCCAATTAGGGAAAGGGACTGGACAAAAAAATGATAGCTCCAAATTCTTTGCTTCGGTGTCTGCAAACATTTATAGTGAAACCATGTTCCCAGCCCAAAAAGCATCTGGTGTACACATGGAGTGGGGGGTGGGGGGTAGAATGTCATGTATGGTTTGTGTGCCGGGTATGTTTGTGACCCTAACATTGATAAATCTAGTGTGTTGGATTGACAGTAATAGAGTTAATATACTTTATGTTCAATGTGGGATATTTCTAAAAGATTTTGCCAGGAACCATCAGAAAGCCTAGTGATTCATGTCTGTGCTAAAGAGGGTTGGGTGAAGTTATAAAGGAGAGAGAGCTAAACAGATGAATATGTAATTGAGACCAGAGACTGAACAGATCCCACTGCTATGACTGGGAGCTGTTATTCTGAATGTCCTGGGGGATATGAAGGGTGTAAGGAATTGGCAAGCCACCAAAACAATTTCCTCTGAACTGTGTGACTCCTCTATCCGGAGAGATTTACAACCCATGGACTCCTTGCTGTTTGTATATTTAAAAAAATTCATAATAAAAACTTAAAGGAGGTAAGATGTATGAGACAGGGATAGGCAAGGTTTGTTTCACTTCTAGTACATTAAAAGCTCCCATCAGCCAAGTACTCCTATTTTTTTCCGTCAGAGCTTCAGAGGCAAGCGGCAGGATAGAATATACAAATAGATTAAGACTTGAAGGTTTATTCAGTAAATAGATAGCAGTGGAAACGTGAGAACCCAAGCTTAGCAAAATATAGAATATTTTTTTTAAAAATAAGCCAATTTGGAAAGATTCTTAAACAAGCCAAATTTTCAAATACAACTGTTTTGTCCAAAACAATTGCAAGCCATTTGTCAACGCACCCCAGTCCACTGCTTACTGCAATCCCCTTGCCCCCGTCCCCCAATATGCTGTGGATAAAAAAAGAAAATATATAAGACAAATATAAGTTGACAGTGGCAGCCCAACCTATGGGTAGTATTACAATGAGCATGTATTTTTTTTTGTGCTGCGTAGGTAAGAGTAAAAAAACACAAATAACTTATATTTTTATTTATCAAAAACATGGCAGTGCCAGAATCGGGGGATACTTTTGGGTAAGTTTGTACCCACTGTGCTTTTCAATGTTGCTGGCAATAAGGGTCTAGGTATTTTACTTTCCCCTGCTCCATATATTACCCTATCAAATAACAAGCATCGCAAAATATGCTTCGCAGTGGTGACACCACAAACATGACGTACAAAATTAACCTGGGTTCTTTCACGGGTGTTCCTGGTTATCTCGGCCTACTGGAGAAAGTTGCACTCTGCATTTATCTTCCTACAATATATATGTATGATATACTCATGCAGTTCAACCCTCTCTCTTGCCAAGGAAACGTCATCTCCCTTGTCACCACCTTTTATCACAGTCACAAGTGCCTCTTTAAAACATTGAACTCGCTTATTTGTCCTGTTACAAATTTCTCCTCCTCTCCCCTCGCAGTTAACTTTCTGACCTTGCTTCATGCAATTATATTTCATTAACAAAGTCTGCACTGCTTCTTATTGGATTTGCCTTTAGAATCTTGACTAGAAAAATCAGCGTTACAAATATTGCGATGCATTAATGTAAACGTAAAATTGCTCTCTTATATCTTTGATATCTATGTTATTACTGCGCAGAACCTTAAGAGCAGATTTCTAATTCCGTGGTCACTGAGCAGCGGGGTAATTGCTTCACCCTCCCCCCCCTGTAGTCTTTTTTCTTTTAGTTGTCTTTTTTTCTTCTCTTATCTCTTACTTTCTTATGAATGTACTCCACTTTCCTTATCAGAAAATTGTGAAACTGCAGAGCAATGGTGCTTGTTGAATTTGTACTTTGGCACAAATGTTCTTATTCTAGATTCGTTCTGTTGTCTCTACTTAAATAAATAATTGAAAAAGGCTTCTTCTAAATCTTAGCGCTTCTAACCCGTAACCACCTCCAACCCTACCCTAATGTTAGCGGTCTTCTTTTCAACAGCTCCATTCTAATCACAGGTCAATGCAGCATGTTTGATGACACTGGACTGAAAACAACATCAATACAGAATTGCCTTGTTTAAGGCCACATATAAAACAAGTATTTTCAAATGCTTTGTTTCAGACGTTTATTCCTAATTCCTCCTTCTGAAGAGGACAGAAGTAGAGGACTATTTCTGTACTCTTATTACAAAACCAGGCCATTCAGCCCTTACAGCAACATGCTCAACAACCTCCACTACTGAGCTGTCCTTGGACAGGCAAACTAAGCCAAGACTGGTTTTGGTGTTATGAGTCTATGTGTAATGATATTGATGTTACAAAGTTTTGGAGTCCAGTAGCCAGATCAGCAATGTTTTCTGCCAGAGGTAGCCACTCGTTACCCAGGTGGTTGAGCCCCTGAGCCTTGAGTGGCCTTCTGGTCTTAAGCAGAGATGGGAGACTGGAACAGAGAGATGATAATCGTAGTGAGGCAAGCCGAGGTCAGTGGGAAGGAGAAGCAGCAAAGTCAAAACGGTCCAAAATCAGCAACAGGTAGGAGAAACAGGAACAAGCTTGATTAGAGAGTACAGGAACCACAATAATCTGGCAAAGGTACAGAGACAGGATGTGGCTTTTATAGGTCAAGAACCAGACACATGAGCAGACACAGCTGAAGAGACTTGTCACTGATACCAATGCTTGTAGAGTCAAGGTTACCAGATCTCAGGTACATTTGCAAAAGGCAGGCTGGTGTACTGGTAAGGAAGAGGTTTAGCAGCATGTAAACCAGGGTTCGAAACCCAGCAGAGTCAGTTCCTCACACTATGGTTCCATCCCCAGGTTTTCCATCAAAGTTGCTTGCAGCAGTTTGACTGTAACTGGTGCTGTCCTTGGCAACCTTAGGTTGTCCTTCTGCAGCCTCACTGAAAATGTGAACGTTTTTACACAACAGGAGCACAGTATAACTGAGCAATAGGACTCCGGAGCAGTGCAGTTAAATACAGGAAAATAGGCACGGCCTACCCACATCATCTCTGCCCTTAGGTAGGTCTGCCCACTCTCCCTTTCAGAGGACGCCACCCCTGCGTGTGTATGCCTAAGAAGTCCTGGTCCTTCCTTTTTTTCCCCCCCCATTTGCCACGTCAAAATGGAGAGAGTCTCTTCAGATTCTCAGGCAACACATCGATGTGACACACAGCAAAGAGAAAAGGAGACATGGTGAGGAAGCGCTAGGTAAGGAAGTCAGGGAGCGGGGCCCTCTCACTTTAGAGTTGGGCTCCCCAATTATTATGTTCATTGCATACATGCACTGATGCAGAGTGTGTGAAAATTGGTGAGTCATACATGTATATAGGAATTGTATATTCCATCACTGGGCAGAGCTATGACAAAGGCTTCTTATGAGGGGTCAGGCTAGAGGCACCTACTTTGACACTGTACTGAAAAGTACCATATCTTTTTTCCAAAGTATCAACAGAGAACAGAGAACTTTGTGAGTCTCTGCAATATGTTGGTTCTTTAAAATAGTATTATTAATGATAATTAGTGAGTTTTCCAATTAGGCAGAGTAGTCATCTGTCTACAGACACCTGCCCTGTAGAGGCCTCCTATTTTCACCACTTATAATGTGCCTTTTTGAAATCAATTAGGCTGGTGAGGGAAGATAAGCGAGCCATGTCCAGTGTCCTCTGTAGGCTTGTCAGTCTCAATAGTGAAACCTATAAAGGTCAGCGCTGTCCCAGCTCCTCCAGTGTCTGTGTGTGAGGCTGTACAGGAAGTGGAAGGGATCACTTCCCACCCGCCCACTAACAGCCTCTCGCACAGGAAATGCCTTGCAGGAGGAGCTGTGGAAGCTCTGAGTGATGCACACTGTATAACAGCTTCTGCAGCTCTAATATAAATCCTCGGAGACTGGTTTACTTAATTTACCCCCCTCCTCCCCCCCCTAATCATATGTTTAACTACTCTTAAAAAGTAAACCCCTCA
Source organism: Pelobates fuscus (assembly GCF_036172605.1). Lineage (NCBI taxonomy): Eukaryota > Metazoa > Chordata > Amphibia > Anura > Pelobatidae > Pelobates > Pelobates fuscus. Next base: position 375,269,113 of record NC_086319.1, on the reverse strand, counting down.
TATACTCAAAATGTATCCCTGAACTCAATAATCCTTAACAGTCATTAAACTAAATCTTTAGTAGATTTACAGCGTTTAATCTGTTTAGCACTAAACACCCTCTCTAATCTAACTCTGATGTTAACCCCTCAGTAATCCTGACACCCCCCACCCCCTTTACCCTAATCACTTCTAACGTTATTCTTTACCCTGCATGCATTTTTTACACAGCTGCTTTCAGTCACTATACTCACAGAGTCAAACACATTACATTACAAGCAGAGCAGAAATAGGCACATACATTTATTTCTATGCAGTTCTCAAATATGAATATGTTTCAACAGTTAATACATTCATTTTTCATGCTTTATCTGCCCTTTTGTGGGTGGTTGGGGCGCAGAGGACGCCTTAGGATTTTGTGCATACAGTTTTCAGACTCAGGGCTGTAAATCCGGCTTGAGTCTGGGGTATATCTAGTGGCACCATTTTTGACCCCATCTTTCTCTGGTAGCTTGGGAAAGATAGGTGGCCTTTGTGCACAGATTATAATAATAATAATTTGCAATTTTTATAGTGCTTTTCTCCCTGTGAGACTTAAAGCACTTTACAAACATACAAACATAAAGACATAAAAGTTAAGTGTTTCTGAAGGTAAGATGAGCGGACAGAATGCCTGATGGAAGAGGTGGGTCTTTAGCTTTTTTTCTAAAAGTCTGTAAGGACGGTGCCTTTCTGAAGTTAGGGGCAGCGTGGCTTTATGCCCTGGAACCTGAGTCTGTCTTTATTCTTGGCACTGACAGGAGGGATTTGCTGGCTCACCAAAGTGAACAGGATGGATTGTAGGGTGTCAGGAGCTCTTTCAGGTACTGTGTGCCCTGATTGTTTAATGCTTTGAAGGTCAGCAGGCCAAGTTTAAAATATGTTCACCATTTAATTGGAAGCCAATGCAGGGAGTGGAGAACAGATGTTATGTGGCAGGAGCGAGTTTGATTGGTCAGTAGTCTGGCTGCTGCATTTTGTACCGTCTGAAGGCAATGGAGTTCTTTTTCTGGGAGGCCCAAGTAAAGTACATTGCAGTAATCTAGCCGAGAGGATACAAATGCATGGATTAATGTTGGCAAATCATCCGGTGGAATTAAGTGTTGTATCCTGGCTATATTTTTCAGATGAAAGTAGATTTTATTACGGAAGAGATCTGCTGTTTAAATGATAGTCCAGAGTCATTCAGCACTCCAAGGTTTTGTACCTTTGATGAACTAACAATTTCAGAGCCTCCAAGCTCCAGGCCAGTTGGGTGATCATGGGATATGATGGATATTTTTGTTGCCTGGAATCCCCTCACCAAGAGTAACTCTGTTTTGACTGGGCTTACTTTAAGCCAACTGGCATTCATCAATTCTATGAGAACTGCTAAGCAACTGTTGATGCGGCATGTTGGGTATCTGGAGCAAAGGAGAAGTAGAGTTGTGTGTCATCAGCGTAACAATGATACCTTAGGCCATGTCACCTAATGATGTCCCCCAGCAAGTAAATTGCGAATAGCATGGGAGACAAGATGGATCCTTGTGGAACTCCACAGGCCAGTTCTGTTGGTGCCGATGAGCTTGATCCTGATGTTACTCTCTGTGATCTACCAGTGAGGAAAGAGTTAAACCAGTTAAGGACTGTGCCTCTTAGACCACAGGTGTGCTGCAAGCGCTCTATTAATATCATATGGTGAATGGTGTCAAATGCAGCTGAGAAATTCAAGAGGATTAGGATGGAGTAATCACCTTTGTCTCTTGCCATAAGGAGATCATTTAGCACTCGGACTAGCGCTGTTTCAGTGCTGTGGAGGCATCTGAAGCCTGACTGGAAAGGATCAAAAATGTTCAAGCTCGATAGATGGGCTTCCAGTTGAGTTGCCACTACTTTTTCAATTATTTTCCCCAGAAATGGAAGGTTGGATACTGGTCTGTAATTATGTCAGGATCGTGACAGGGATCCAACACGCAGAATGCAAACAGGAGTAGGTACGTTTACCGGACCTTAGGATGGCCGGACTAACGTATGGAGTAGACAAAGAATGGTCAGAGACAAGCCGAGGTCGAGGGAACGAGAGAACAGGTAAGCGCGAGAGACAAGCCGAGTCAAAAGGATAAGAGAAGTAAGCAGGGTCGAAATACAAAGCAGAATCAATAACCAGATACACAAGAGAAGTAAGAGCACTGAGTGACCAGACTAGCTAGAACCACGACAGGGCAATGAATCATTGCAAATACATCTCTTTTATACCTTGGTTCTTTAATTGTTGACCACGCCCCAAAAATGTCCTGATTTGCGGTTTCTGGCGGGTCATGACGTGATTGATGTCATGACGTCGGCTATTGAGCGCTGCGTCATGAAAGAAGGCAGGGCTATCGCGGCCGGCGTGTAAACAGCCGGAAAGGCTGAAGCGATCGGGTGTACCAGCCCCCTTCTGAGAAACCACGTCTAGGTGTCTAACCTCCTCTGAGGTAGACACCACAGGTACCATGACAGTACCCTCCCTCTCAGAAACGCCCACCGGGAGGAAGGAACCGGGGCGAGACGGAAATCGAGCATGAAATGCCCGAAGGAGACGAGGGGCATGTATATTTTCAAAAACCACCCATGACCTTTCCTCAGGCCCATAACCCTTCCAGTCAACGAGATATTGTAACTTCCCACAAGAAATACGAGAATCAAGAATGGCCTTGATTTCATATTCTTCCTGACCCTCAACCTGGACCGAAGGACGAATATCTGTTACAAACAAGAGGCTTCAACAAAGATACATGAAAAGAGTTAGGGATACGCATGGCATGAGGAAGGGCAAGACGATACACAACCGGGTTAATCCTTCTCAGGACCTTGTAAGGGCCTATGTAGCGAGGAGCAAATTTCATTGAGGGAACCTTCAAGTGGATGTTTCTGGTACTCAACCACACCCTATCACCCAGGGCGAAAACTGGAGCAGCTTGTCTACATTTGTCAGCATGTAGTTTGAACACCGCGGAACTTCGAACAAGAATCCGTCGAGTCTGGTCCATAGGCGTGCGCACGGGGTGTGCCGGGTGTGCCTGGGCACACCCTAATCCCCGCGGCCCGCCTATGTATTGAGACCGGCAGGGGAGATCTCAGGATCTCCCCTGTCGTTTCATGCAGAGCCGGCGCTATCCAAGCGCCGGCTCTGCTCTCAGCTTCCCTCCCCACCGACCTACATGCAGGGAGGGAGGCAGGAGAAGACCCGGGGAGCTATTGCCAGCGGCAATGCTCAGATCTCGCGAGAGCGAACTCTGGCCCCGCAGGCTAGAGTTCACTCTCCACTGGACCACCAGGGAAGGCAGCAGAAAGGATCCCCCCTCCTAGGCATAAGGTAACAAGGGAAGGGGGATATTAACTGATCTGCCCCACCTCCACTGGACCACCAGGGAATGTAGCAAGGAACAAGAATCCCCCCTCCCTACATAAGGTAAGAAGGGAGGGGGGATATTAAGTAATGTACCCCCACCTCCACCCCCCACAATCACACACACACACAGCACCCACAGACATACACAGCACCTACACACACACAGCACCCACAGACATACACAGCACCCACACACATACACAGCACCAACAGACATACAGCACCCACAGACATACACAGTGCCTACACACATACAGCACCCACAGACACACATACAGCACCCACACACATACACAGCACCAAAACACATACAGCACCCACAGACATACAGCACCCACAGACATACACAGCACTTACACACATACAGCACCCACACACATACACAGCACCCACATACATAGCACCAACAGACATACAGCACCCACAGACATACACAGCACCTACACACATACAGCACCTACACACATACAGCACCTACTCACACACAGCACCAACACACATACAGCAACCACAGACATACACAGCACCCACACACATACAGCACCCACACACACACAGCACCCACAGACATACAGCACCTACAGACATACAGCACCTACAGACATACAGCACCCACAGACATACAGCACCCACACACATACAGCGCACCCACAGACATACACATCACCTACACACATACAGCACCTACACACATACAGCACCTACACACATACAGCAGCCACAGACATACAGCACCCACAGACATACAGCACACACACACATACAGCACCCACACACATACACAGCACCAACACACATACAGCACCCACACACACAGCACCCTCAAAAACAACACCCTCACAAACACACACAGCACCCTCACACACAGCACACAAACAGCACCCTCACACACACAGCACACTAACAGTACCCTCACAAACACAAACAGAACCCTAACAAACACACACACAGCACACTACCAGTACCCTCACACACAGTACATTAACAGCACCCTCTCAAGCGCGCACACACACACACACACAAACACCCTCACCTACATAGCACACTACCAGCACTCTCACACACATCACACTAACAGCACCCTCACACAGCACACACACACACACACAGCAGTGTATGTGTGTGTGTATATATGTGTATATATACATACATATATATACGCGGCGTGTGCTTGTGCTTTAGGGTGCACACCCTAATGCAATAGGCTGCGCACGCCTATGGTCTGGTCCCACAACTTTCTCAGATTGGCAATATGAACATTAACCGACGGTATACCCTGGGAAGGGGAAACCGAAGGAATAATGGTAGGATGAAAGCCATAATTCAAGAAAAAGGGGCTATTATGAGTAGAATCACAAACGAGATCGTTGTGCGCAAACTCCGCCCAAGGAATCAGACCGACCCAATTGTCCTGGTGTTCAGAAACAAAACAACATAAATATTGTTCAATCTTTTGGTTGGTGCGTTTGGCTGCCCCATTGGACTGGGGATGATAGGCAGAGGAGAAATTCAATTTGATACCCAACTGGGAACAGAAGGACTTCCAAAACCGGGAAACAAATTGGGAACCTCTATCAGAATACCATGTAACCGAAAAATTTCCTTTGCTAATATCTCAGCCAATTCGGGTGAAGAAGGCAGTTTAGGCAAAGGGATGAAATGAGCCATCTTAGTAAACCTGTTGATCACCGTGAGAATAACAGTATGTTTCTTGGAAACAGGCAAATCGACAATAAAGTCCATAGCTAAACTGGTCCATGGCTTCTTGGGTATTTCCAAGGGTGGGCAAAACCCACATGGGAGTGTATGAGGTTGTTATTCTTCACACATATATCACACGCCCTGACAAAATCCCTTACATCTTTACATAAAGTAGGCCACCAAAAGTCTTTGGAAATCAGAGAACAAGTTTTGTGTAGGCTGGGGTGCCCAGCAACTTTACTGTCATGAAAGCAACGAAGCAGGTCCACTTGGAACTTAGGAGGAACGAAGTACCGTCCCTCAGGAGTAAGTTCAGGAGCTAGATACTGTTCCTTCTCAATATCAGAAAGTAACGGCGAGTGTATTCTGACACTCGTATTGGCAGTAATATCAAGTTTGGGGACGATAGAAGACAAAGCGGTTTCCGTAACAGTAGTAGGTTCATGTTGGCGGGACAACGCATCCGCCTTGGAGTTCTTAGAACCTGGTCTGTATGTGAGTATGTAATTGAAATGAGTATGGAATAAGGACCAATGAGCTTGTCTGGCGGACAATCGCTTGGCTTCCCCTATATAGGACAAATTCTTGTGGTCCGTTAAAATGGTAATCGGGTGTAAAGTCCCCTCTAACAAATGTCACCATTCCTTTAATGCCATTATGACCGTTAACAGTTCTCTGTCTCCAATGTCATATCTACTTTCTGTCTCCGACAATTTATTAGAAAAGAAGCCACATGAATGTAATGGTTTATCCAAACCTTGCCTTTGGGATAAGACTGCCCCTATACCCGACTCCGAGGCGTCTACCTCGAGTAAAAAAGGCAACAAGGTGTCAGGATGGACCAATATTGGTGCTGAGGCAAAATTTTCCTTGAGTGTTTTAAGCAGATAGAGCCTCCGTAGACCATGTTTTGGTATTAGCACCCTGTTTAGTCTTATTAGTAATAGAAGCAATAATAGAAGAGTAACCCTTAATAAAGCGCCTATAATAATTGGAGAATCCGATAAATCTCTGAATGGCCTTGAGTCCCCTGGGCAATGGCCAATCTAAAATCGATTTAAGTTTAATCGGGTCCATCATAAACCCGTCACCGGAAATTACGTAACCTAGAAAATGTATCTGAAATTGATCGAAGCTACATTTCTCCAATTTGCAATACAATCCATGTTGTAAAAGTTTACGTAATACCCTTCTGACTTGTCTGTGGTGAGTCTCAATCTCTCTAGCATGTATTAGTTCATCATCCAAATATACTATAACGCATTCATGCTGAAATTCCCTAAGAACCTAATTAATTAGATCTTGGAAGACCGCTGGTGCATTGCAAAGCCCGAAGGGCATTACCGTGTACTCATAATGGCTGTAACGGGTATTGAAGGAAGTTTTCCATTCGTCTCCCTGCTGAATTCTTACCAAGTTATATGCTCCCCTCAAATCTAATTTGGTAAAAATCTTGGAGCCCTTCAGTCTATCAAATAGCTTGGTAATCAGGGGAATAGGATATGCATTCCTAATCGTCATCTTATTTAAGCCCCGATAATCTATGCAAGGCCGCAGAGTGCCGTCTTTTTTATCTACAAAGAAGAAACCGTCCCCAGCCGGAGATGAAGACCTTCTAATAAAACCTTTGTCTAAATTTTCTCGTATATATTCCTCTAGGACTAAGTTTTCCTTAGTGGATAGAGGATACACTGCACCACTCGGAGGCATAGTACCAGGCAGGAGTTTAATATTACAGTCGTAAGACCTATGAGGAGGTAATGTATCAGCCTTTTTCTTGTCAAACACTGCCTTCAAATCCAAGTACTGAGAAGGTATCTGTATGTCTGTAGATTGGGAAGAGTTAATAGGAGCGTTTACTAAGCAAATAGGGGAGACTTTCTGTAAACATCCTTCCCTACAACCCTGACCCCATGATACTATTTCTCCTAGTTCCCAGTCAATAGTGGGGTTATGTTTCTTAAGCCAGGGATACCCCAAGACCACTGGAACTGAAGGGGATGAGATTAGCATGAGAGACATATTCTCCTCGTGTAGGATACCAATGGTTAATCTAACGGGTATAGTTTCACGAAAGATAACAGGCTCTGATAGTGGTCTACGATCTATGGCCTCAACGGCCAAGGGTGTATCTCTTAGTTGAGATGGGATAGAATGGTTATTGGCAAAGGCTAGATCTATAAAGCTTTCAGCTGCTCCGGAATCTATCAAAGCCATTGTATCTATAACTCCCTTTTCCCAAGCTAAAGAGACAGGTATAAGAAGCCTATGGTCTTTATAATCATATATAGAGGACAAGATCGAAACACCCAAGGCTTGTCCTCTTGAGAAACTTAGGTCCGAGCGTTTCCCGGCCGGGTAGGGCAATTTAGGCATAGGTGACCTCTTAGTCCACAATACATACAAAGACTCTCCCTTCTCCTGTACTGTCTCTCATCTTCTGAGAGCCGAGTGGTTCCTATTTGCATGGGTTCTGGAAGAGCTAAGGTTGTAGAGTCAGAATTCTGAAATGAGGGGGCAAGTCTTATGGAAGGTTTACGGGTTCTATCCCGAGTATTCTGCCTCTGTCTCATACGTTCATCTATTCGGGAAATAAATTAAACCAAATCTTCCAAATTTTCCGGAAGTTCTCTCGTGGCAACCTCATCTAGAATCTCATCAGAAAACCCGTTCAAAAATACGCCCATATAAGCCTGTTCATTCCATTTGACTTCTGACACCAAGGATCTGAACTCTAGTGCATAATCCATGAGGGTTCTATTATGCTGTCTAAGACGTAACAGTAATCTAGTTGCATTGGCCTTTCTTCCTGGGGGGTCAAAAGTCCTCCTAAAAGCTGCGACAAAAGCATTATAATTATAGACTAAAGGGTTATCATTTTCCCACAGAGGGTTAGCCCATCTAAGTGCTTTGTCAATTAGTAAGGTAATTATAAATCCAACCTTAGCCCTGTCAGTAGGATAGGCCCGGGGTTGTAGCTCAAAATGAATACTTATCTGGTTTAAGAAACCTCGACAAGTATCTGGTGAGCCACCATAGCGTAGAGGGGAAGTAACACAAGAAGAAGCACCCAATGTGGTTACCTCTAAGCCTGTGCTTACAGGAGTGATAGTGGAAGCACGCATTTCCTCTGGCTGAGTATTGGGATGTGATAACAAAGATCGCAAAGCTAGTGCCATCTGGTCCATTCTATGGCCTCAAATCTAGAGTCAGGGGAACCGATCTGAGAGTTCGCACCTGCAGGATCCATTGGCCCTGTCGTAATGTCAGGATCGTGACAGGGATCCAACACGCAGAATGCAAACAGGAGTAGGTACGTATACCGGACCTTAGGATGGCCGGACTAACGTATGGAGTAGACAAAGAATGGTCAGAGACAAGCCGAGGTCTTGGGAACGAGAGAACAGGTAAGCGAGAGACAAGCCGAGTCCAAAGGATAAGAGAAGTAAGCAGGGTCGAAATACAAAGCCGAATCAATAACCAGATACACAAGAGAAGTAAGAGCACTTAGTGACCAGACTGGCTAGAACCACGACAGGGCAACGAATCATTGCAAATACATCTTTTATACCTTGGCTCTTTAATTGTTGACCACGCCCCCCAAAAGGTCCTGATTTGCGGTTTCTGGCGGGTCGTGACGTGATTGACGTCATGACATAGGCTATTGAGCGCCATGTCATAAAAGAAGACGGGGCTATCGCGGCCGGCGTGTAAATGGCCAGAAAGGCTGAAGCGATCGGGTGTACCAGCCCCCTTCTGAGGAACCACGTCTAGTTGTCTAACCTCCTCTGAGGTAGACACCACAGGTACCATGACAAATTAGCCATGCAGTTATATATTTTAGGAGTGGTTTTACCACAGCTTCTTTTCGAGGATCTGGGAAGTCTCCAGGTTTTAGTGAACACTGCACTATTTTTGTGAGGGATGGGGCGAGTGTTTCAATGCATACAGATATAAGCTAAGTTGGAGCAGGGTCTAAGTCACATGTAGTAGGGTGTAACTTTCGCATGGTTCTTTTAACTCCATTTATCCACATTTGTAAAAGTGGACCATAAACTGGGGCAATCAGGTATTCCATTATAGTGGTTCTGGTTCAGGCTGTTTGGCCTGCTGTGATAGAGGCTCGGATTGAGGAAATCTTTTCTCTGAAGAAGAGCGCAAATACTTCACACTTATCCTGAGAAAAGGTGGTGGGGATATACATGCATGCTGGTTTGTAGAGCCTTTTTTTACTGTGTGAAATAGTTGCCTGGGTTTATTGTAGGAGAGTGCAATTTCGTGGGATAAAAGATTTTTTTCTGAGTTATCTTGAATTGATATTTGTTTAGATGTTTGGGGAAAGCAGCTTTATCCTCTGGATCATGTGTCCTGCGCCACTTTCTCTTGGGTTTACGGCTTATTCTCTTAATTTCTCTGATGGTGTTATCAAACCACGGTGCATTGTTGTGGGTTGTGACAGTGCGTATTGGTGTTGGTGCAATGCTTTCTAGGGTGTCTCTCATGGTTTTGTTGTAGATGTGGACTAAGGAGCTGGGGTCTTCACAGGTGCCCATTAGTTCACTTAGATCCATATGTGATGTTCCATCCAATGGCGTCACCCCTTTTAATGAGCGGTGTATGACCAGGTTCTGAGGCTGGGGTCTGGCTGATTGTGATACATTGGAGAAGTGAATGGAGTGGTAGTGTGACCAAACAACTGGATTTATAGTTACTGATGACACTTCTAGTCCAGACTGGAACACTAGATCAAGTGTATGACCTTTTCTGTGGGTGGACGTGGCGATGATTTGTGTGAAGCTGAGTGCACTCATCAAGCTGAGGAGGTCCTGCAGGGATAGGGTGTCATCAATCCAGGTGTTGAAGTCTCCCACTATAAGCCATCTGGGTTGTTCAAAGATTAAGCCAGCCAAAAGGTCTGAGAGTTCCTGAAGAAATCTCTTCCCACCTCCTGGGGGTCTGTATATTACAGTATCCGGAATCCTCTATCTATTAAGAGGCTGGCAGCTATGCATTTAAAAGATTGGGGTTTGCGGACTTCTATTGGTCTGGGATTTAAGGACGATTTCGCACAGATCATAACTTAAAAACCTTGCGATCTTGTCTCGGGCGTTGGAACACCGTGTAATTGCCTGGAATAGCTGCCTCTAGAATAGGCCCCGCATTTTGATGCAACCTACTTGGTGCCTTTCTGCACTTTAATAAACAGAGGTCCCTGTAATACGGTGCTCCTGCTCCCTTCTAAAACAACTAGTTGTTTGTATCAGTACTTCTCCCTAAATAAAGAAGCTTAAAAGAAAAAGCATTGGGTGGTAGTGAATATGTACGAAGGACCAGTGGTGTGTTCTGGTTTTGTGCTGCCCTCCCCCCCCTTCCAAATTTCTCTTCCTGACAGACACACGCCCTCACTGATGCATGCACTGACATACATTCATTTACAGATACACAGTCATTGTCACACACTGTTTAGCAAGCACACACATTCACTGAAACATACACATTCACAGACATACACACTCACTCACAGTTACACACACACTCACATTCACTGATAGACACACATATACACTAACTGACAGACATGTATTCACCGACAGACACATAAACACTCACTGACAGATGCACACTCACTCACTCATTCAGTGTCAGACACACACACACTGAGACACACATATACTGTAACAGAGCTTCCTGTACCCCGGTTGGGTACCTCACCGAGGACTCCAAGCACTCCACCAGACACCATCAGCACCACAGTCCCCACATCCAGCGTTACAGCTTGGCTGGGAACTCGGCATCTACTACCTACCCTGGACCTACGACAAGGCTCCAGGGTCCAGTGGGTGAACCTCTCTTCCTCCAGAGAATCAATCAGGAACAACTCTTAGTGCTTAGTGATTATAATCCCTGGGGAGTATAGTGATATAGCAATCCCCAGGGTAGGTGCAGCCTTTCCCCCCACTCATGAGATGATACTCTATGTTGAGGGTAAAACAGGAACTCTTTAATGCAAAGCAAGCACTTACAATTTATACACACATTTAAACCCCCAACAGCCTCATTTACATACAATAGGTTACATAGAGCACTATAGTACAAGGAAGGGTGGGGTCAGACAATAGCAAGGGCTGATGGGAGATTGAGGAGCGACAAAGCAGCCAGTTTAAATTGGTCTGGCAGTGTCCCTGGGACAACGCCCTGCTGGGGAAACAATGGGACAGGAAAAAGGGGGAGGGGAAGAGGCACATTTTCCCATGGAAGTCACTTTTTAACATGTCTTTTTGCAGGGCCCATAGTCTTTGGGCAGGAGGCTGGCAAATAGGCCCCTCCAATAACCGGTGGCGAGGTCATTTTCACCACATATCTCCCTCCCTAAGGGGAGACTAACCAGGTACCTGACCTCCTGTCGGTCGGTGCCTGAGTTAGTCGAGTAGCCCCTCCACTAGTAAAGACTGCTACTCCTGGCTTCCTGGTTGTTCTCCGCCTGGTAGTTGGTGTCACTTGGTGGACAAAGACCAGCGGTACTCTGACCCGCAGCCAGCGTTACAGCTGGGTAATTGAGAGGAATGCCAGTTCCAGGGTCAAGGACAAGGGGAGGGCAGAGGCCAACTGCGCTCTGCCCTGTTGCCAGCACTTTTGCTGGGGAGACCAGTACATAGTTCTGCCCTGTAACAAGGAGGCAGGTAGGGCAGAGGCCAACTGTGTTCTGCCCTGATGGGATGGGGTCAGTGAATACTACTCCCAGGACCTGGTTGCGGATCTGCTGTGGAGAGGAGGAATCGCTTACCTCCTCCTTCTCTTGGCATTCCTGACGGTTAGGTTGGGGATCTGGACCGGCCGTCCAGCATCGCTGTAGGTCTGGTGCAGAGACCGCGGTCCCATCTGCACCATCAGGGTTAGGAGCATTGTCCCCCTGTGGTTGGGGAGGAGGATCAGTTGTCTCCTCTCCCGGTATCTCTGGCTGCTGTTGGAGAGAGAGACCGGTTGTCTCCTCTCCCTGCAAGGCACACTGCCGCTGGGGAGGGAGATCGGTTGTCTCCACTCCCTGTAGGATACACTGCCGCTGGGGAGAGGGACAGGTTGCCTCCTCTCCCTGCAAGGTACACTGCCACTGGGGAGGGAGACTGGTTGTCTCCTCTTCCTGAAACTCACCCTGCCGCTGGGGAGTGAGACCGGTTGTCTCCCCTCCCAGTAGGATACACTGCCGCTGGGGAAGGAGTACGGTTGTCTCCTCTCCCTGAAACTCACCCTGCCGCTGGCGAGGGAGGACAATGCTCTCCTCTCCCTGTGATTCTGTCTGCTGCTGGGGAGAGAGACCGGTTGTCTCCTCTCCCTGCAAGGTAAACTGCCGCTGGGGGGAAGGACGACTCCTTCGGCCCCCTGGGATGCACACTGCCGCTTGGGAGTAGAACCGACTGTCTCTACTCCCGGTAACTCCTGCTGTAGCTGGGGTTCTGGGCTGTCTGCCCAGCATCCCTGTAGGGCCGGTAGAGAGACCTCAGTCCCATCTCCACCTGCCATCTGTGGGTAGTCCCAGGACCAGTCTATGGTGTCTTCCCAGCTGAAGGGTTGTAGGTCTGGATCTGCCAGCCAGCTCTCCGTCTCTGCCTGCAGGGTAGATTGGGGCTGAATTGAGCGGAGCAGGCGTTGGTAGTCCTGCTCCAGTTCCCACTCCATTGTTACCAGGTGGGTCATGTCTGATTTCACCTCATCGTCGTCAGCCCAAACATGCATGCCCATCCTGTAGTCATAGATGTCCCAAAATCTAGACCCCTCCGTGTTGCCAAAGTCCGTGTCCTCTTCCAAGGCATCCCACAGTAAACCAGGGCCATCGTAATCATCACCCTCAGGCCTGTTGTGCTCAGCCGTCCAGGGGGTATGCGGGACCATATGCCACCGTAGGGCCTGGTAAGGATCCTCCAGCCAAATCTGCTTCCTTACCAGGCTTTCGAGCTCTGTTACCCACTCGTCCAGGGGCTGCTCTCCTAAAAGGGGCATCTGCATGGCCATTTGTAGCCGCTGCTCCTCGCTGGGGAGTCTCTCGCCCTGCCTACGCTGTACGCCCTCCAGTGCCTCATACCAGACATCTTTCCGGACTGCATCCCTCAAGTCCGGGTCATCCTCCTCCTCGTATAGGAACGCTGTTCGGGAACATGCTGGTTCCATACTGCTGTAGCCAGGTTCGCTGTACGGGGACAAGCGTTGCCCTCAATTATAAGTCCACACGTTACCGGTGTCTCCGAGCTGCTTCTCCTCGCACTAGGCAGCCATCCCACCGTTTGCCACCAATGTAATGGAGCTTCCTGTACCCCGGTTTGGTACCTCCGCCAACGGATACTCCTAGTGCTCACCGAGGACTCCGAGCACTCCACCAGACACCATCAGCACTGCAGTCCCCACGTCCAGCATTACAGCTTGGCTGGGAACTCACCATCTCCTACCTACCCTGGACCTACGACAAGGCTCCAGGTTCCAGTGGGTGAACCTCTCTTCCTCCAGAGAGTCAAGCAGGAACAGCTCTTAACAGAGCTTAGTGATCCTAATCCCTGGGGAGTATAGTGATATAGCAATCCCCAGGGTAGATGAGGCCTTTCCCCCCACACATGAGATGAGACTCTCTTTTGAGGGTAAAACAGGAACTCTTTAATGCAAAGCAAGCACTTACAATTTATACACACATTTAAACCCCCAAACAGCCTCCTTTACATACAATAGGTTACATAGAGCACTATAGTACAAGGAAGGGTGGGGTCAGACAATAGCAAGGGCTGAAGGGAGATTGAGGAAGGACAATGCAGCCAGTTTAAACTGGTCTGGCAGTGTCCCTGGGACAACACCCTGCTGAGGAAACAATGGGACAGGAAAAAGGGGGAGGGGAAGACGCACTTTTTCCCATGGAAATCACTTTTTAATGTCTTTTTGCAGGGCCCATAGTCTTTGGGAAGAGGCTGGCAGACAGGCCCCTCCAAAAACCAATGGTGAGGTCATTTTTGCCACACTTACTGACAGATACACACTGACAAACACACATACACACTCACTGACAGACATATATACACATACTCACTGACAGGCACACACACAATCTAGCTGACAAACATACACTCACTGACAAACACACATATACACTCCCAGACAAACATATATACACTCTCACAAACACATATACTCTCTCAGTGACAGACGCACACACTCTCACTAACAGACACACACACACATGCTCACTAACAGACACACTAACACTCACTGAGACACACACTCTCATTACCAAACACACACTAACACTCACTAACAGACACACACTAACACACTCACTAACTGACACACACTAACACTCGCTAACACACTCACACACAATTTTTTTTACTCACATTACTTTTTAAAGTGCTGGAGTGGATTCTTCAGCAGTGGGGCTGGCTAGACAGGCACCGGCAGGTCGGGCAGGCAGGCAGGCTCACATTGAAGGCAGCGGTGAGGGAGCTCTAATCCTCCTGCTCAGCTCCCTCGCGCACCTCTTAGCAATGCCGAGGCCGGATTGATGTCATATGCCGGCTCTGGCATCACTGGGGGGTGCGCGAGGGAGCTGAGCAGGGAGAACTCCGAGGAGAGTGATCCCTCGCTGCTCGTCTACAACATCAGTGCATGCCAGCTCCAGGACAAGAGGCTGGCACGGCATCTGTCAGGGTGATTGGGGGGTGGCTTTTTTAGCTGCCCCCCTGAATGTGCCGCCCAAGGCAAATGCCTTGTCAGCCTCGCACTTGATACAGTGCTGTATATGACATAGGGTAAAAAAAATGCAGGAAAGAGGCTCCCTAAATAATTTTATGTTTGTATTTTTTCAGCTTATAAAAAAATACAGATGTGAGGCATCCAACAACAGATCTCTGACTACAGAGCTGACGAAAAAGGAAAATCCCATGTCTGTATTATAATCGTGATCTCCAAAAATGGTACTTTTGATCTTGGTATTCAACTAGTTTAGTTCCAGACAGATTTATTGTAACAGTTCTAGAAATAACCTTCAGATAATAGGGACGTCCAGTGCCTAAGGGCTATTGCAGTCGGTGTCATTATTCTCTGGAAAGTACACACAGACGTTGCACTGATGAGCCAAAAATCCAATTTATTTTCATTCTCCTTAGTGGCCCTCTGGGAAGATTTAGAGTCAGGCGTTCAATAAACTCCAGGGAGCCTACACTTGACAGCGTGAGATTAATTATTTAACGAGCCACAGTTGCATATTACAAATAGAGAATATGACAATATCAATAATATAACAGAAGATCAGCTAAGGACAGATGATTTGTTTTGTTAGGCGATAGATGTGAGAATAGTGTATTGTTAAAGAAGAGATTACAGAACTGCTATACACAGAGCTGACTTTAATCCTATGAGCCCCATGCGCCGTCATCTCCTGGGGGCGTTTATTGTATTGACCCATTGCAGGCTCCATTCCAATTTCTACAGATTGTTCTAAAGAAAATGTGCTTTTAATTAGACTGATATATAGATTTATTTACTAAGGGCTACATGTTGCCCGAAATTTCAAAATAAATAGTGAAACACCAAAAGTTCCCTTGAAATTTCTATTCAGGAATTCACTAAATACAATTTGGAATTACATTTCTTGATAAATATGCAATTACAAGTCTCAGCGTTGCATTGGTGAAAAGGAAGTCAGTACAACAAAAAAGTCAGAATACAAGTATAGGAGTTAGAATTTTTATAAAATACTGAAATAAAAATACAAAGTTTGCATGTTTATTACACATTGCCTTGGCATTAAAATATAGACGCATGTCTTCCCTGTTGGACAGGGATTGTCTAGACCAGGGATAGGCAACCTTCAGCACTCTTGATGGTGTGGACTAAATCTCACATAATGCTATTACAGTCATAATGCTGGCAAAGCATCAAGGGAGATGTAGTCCACAACATCTGGAGTACCGAAAGGTGCCTAACCCTATTCTAGACTCTGTCTTATAATTAACTACTCAGCCATTGCCCATTTTGTGATACCACTGTATTGCCCCGGGGATTGCCGGACAAATTGTGAACTAGTCCACCCCATCTGGAAGCTTTCCTGAGCTATTTATGGATATTTTACATGGTTTGTACATGATTTTGTAAATTTACGAGGATTTGTAACTTTAGTGAGTACTCTCCTAAATTTATAATTGAAGCTTAATAAATATCATAGTTGGAAATTATTTTCTCAAGATTCTATTTGCCTAAGACAGACACTAAGCAAAGAACACCTATGGGTGATTGGACCCGAGGTGGAGGATTCAATACCAACATCAACACTGTATCAGGGGAAGAGATTAGGAAGAACACAGTAAATATAACAGTAACTGTTCCATAATATTCCCCTGATTACATACATCATATTCCCCTGATTACATACAGCACCATGGTCCAGTTATACAGTAAGAGTGGTATGGAGCTTGATCAGTTAGTGAAGTAATAGCAGGAGTTATAGGGAAATGTTATATGGAGTAATAGGAGGAGTTATAGAGAGAGGTTATATGGAATAATAGGAGGAGTTATAGGGAGAGGTTATATGGAGTAATAGGAGGAGTTATAGAGAGAGGTAATATGGAGTAATAGGAGGAGTTATAGAGAGAGGTTATATGGAGTAATAGGAGGAGTTATAGGGAGAGGTTATATTTAGTAATAGGAGGAGTTATAGGGAGAGGTTATATGAAGTAATAGGAGGAGTTATAGTGAGAGGTTATATGGAGTAATAGGAGGAGTTATAGAGAGAGGTAATATGGAGTAACAGGAGGAGTTATAGGGAGAGGTTATATTTAGTAATAGGATGAGTTATAGTGAGAGGTTATACGGAGTAATAGGAGGAGTTATAGAGAGAGGTTATATGGAGTAATAGGAGGAGTTATAGAGAGAGGTTATATGGAGTAATAGGAGGAGTTATAGGGAGAGGTTATATGGAGTAATAGGAGGAGTTATAGAGAGAGGTAATATGGAGTAACAGGAGGAGTTATAGGGAGAGGTTATATTTAGTAATAGGAGGAGTTATAGTGAGAGGTTATATGGAGTAATAGGAGGAGTTATAGGGAGAGGTTATACGGAGTAATAGGAGGAGTTATAGAGAGAGGTTATATGGAGTAATAGGAGGAGTTATAGTGAGAGGTTATACGGAGTAATAGGAGGAGTTATAGAGAGAGGTTATATGGAGTAATAGGAGGAGTTATAGGGTAAGATTATTTTTAGTAATAGGAGGAGTTATAGGGAGTTTATATGTCGAAGTTTTATGGAGCAGCAGTAAAATAAATGATTTCTGGAGATGGTTAAATATAGCTTTACTGTAAGTACATGGAAGGAAATGCTCTATTGCTGCAATGTCATCTTTGTTGAAACAATACACGTTTCAGATTTATTTCTGAAGAAATGTATGATTACACTACACAATGTAGTGGGTGGCTGCTCCTATCCACTTATGGTAATTTGTGAGTATTGTTATAAATTCTGGTTTATCCCACAGTTGATTGTACGGCCTTTTATAGGATTCATATTTTGTAAATCTTCTTGCTTCCAGGAAATGTTTGAATTTTGTCATATAAATATATTGCAGAATAAACTTATTTAGAAAGTACTTTACCAAAAAGAATACATTGAGATTACTCTTATTTTCGGGTATGAAATGTTTGAACAACTCAACAATGCTACATTTATCTAATGGTGTAATTAAAGGGACAATCCAGACCACTAAAACACTAAGCTTGCTGAAGTGTTTTATGTGTGAAGAGTGTGTCCTCTCTTTTCATTTTACAAAAAGTGCAGATTTCAAAAGAAATTGTCACTTTGATAAATTAACCTTGTTATACTGCCTCCTCCCGGCTGTCAATCAGACAACAGGTCCTGCTGCTTCCTGGTTTGTCTAGCTCAGTGGAGCTAAACTCAAGAGGCAGGCACTGGAAAGTCTGTGATTGGACAGCCACAGTAAGTCTGTGCAGAGTGAGAAGGGGATGGCTTGTGAAATTACAGACAAGAGATCTGTAGGTTTTGCAACCTGTTATTATTATACCCAATGAAAAAAATAACTAAATACATGTTTAACCCCTTCACAACCTTAGGGCATGTTATACCATCTTACGAAATGACACCCTCTGGAGTATTTTGCGTTAAGCCTGGTCATTCTAAGAACCGGTAATATGGATTGCAGGATAAAACTTACAAGGAAAGGATAAAGGATCTTAACATTTATAGCTTGGAGGAAAGACGAGACGGGGGGATATGATAGAAACATTTAAATACATAAAGGGAATCAACACAGTAAAGGAGGAGACCATATTTAAAAGAAGAAAAACTACCACAAGAAGAGGACATAGTCTTAAATTAGAGGGGCAAAGGTTTAAAAATAATATCAGGAAGTATTACTTTACTGAGAGGGTAGTGGATGCATGGAATAGCCTTCCAGCTGAAGTGGTACAGGTTAACACAGTAAAGGAGTTTAAGCATGCGTGGGATAGGCATAAGGCTATCCTAACCATAAGATAAGGCCAGGGACTAATGAAAGTATTTCGAAAATTGGGCAGACTAGATGGGCCGAATGGTTCACATTCTATGTTTCTATGCCTTTATCTTTAAAGCGGCACTGTCATGCCGAATCCCGTTTTTTTTTTAACCCCCCTCCCGCCTCCACTACATCCAATCGACCCCCTAGTCACCCCCAAATGCCCCTAAGCCCCCCACATTACCTCTTTTTAATTCTTTATCTTCTGCCCCGATCTTTATTCAGGGCGCCGCCATCTTTGTGTGGGTAGGTGAAGTCCCTGTGGGACACGTCATCTACCCACACTACACAGACTGTGAGATTCCCGCACATGCCCAGTGACATCTGGACATGCGAACGGGAATTTCATCTATTCATTCATTCATCCATCAGACAGACGAATGAATGAATAGAAAAAATCAGACGAACAAACTAACACTGTGTATCAGTGTTCGTTTGTTTGTTCGGTTTATTACAAGGAGGGAGCTACCGGCGTGCAGCTCCCTCCTTGTAATATGTAACTATAGAAGCGGCAGGGAGCAGTGCTCCCCACCACTTCATAAGCCCCCCAGGTCCCCCCCTCACTCTATGGGGGTCAATATGACCCCCATAATAGCACAAGGGAGATTAAAATCTCCCCAATACCCCTACTCGCTATACCGCGAGTAGGGGCATGTCCACTAAACAGTGAGCAGCCTGTGGCTGCTCACTGTAAAAAACAAAACAAAATGGTAATAAGGGGGGGACCTACTGTCCCCCCCCGGCCCCCACCCCTGCACGGTGGGTGGGGGCCCTAATAAAACAATAAGGGGGGGGACCTATTGTCCTCCCCCCCTGGCCCCCACCCCTGCGCGGTGGGTGGGGGCCCTAATAAGACAATAAGGGGGGGGGACCTATTGTCCTCCCCCCGGCCCCCACCCCTGCACGGTGGGTGGGGGCCTTAATAAAACAATAAGGGGGGGGGGACCTACTGTCCTCCCCCCCTGGCCCCCACCCCTGCGCGGTGGGTGGGGGCCCTAATAAAACAATAAGGGGGGGGGACCTACTGTCCTCCCCCCCTGGCCCCCACCCCTGCGCGGTGGGTGGGGGCCCTAATAAAACAATAAGGGGGGGGACCTATTGTCCTCCCCCCCTGGCCCCCACCCCTGCGCGGTGGGTGGGGGCCCTAATAATACAATAAGGGGGGGGGACCTATTGTCCTCCCCCCCTGGCCCCCACCCCTGCGCGGTGTGTGGGGGCCCTAATAAAACAATAAGGGGGGGGGACCTACTGTCCTCCCCCCCTGGCCCCCACCCCTGCCCAGTGGGTGGGGGCCCTAATAAAACAATAAGGGGGGGGACCTACTGTCCTCCCCCCCTGGCCCCCACCCCTGCGCGGTGGGTGGGGGCCCTAATAAAACAATAAGGGGGGGGACCTACTGTCCTCCCCCCCTAGCCCCCACCCCTGCGCGGTGGGTGGGGGCCCTAAATGAACCCCCCCATCAAGGTGACTAGGGGTCCCAAGCCCCTAGTCACCCCCCACCCAAAACATTCTATCCCCTACCTACCCCCCTCACCCTAAAAATAGTGAGGGGGGAATAAAATAACTAACCTGTAAAAAAAAAAAAAATTAAACTCACCATTTGACGTCTTCTTTTTTCTAAATTCTTCTTACTTCAGCCCCCCAAAAGGCCAAATAAAAATCCATAAACCCGTCGCACTTTAAAAAAACCCAAAAAAAAAACCGAGCGCAAACAAAAATTAATCCATCTTCACCCATGGAGGGCACGCCGCGTACTGAGCTCTGCAGGGCGGGTCAAGGCTTATAAAGCCTTGCCCCGCCCTGCAATTAGGCTTAGAACACAATGATTGGTTGGTTTAACCCAATCAGAGTGCTCTGTGTCATTTTACACAGCGTGGGAAAATTCAAAAGAACTTTCCCACGCTGTGTAAAATGACAGATCACTGTGATTGGATGGTTTTCAAGCCATCCAATCACAGTGCTCTGTGTCATTTTACAAGCGTGGGAAAATTCCAAAGAACTTTCCCACGCTTGTAAAATGACACAGAGCAGTGTGATTGGATGGATTTCAAGCCATCCAATCACAGTGCTCTGTGTCATTTTACACAGCGTGGGAAAATTGAACTTTCCCACGCTGTGTAAAATGACACAGAGCACTGTGATTGGATGGTTTGAAATCCATCCAATCACAGTGCTCTGTGTCATTTTACAAGCGTGGGAAAGTTCTTTGGAATTTTCCCACGCTTGTAAAATGACACAGAGCACTGTGATTGGATGGTTTGAAAACCATCCAATCACAGTGATCTGTCAATTTACACAGCGTGGGAAAGTTCTTTTGAATTTTCCCACGCTGTGTAAAATGACACAGAGCACTCTGATTGGCTTAAACCAACCAATCATTGTGTTCTAAGCCTAATTGCAGGGCGGGGCAAGGCTTTATAAGCCGTGACCCGCCCTGCGGAGCTCAGTACGCGGCGTGCCCTCCATGGGTGAAGATGGATTAATTTTTGTTTGCGCTCGGTTTTTTTTTTTTTTTTTTTTTTAAAGTGCAACGGGTTTATGGATTTTTATTTGGCCTTTTGGGGGGCTGAAGTAAGAAGAATTTAGAAAAAAGAAGACGTCAAATGGCAAGTTTAATTTTTTTTTTTTTACAGGTTAGTTATTTTATTCCCCCCTCACTATTTTTAGGGTGAGGGGGGTAGGTAGGGGATAGAATGTTTTGGGTGGGGGGTGACTAGGGGCTTTGGACCCCTAGTCACCTTGATGGGGGGGGGTTCATTTAGGGCCCCCACCCACCGCGCAGGGGTGGGGGCCAGGGGGGGGGGAGGACAATAGGTCCCCCCCCTTATTGTTTTATTAGGGCCCCCACCCACCGCTCAGGGGTGGGGGCCGGGGGGGAGGACAGTAGGTCCCCCCCCCCTTATTGTTTTTATTAGGGCCCCCACCCACCGCGCAGGGGTGGGGGCCAGGGGGGGAAGGACAATAGGTCCCCCCCCCTTATTGTTTTATTAGGGCCCCCACCCACCGCTCAGGGGTGGGGGCCGGGGGGGAGGACAGTAGGTCCCTCCCCTTATTGTTTTATTAGGGCCCCCACCCACCGCGCAGGGGTGGGGGCCAGGGGGGGAGGACAGTAGGTCCCCCCCCTTATTGTTTTATTAGGGCCCCCACCCACCGCTCAGGGGTGGGGGCCGGGGGGGAGGACAGTAGGTCCCCCCCCCCTTATTGTTTTATTAGGGTCCCCACCCACCGCGCAGGGGTGGGGGCCGGGGGGGAGGACAGTAGGTCCCCCCCCTTATTGTTTTATTAGGGCCCCCACCCACCGCGCAGGGGTGGGGGCCGGGGGGGTGGACAGTAGGTCCCCCCCTTATTGTTTTATTAGGGCCCCCACCCACCGCGCAGGGGTGGGGGCCAGGAGGGAAGACAGTAGGTCCCCCCCCCCCCAATCTTTAACCCCCGCGCAGGGGAGGGGGGGTGTTTATTAGGTTTTTTTGTTTTGTTTGTTTTTTTACAGTGAGCAGCCACAGGCTGCTCACTGCTTACTAGACATGCCCCTACTCGCGGTATAGCGAGTAGGGGCATATTATTTACTAATACTAAGTAATCTTTACTTAGTATTAGTAAAGTTGGCTGAAAGACCAATTCAGGTCTTTCAGCCTTTTAGTAGATAGCTCCCTAATACCGTGGGAATTAGGGAGTTATCTACTAAGCGGCTGCAAGATGCAGCCGCGGCAATGAATAGGATCGGAGTTTCATTCATTAGAATGAAATTCCGATATGATCAAAGTACCGAATTGCATCCTAACACGAATGGAGACACTCTTCTCATTCTGTTAGGATGCAATTCGGCAGTTTTGCCGGCGTTCTGTCTAAGTGACAGGACGTTCGGCAATACTGACAGGAAGCATTGTGGGAACAGGGAGGAAAGCTAGGGATCATGGGAAAATTGCTCTGACCAGCGGAAATGAAGCACACTTTGCTCCTCCGCTGGTCAGAGCTGGTCAAGCGGAGGAATCCCATAAGACAAAGAGTCCCTACTTTGTCTTATGGTTTTAAAGAAAACTAAAGAAGACAGGAAGAAAAGAAGAACAGATCCTGAGAGAGGGGGAGAAGAGGAAGAGATTGAGGAAAGGTAAGTTCGGCATGACAGTGCCGCTTTAAGTCACTATCCTATATTAGTGTGTTAGAGCTAACCAAATCCTGATAGGACAGATCTTTTACATTTCTGCATTGATGAGCTGCTTTTCA
The DNA here is from genome assembly GCF_036172605.1 of Pelobates fuscus. NCBI lineage: Eukaryota > Metazoa > Chordata > Amphibia > Anura > Pelobatidae > Pelobates > Pelobates fuscus. Next base: position 375,246,263 of record NC_086319.1, on the reverse strand, counting down.
TAACTACTAGATAAAATAAATTACATGTTGCACAAGTTTTTGGCCATTTGAACAAGACGAGCGCTGGGGAAAAACACATCAATTCTGGGATTCACAGATAAACTTGAAGTCAAACTTGACGTGTGGTAAGAAACAGTGGCAAAAGGTTTATTTGAGATGTTTCCATTAACATCATCAGTGACAGGAAGCTTTAGATAGCCTCATTGCAAAACATCTTATTTTAGGATTTTTCAACACACGTACGTTTTGAGTTCTGTCACCCTCTCTAGAAATTTTGATGACGATGCATGGACTTCTGATCTAGTTAATTATTTTCATCTGACTCATTACAAAAGCTGACGTTTAAAAAAAAAAAAAGTAGAACATGTAGCACTAAAGATGGATTGCACAACAAAGTTGAGATATGCAGAAAGGATAATGGACGTGCATTAAGTCACTACTGCAAATAACTAGTATCCATGCTGTAAACTTACTTTTTACTGCTCCAATACATACCTCTACAAGTAGGGTTGGTGCAAAAACTATTTTGCGCCCTTAGGGAAGACCAGCTACTTGCCCCACCCCCCTCAAAAAACAAAATTTGCCAACTTTGTATTTTTTCCCCAACTTGTTTGTGTGTCTTTTTCCCCTTCCTCATCCCCTCTGTGTGTCACTTCCCCAGCCCCTTTGTGTGCCTTTTTTTCTTACCAGCCCCTCTATCTGTCTCTTTGTCCCCGTCCGCCTTCTGTGTATCTCTTTTTCCCTCCCAGCCCCTCTGTGTGTCTTTCTTCTCCCCAGCCCCTCTGTGTCTGTTTGTCGTCCTCAGTCCTCTCTGTGTCTTTCTCCTCCCAGAACCCCTCTCTGTGTCTGTGTGTCCCCAGCCCTCGGTGTGCTCCTTACTCCTTAGCCGTCTGTGTGAAAATCCCCTCAGCCCTTTCTGTCCGTCTCCCACCAGTCCTCTGTGTGCCTCTCTCCCACCAGCCCCTCCATGTGTCTCATTAACCCCAATCAGTGCCTCAACGTGTCTCATTAACTCCCCCAGCCCCTCCATATGCCTCCTTAACCCCTATGTGTCTTATTAACCTCCCAGCCCCACCTTAACCCCCGCATCTGTCTTTTTAACCCCCAGTCCCCCCACATATCTCCTTAACCCCCAGTCCCTCCATGCGTCTCATTACCCCCCAGCCCCTAGATGTATCTCATTAACCACCCCAGCCCCTCCATGTGTTAGCCCCCTCAGCCCCTCCTTAATCCCCCTGTGCCAGCTTACCTCTACGTTGTCCCAACCGCTCTAAAGGAGCTTAATTCCCTCTCCCTGGTCTGACAGGAAGCAGTTTGGCACTCTCAGTGAGAGCTTCCTGTCAGACCGGGGAGAGAGAAACAAGCTCCTCTCCCACGGTCTGCGCTATACTACATTCTGAGGTTTGTATGCCTAATGCTATAGTGTTCCTTTAAATCTGAACTTATGTGGGAGCCTACCAGTAGGGTGTTTAATAATTTTACAACATGACAGGAGGCTTCATATTTTTCATAACTTTCTTTACTTATGCCTCCAGCAGCACAAGTCAATCAATAAACTTAAACCAATCGGAAACAAGTTACACATTCCATATAAAGCACTGACAGGCATAGCTCTTCATCTTTCTTTGCTGTTTCAGCCAGGCACAGGTCAGAGTATTTTGTTCCGAGCATATTTGATTCCATTTGTTGTATTGTACTTGGATTTAGTTTACTAAATTGTAGATTATGCTAGCTTTAGTGTACCTATAATCTTAATTTTATTAATGACAGGAGGCGAGTATTTGCTTAAGTCTCTCTTTACTAGAACTCCACAGCAGCACAGAAAAACAACCAATCAGAAAAAAGTTAGGTACTATAAAACTCCCCTCCTAATGCATCATTTCCTCTTTCAAGCTGCGACAAAAACAGAACAAAAAGCAGAAAACATAATGGGAAAGAAACGAAGTCCTAGATACGATGAATACAACGATGTCCACCATCCGAGAAGAACTGCCAAACCAGATAGAGTTGATGGACTGTAAACTGAAACGAGAGAAAAAAACAGAACCAAACAGGTTGATTATCCAATGAAAAAGTATTCTGAATAAACATGCGTGCACCCAATGTAACAACCAAAATTACCTTAAAACGAAGATATCCCAACCCTACTTATGAAAATAAACATAGATATAAGAACAGGTGACAGGTAGCAGAGACAACAAACAGAGTTGCATACGTACCTGATTAATCCAATTTTTTAACATAAAACAAGGGTGGGAAAAGAATGGGTGGGAAATACTCGCCTCCTGTCATTAATAAAATTAAGATTATAGGTACACTAATCCATTGTACGTGGGGATGCAACCTGTTGCCTACCAGCTGGTCCATGAGCTGACAAGCCGCCCTATTAGCCATTTCCCTGCAGTGAAAAAAAAATTCGAAAGTCATATGCGGACTTAGGGCCGCGATAAGACACTGCCACCATGTCTCAACTCTTGATGTGTAAGGTTGCTCCCCCGAACGTGCCAGGGTCACCCGGCAACGCGGCCTTGCAGGTACATCTTCAATCTCAAGGAATGCGCCTAAGTCCACCACCAAATCGCAATAGAACCAAGTAGGATCTTTTGTTCCCTCCTGGCCTACCCGGTGAGATGTCTCATCCGAGAATACATTTCTAATGCACGCCAGAGTGTGGTCAAACTAGCCGTATCCTAAGTGATTCCAATATTCCAAGTGGACTGTGTAATCCTCGGATGCGGTAGGGGAAAGACTCCAAAAGGACGTCCATTCAGGGTTCCGAATTGAACTCGTGAGGAGGAACGGTGGTCGACTATTCTGGGAATAGTGAATCCCAGAAATAGTCAAAGGGATGGGAGATGCAAACCGGAGTGCAGATTTCCATCCAGATATGACCTCGTCTAAGCGTGAAAGATGTCTGTGTAGGATTTGGGGTACACCAGGTATTCCCATAAGGTCTCGTAGGTCTCCTTGACTGTAGTTGAAAAGTAGGTTGGTGCAAATCCAAAAGACAAAACGGCTCTCGTGAGGGATAAATAGAGTATAGACGGAGGACCCACCATCTCCGAACCCTGTTCACCAGGTATGCGCTCTGAGGAGACGGGGTAGTCCTGCCATCTTATCCCAAGATCGTAATGACCGGGGAGGTCAAGACAACTGGGGTTTCCGGTCTTATCCTGTGACCCCTACGTACGGTTTTACCTTCAGACCGGATAATAGGCCTTCCTTAATCTTGTTACCCGAGCAAGGCAGTGCCCGTTTGCTCCATGAAGGTCTCCGTATCTCCCGACATCTTGACATGGGAGAAACTGTCTGCGCAGTTTGTACGTAATGGTCTGGATATCCAAAACAGAAAGCAATCTCTGTATTACATGGTGCAGAATATGCCAAAAAACCTGCACTCACATAATACCGGAGGACCATCCGTTAGCCGTACCATCTCCAGGAGTGTGTGTAAATAACTCCCCCGTTATATGAGTATTTCTCGCGTGCTTTACAGCAGTCCGGCTCCAGTAGATCCATCACCGGAGAGAAAATAGAGGGATCTAGTCTAAACATGTAATACTTGCATGACAAGGCTGTCCTCTAGAACGAAGTTAGTAGCGTGGATGTCAGCTCTAATTGAATGCAGGAGGGACGTCCCTCTATGTAGACATCAATGTCTCGCACAGGCACAAGCCTGTGTGATGAACAAATGGCCGGTACTGTAGAGCGTCGAGTGTATGAGAGAGCCACGCTCTCTACTACTGTGATCGCATACCGTGAGAGCGTCCGGCTGTTAGCCTGAGCGGGCCGCACCTGTTAGTAACCAACAGCAGAGTCTACATCTGTGATCGGTTCTCTCTATGAGAATGGGTCCACCCAACCTGTCCTCTGTATCCAGCCCAGTATCTGGTCGAGGGCGAGTGAGGGCTGCGCCCTCTAATAACACATCAGTATCCGGTTCTGTATGAGAGGGTTCGCCCTCTGTTCCTGAAAATAAATAAATAAACTCGGACCGAGGTGATGGAGGGCCGCACCCTCCTGTGGTGCAAACTAGAGTCCCTAGAGATTCAGACCAAACTGTAGAGCGCACCAATTATAAATGTCAGCATAAGGCTGAGGGCAATCTGGGAAACAACGATGGAAAAACTATCAACCGACTATCCGGATCCCGTGCGCGCGCACGCGGGTTCCAGGTAGACCGTTGGTAGTCCGAGGAAAGCTGGAGACGTTCTCCGCAATCCACAAGTGCCCGGGAGGTCGGAGGAGGCCAAGTCAGGCCTCACGACGACCCGAGCGAAAAGGAAAAGGAAGTCATGAAAAAACAAAAAGCAACAATTAACATAGATAAGAGTCCATGGACAGAGAATACATACCAGAGTAGTCGCATCTGAGACCTCATAGCAGGACCGGAAGAAGTATATACTGAGAGGCACATGAATCCTAAAGCCAACTGACACCGTATACACCCTGTACGGAGTTTGTATAACAGAGTTCATAGATATCTGTAACTCACAGGAATCCGTGGTATACACTGTCAGAAGAACTCACAGCAATCCGTGACATACACGGTTAGCAAGACTAGAGCTAGATACACACTGTCAGTAAACACTCAGCAAAAGACACAGAAACTGTGTAATACACAGTCAGCAAAAGACACAGAATCTGTGTAATACACAGCCAGTAAAAGACGCAGAATCTGTGTAATACACAGTCAGTAAAAGACACAGAAACTGCGTAATACACAGTCAGAAAAGACACAGAATCTGTGTAATACACAGCCAGTAAAAGACACAGAATCTGTGTAATACACAGCCAGTAAAAGACACATAATCTGTGTAATACACAGCCAGTAAAAGACACAGAATCTGTGTAATACACAGTCAGTAAAAGACACAGAATCTGTGTAATACACAGTCAGTAAAAGACACAGAATCTGCGTAATACACAGTCAGCAAAAGGCACAGAATCTGTGAAATATACACTGTTAGAAATAGACACAGAATCTGTGAAATATACACAGTCAGTAATAGACACAGCAATCTCTGATATATATATAGGGGACACAGTGATCTGTGAAGAAAACTGCCATAAGCACCCACAGCAAGCCGTGCCATCTACCCAGCAAACCAGCAAACTGAGGAGAAAATCTGCCTAACGTTCACAGCAGGCTGGGACACAGACCCTGTACTCAATATAGATACACTGTCATAGGAAACAGTGATCCGCATGAGCTGTCCTCTCAGAGAGGAAGCTCCAGATGAAATCAGCCGGCTCAGACCGCATGGTAGCGCCAGCCGAGATCCGACCACCGTGGGTGGAGGAGGGGCCGCGAGCAGGAGCACCCTCCTCTACCTGGTCGGACACCCGCGGCTCTAGAAGGAGCTGATCGCGGAAGGCGGCCACGTGCTCGAGCGGGCCGGCCGCCGAGACACACATGAAGGAGCTCGGGGAGTCAGAGGAGGCAGCCAGACGGCTAGTCTCCTGACACCCCGAGCGCACACTGCAGCCAGCGCAATCCTGGCGGAACGCATGGTGTCAGAGGGTGGGGGGAGGGAAAGCAACAAAAGGGATCCCCAAGAACCACCACGTGGAGGGAAAAAATCCCCGGGGGTACAGGGGAAGGAAAGAATCAGAAGGATAGTAAGCCCCAAACTGGAAGCCTAATAAAGGAAAGGCTGAACCCCATATAAATATAAAATATATAAAAGGAAAATAATCTATAAAACATAACCAAAGTATATCTACAGAATGCATAAAATAAATAAGAAATATAATATATACTAAATATAATGAATATAACTTAATACAGTATACCTAAAATATAAGCAATAAATAAAATAATACCATAATAGAATGAATATATAACTAAATACATAAAATATAAATAACAATATAATATGATACCAAATATAAACCCTAAATAAGTCATATTAAATCCCAAAGCCACCCACAATAAGCAGGAGGCAGTGGTACTCTGACCTGTACTGTCTGCAGAGCAGCAAAGAAAGAGGAAATGATGCATTAGGAGGGGAGTTTTATAGTACCTAACTTTTTTCTGATTGGTTGTTTTTCTGTGCTGCTGTGGAGTTCTAGTAAAGAGAGACTTAAGCAAATACAAAGCCTCCTGTCATGTTATAAAATTAGTATTTATACTTGTTTGCCCTCCTGTTCCCTCTCCTGTCTTACCCCTTTATTCCTACACCTAAGTAATGCTTGTTTTTATTTTTCTGCTACCCAGAGCCATCTCTACCTTACTGAGGGCCTAAGCCTTAGCTCTGCTGGCCTTTCACTCACTCTCATTCACTCGCGCACCACGGCTTTTTGCCACGATCGCACTGCTTTTCTGCACTTTGCGTTTCTGGGGCTAGCCTGGGGGGTACTGTGGGCCGAGGGGAGCTTGGGGCGCACCATTTTGATCTCCGGCATATTGGGCCGCTCTGGCAAAATTGTGCTCAAATGGCACCCATCTTGAATCTTGTGAGACCGTGAGATTAATGTCGGCCATCTTAATTTACCCACATCATGAGTCCAACGATCTAGGCTGTTCTACACTGTTCCTGAGTCAATTCCTACAGGTTTTTTTTTTCTCCTAGTGGCACAAGCCAATGATGTATTTGTGTGACTGAAATCCAAAGTCTGTGCACATGCATGTGAACACTGCGCGCACGCAAGAAAACAGACGAACATACCTAGAAGAGGGAAATAAAGACAACAGGCGAATAGTCGCCATAAACTGAGCCAACAGACCAATAACATATATATAGAAGTCGAGTCAGGAAAAGGGAATTGATATAGATCTGATTGTTATGAAAGTGGAAAATAATACAATATATATATATACAGAGGGACCTCGGTTTACAAATGCCTCGGTTTGCAAAATTTTCGGTTTACAAATGAAAATCCATTGAAAATAATGCCTCGGTTTACAATTTTTTTTCGCAATACAAAGCAAGTTTCCCCAGGATACATTGCACCTGGAGCCTGTGGGTAGTACGCAGAGGCGGCTCTCTAATTAGGCGGTTTAGGCGGCCGCCTAAGGCCTCGCGCTGGCTGGGGCCTCGCGGCCGCCTAAACCGCCTGTGGGCAGAGTGTGTCAGGTCCTCGGTCAGTGACCGAGGACCTGACACCAGGAGGGGGCCCGGCGGCTTGCCCGGTATGCCGCCGGGTGCGAGGCCCCTCCTGGCTGCCCGGCCAGCCACCGCAGACACTGGTCTGCAGCTCCGCAGTGAGCAGAGCTGCAGACCATGTGTCTCGCGAGAACCGGCCAATCAGAGCGTTGCCGCGGGTTACCACGGCAACGCTCTGATTCACTCGCGAGATTACATGGTCTGCAGCTCAGCGGAGCTGCAGACCGGAAGCAGTGGCCACCGGACCACCAGGGAGCCCACTGGACCACCAGGGAAATTAAGGTAGGTTCAGCCTCACCCTGCCCCCAGCCTCACTACCCCCACACCACCCTCAGCCTCAGCCCCACTACCCCCCACACAACCCTCAGCCTCACCCCCCCACCTCCCTCAGCCTCACTACCCCCCACACCCCCCTCAGCCTCACCCCCCACCACCCTCAGCCCCACTACCCCCACACCACCTTCAGCCTCACCCCCCTCAGCCCCACTACCCCCACACCACCCTCAGCCTCACCCCCACCTCCCTCAGCCTCACTACCCCCCACAGCCTCACTACGCCCCCCACTACCCTCAGCCTCAATACCCCTCACACCACCCTCAGCCTCACTACCCCTCACACCACCCTCAGCCTCACTACCCCCACACCACCCTCAGCCTCACTACCCCAACCACCCTCAGCCTCACTACCCCAACCACCCTCAGCCTCACTACCCCCCACACCACCCTCAGCCTCACCCCCCACCTCCCTCAGCCTCACTACCCCCCACACCCCCCTCAGCCTCACCCCCCACCACCCTCAGCCCCACTACCCCCCACACCACCCTCAGCCTCACCCCCCACCACCCTCAGCCCCACTACCCCCACACCACCCTCAGCCTCACCCCCACCTCCCTCAGCCTCACTACCCCCCACAGCCTCACTACGCCCCCCACAACACCCTCAGCCTCACTACCCCCCACAACACCCTCAGCCTCACTACCCCCACAACACCCTCAGCCTCACTACCCCCCACACCACCCTCAGCATCACCACCCCCCACACCACCCTCAGCATCACCACCCCCCACACCACCCTCAGCATCACCACCCCCCACACCACCCTCAGCATCACCACCCCCCACACCACCCTCAGCATCACCACCCTCAGCCTCACCATCCCCCAACCACCCTCAGCCTCACCACCCTCAGTCTCAATACCCCCACCACCCTCAGCCTCACTACCCCCCACCACCCTCAGCCTCACTACCCCCCCACCACCCTCAGCCCCACTACCCCCCCCACCACCCTCAGCCCCACTACCCCCCCACCACCCTCAGCCCCACTACCCCCCCCACCACCCTCAGCCCCACACCACCCTCAGCATCACCCCCACCACTCTCAGCACCACCCCCAGCATCACCCCCACCACCCTCAGCATCACCCTCAACATCACCCCCACCACCCTCAGCCTCACCACCCTCCTCAGCCTCACCCCCACCACCCTCATCCTCACCACCACCCCCACCACCCCACCCCACCACCCTCAGCCTCACCACCACCCCCAGCATCACCCTCAACATCACCCCCCCACCACCCTCAACATCACCCCCCCACCACCCTCAACATCACCCCCACCACCCTCAACATCACCCCCACCACCCTCAACATCACCCCCACCACCCTCAGCCTCACCACCCTCAGCCTCACCCTCACCACCACCCCACCACCCTCAGCCTCACCACCCTCAGCCTCACCATACCCCACCACCCTCAGCCTCACCACCCTCAGCCTCAATACCCCCCACCACCCTCAGCCTCACTACCCCCCACCACCCTCACTACCCCCCCACCACCCTCAGCCTCACTACCCCCCACACCACCCTCAGCATCACCACCCCCCACACCACCCTCAGCCTCACCACCCTCAGCATCACCACCCCCCACCCTTAGCCTCACCCCACCACCACCCTCAACATCACCCCCACCACCCTCAACATCACCCCCACCACCCTCAGCCTCACCGCCCCCCCACCCTCAACATCACCCCCACCCCCTCAGCCTCACCACCCCCCTCAGCCTCACCACGACCCTCAGCATCACCCCCACCACTCTCAGCACCACCCCCAGCATCACCCCCACCACCCTCAGCACCACCCCCAGCATCACCCCCACCACCCTCAGCCTCACCACCCTCATCCTCACCACCACCCCCACCACCCTCAGCCTCACCACCCCACCACCCTCAGCCTCACCACCCCACCACCCTCAGCCTCACCACCCCACCACCCTCAGCCTCACCACCCCCACCACCCTCAGCATCTACCCCCCTCAGCATCTACCCCCCTCAGCATCTACCCCCCTCACCATCTACCCCCCCTCACCATCTACCCCCCCTCACCATCTACCCCCCTCACCATCTACCCCCTCACCATCTACCCCCTCACCATCTACCCCCTCACCATCTACCCCCCCTCACCATCTACCCCCCCTCACCATCTACCCCCCCTCACCATCTACCCCCCCCTCACCATCTACCCCCCCCTCACCATCTACCCCCCCTCACCATCTACCCCCCCTCACCATCTACCCCCCCTCACCATCTACCCCCCCTCACCATCTACCCCCCCTCACCATCTACCCCCCCTCACCATCTACCCCCCCTCACCATCTACCCCCCCTCACCATCAACTCCCCCTCCTTCTCACATTACCCCCCCTTCTCACATTACCATCACCCCTCTCACATTACCATCACCCCTCTCACATTACCATCACCCCTCTCACATTACCATCACCCCTCTCACATCACCCCCCACACCATCACCTCCCTGTCACCCTCACCCGCCTCTCCTTCTCACCATCACCCCCCCATACACACAACACACTTCAAGCAGCTACCCCATACACATAGGGTCTCAGACAAAAACATACATTCACACACAAGGATACTCTGTCAGACACTCTCAGGCACATACACTGACACTTTTTTGTTAGTGGGGCCTCATGTTTGAGTTTCGCCTAAGGCCTCATAAAGTCTAGAGCCGCCTCTGGTAGTACGTTGCGTCGAGTGTGGAGGTGTTGGAGCGGCTTTTGCATCGAGTTTTGGAGCCATTCTGGAAATTGTTTGCAGTTGTTTTGGGACTTTTTGGTGCATTTCTCAAGCGGTGGAAAGGTAGGGAGCCAAGCTTCGTTGTTTGCATGCCTTTTACTGTGTGTTCTGCATTGTGGGTTTGTTTCCATGCCAGCTCATTTTGACTTCTTCCTGACCTCCAGAACGGATTAATTGGTTTTCAATGCATTCCTATGGGAAACCGCGTTTCGGTTTATAAATGTTTCGCAATAAGAAACGTCCCGGAGAACGCATTAAATTCGTAAACCGAGGTCCCACTGTGTGTATATATATATATATATATATATATATATATATATATATACTGAATGAAATGAAATAGGAATACAAAATACAAGGAGCTTGTCCATGCTCTAGTAATTTTTCCGCATGGATTATTGTAACCCTCTCTCTTACAAAAAGCCGTATTGCCCTGCTACAGTCTGTAATGAAAGCTGTCGCCAGACTGATTTTCCTCTCTAGTCGGTCCTCTCACACCTCACCCCTCTGTCAGTCCTTACATTGGCTTCCTGTATCCTATAGGAGTCAATTCAAAGTGCTAACCCATACCTATAAAGCAATGAACAATGCTAGCCCCTCTTATATCTCTTTACAGATCCATATATATGCCCCTCCTTGTTCCCTCCGCTCTGCCCGTGACCACTTCCTGACCGCTGCTCGCACCCGTACGGCCAACTCGCGCTTGCAGGACTTCTCATGGGTGGCTCCCTTCCTATGGAATAGTCTGCCTACCCCCATCAGACTCTCCCCTCGTCTTCAATCCTTTAAGAAGTGCCTTAAAACCCATCCCCTTCTTATAATATTGTAAAGCGGTACGGAATCTGTTGGTGCTATATAAATGGAATAATAATAATATATACAAATAAAAGATAGAAATAAAAATAAAAAGAAATACAATAAAAAAATAAAATATAACAATAATAATAATAAAATAAAAATGAAAATGAAACTAAAAATTAACAAACATAAAATTAAAGTGGAAATAAGAATAAAAATAAAATTTAAAATAAAAATAAAAATCACAATAAAAATAAAATAAATAAAATAAATCCCAAATATCTATAGATGTATTACTGAAATTGGATGTAAACTTCAAATAATAGTCATTATTATTGATAAATTCAAAAAAAGATTTCAAGCCATCTGAATCCCCTTTCCAAATGAGCCATAGGACCAATTCACTCCCTGTGTAGCTGTAGCTGTTTTTCCCAATGGGATACATACAAGTTGGCAAAACTAGGGGCAAATTTGGTACCCATGGTGATGTCGCATTTCTTCAGAAAAAATTGGTTATAAAAGCAAAAAAATATTCTGTGTAAGCACAAAATTAATGCACTCAATTAGAAAGTTCACTTGTGAATTATTAAAGGGACACTATAGTCACTTGAACAACTTTAGCTTAGTGAAGCAGTTTTGCCATTTAGGAGTTAAATCCCTTTGTTTATGAACCCTAGTCACACCTCCCTGCATGTGACTTGCACAGCCTTCCATAAACACTTCCTGTAAAGAGAGCCCTATTTAGGCTTAAGTTTTGTTTAATTAATATTTTCTTATCCCCTGCTATGTTAATAGCTTGCTAGACCCTGCAAGAGCCTCCTGAATATGATTAAAGTTCAATTTAGAGATTGAGATACAATTATTTAAGGTAAATTAAATCTGTTTGAAAGTGAAACCAATCATAGCCAGGGGAGGTGTGGCTAGGGCTGCATAAACAGAAACAAAGTGATTTAACTCCTAAATGACAGTGAAGTGAGCAGTGAAATTGCAGGGGAATGATCTATACACTAAAACTGCTTTATTTAGCTAAAGTAATTTAGGTGACTATAGTGTTCCTTTAACCCCTTAAGGACCAAACTTCTGGAATAAAAAGGAATCATGACATGCCACACATGTCATGTGTCCTTAAGGGGTTAAGTTGTCCTTGAGAACTTAGGACATCTTTAATAGTTTCTATCCCCTTCTGGTAAAGATTATTAGAATATAAAGCAGTAATATCTGCGATAGCCAAAGGTATGTAGATTTCCATTTTATACATTGTAAATCCTGTAAAATATGTTTAGTGTCTTTAATATATGTGACATTCAGAGGGACATATGGTTGAAGAAATAAATCGACATATTGGGACAAATATTTTCGTTTTCCCACTTTTTTGTATTCCATTTGGTTATTGGTGTATGTGAGAGACACTTGGGGTCACACGTTTATACGCATTTATTTATTCTCATTAGTGGGTATATCTTTTTGGTTTCCCACAAATATATATACACCCTGTTCCAAATTATTATGCAAATGATATTTTTCTCATTTACCTAAATAATTGATGTAAATAACAGTCAGCATACTTCTCATGTTATCAACTATTAAGAGTACAATTCAAATTTTATTGAACAAACCTCATAATGATAACAGTATTTTTTTAAACATTAAAAATGTACAATGTTCCAAAATATTAGGCACAGTAAGTTTGAAAACACTTTATAGGTTGTAAAAAAGTGAAAATTGTAATTTGTTGTGTTTGCAGCATATTTATTGAAATCAAAAGCTATTTCAATCAAACTTATAACAACATTTTAACTTTTTAAACATTTTGGTCATGTTACATTTTAACATAGGTCCCCTTATTTGATAGCAGCTTCACAAGTCTTGCATCCATTGAACTTGTGAGTTTTTGGATAGTTTCTGTTTGAATTTGTTTGCAAGATGTCAGAATAGCCTCCCAGAGCTGCTGTTTGGATGTAAACTGCCTCCCACCCTCATAGATCTTTTTCTTCAGGATGCTCCAAATGTTCTCAAAAGGATTGAGGTCAGGGGAGGAGGGAGGCCACACTATGACTTTCTCTTCTTTTATCCCCATAGCCGCCATTAATGCAGAGGTATTCTTTGCAGCATGGGATGGTGCATTGTCATGCTGTCACGGTAATATACCCCAACACGCAGGAATAGTCCAGATAGTCAAGAGACAAGAAACCAGGATTCGTCTTACCGGACCTTAGAATGGCCGGACTAGACGAGTACAAGAAAAGACAGAGTCTAGAACAAGCCGAGGTCAAGGGAACGGAGAGACAGCGTAAAGTAGAACAAGCCGAGGACTGGTACACAGAAGACAAACCAGCGGATAAACAAGCAAGGATAAAGAGAGAGCGGAGTCAGGAACAAAGCCAAGGTCAAGCACCAAAAAACCAACTGAACGATACAAGCACTAAAGGGAACTGGACAGAAACCACGATAGGGCAAGGTGCAAAGGAAACAGGTGAGTATAAATACCCTAATGTTCACTTTGATTGGCCCCTGTCATATCCACGCCCCCAAAACGTGAGTGTATGGGGAACGTGGCATGACAGGGGCCAATGGGAGACTGATTTTAATTTTGTCTCCCACTGTCCCTTTAAGAGCGCGCCCGAGACGCGCGGCGCGCTCTTAGTGTCAGGCGGGACACGTGACCGCTTCTCGCGGTCACTGCCCGCCCTACTGATCTCGTAGTTGGCTGAGCCGCGCGTGGCTCGTGCAGGAGCAGGACCGCGCGCGGCGAGAAGAGAGGACCCCGGCCGGCCCCTGGAGAGGGTAAGTACTGCTACATGCAGTACTTCACATGCATGAAGATGATTTTATTACGGAAAGCATAGTTCTTCCTTCTGTACCAGGGAAGAAAGTGGTCAGTCAGAAACTCCACATACTTTGCAGAGGTCATATTTAGACCTTCAGGGAACCTAAAGGGGCCGACCAGCTCTCTTCCCATGAATCCGGCCCAAAACATGACTCCACCACCGCCTTGCTGACGTCGCAGCCTTGTTGGAACAGGGTGGCCGTCCACCAACCATCCACTACTCCATCCATCTGGACCATCCAGGGTTGCACGGCACTCATCAGTGAACAGGACTGTTTAAAAATTAGTCTTCATGTATTTTTCTGCCCAATGCAGCTGTTTCTGCTTGTGAGCATTGGTTAGTGGTGGCCGAATAGAAGGTTTATGCACAGTTGCAAGACTCTGGAGGACTCTACACCTTGATGTCCGTGGGACTCCAGAGGCACCAGCAGCTTCAAATATCTGTTTGCTGCTATGTAATGGTATTTTAGCAGCTTCTCTCTTGATCCAATGCATGGATCTGGCAGAAATCTTCCTCAATGTGCCTTTATCTGCACAAACCCGTCTATGCTCTGAATCAGCCACAAATCTCTTAATAGTGCGATGATCACGCTTAAGGTTTCGTGAAATATCTAATGTTTTCATACCTCGTCCAAGGCATTGAACTATTTCACTCTTTTCGGCAGCAGAGAGATCCTTTTTCTTTCCCATATTGCATGAAAATGGTGCTCTGCTTATTAATGTGGTACACCCTCCTAGTAGTTTTTCCTTAAATTGGGCTCACCTGGCAATCTAATTATCACACGTGTCCGAGATTGTTTTCAGTGATCAAAAGAGCCCTGAGACACAATGCCATCCATGAGTTAAACTGAAAAACAAAATATTTTAATCTTTGTGACACTTAAATAGAATTTGCATAATAATTTGGAACAGGGTGTAGTCTCTCACTATTCCACTTCAAACATTGCACACTGGGGTGACTCCCCAGGCGGACTTCCCGCATCCTGAGAATTATCAATGAAGGTGTCCTTCAGAACATTAATATTGAAGATCACTTTGGTGCAGGGAGAGTTAAATGTTGCAGTATTTTGTGAAATGCCACAAACTGGTGGTTCAAGCACCAAGGAAAGAGAATGAAACACAAGGATAGGAATTGGAAGCTAAGGGACATGGACGCCTATCATTTCCAAAGAAATTCATTAGGTGCATTAGAATTATTCTAACCTAGTGGTTGCACAGTCTCTGAACGCCTTAAACTGAACAAGAGAAGGAAAATTGGCTAAATAATGCTTCCCTGTGAGGTTATCGGGTGTGTTTGTGGGACCAATGTTCTGAAGCTGGGTCCATTTTCCATTTCACAGAAAGTGTACAGTTACATAGCAGGTCAGAAGGTTGTATTTCCGCTGGACTACAGGAAAGATAGAGGTTAAAACAACATCTGTTTCACTAAAGAAAACCCTGTAATTATGTCGGGAAATTACTCATATGCATTACTTACAGTTTTAAGACTGCTTTCCAGAAAACCAAATTACCATATTTATAATATAGCAGATAAGGCATGGAATGCATTGTAATAATAATAATAATAGTGATGTGTTCTAAGAGTTAAATTGTCAGCTGTGCAAAACCATCATAAAAGTAACATGTTTAATGGTTAAAGGTCAGTCCCATGGGGAGTGCAGTGCTCTAAAGGGCAAAAGATCTAGGACTACAAGTCTCGGATATGGGTGCACTGGATATGTTGGTTGACCTCCTTATTGCTAATGACGAATCTGAAGAAAGATACCCCCCCTTCACACATCTCAAAAAGAAAAGCATGTTCACTCCACATTTAATGGACTTTAAATACATAGACCTTTTTGTGGAAATGACATGCAATGAAATTGAGAAAATTAACCTAAAAGACCTTCCAACTCAACCGAACAGTAACATTTCCCCCCAAGAACATATCTCTCTCAAAAAACTTAAAGATCTGGATGAGGTAATTTTTAAACCCTCAGATAAAGGGGGCAATACTGTCATTCTAAACAGACCTGACTATGTCTCCATGGTACAGAGACTAATTGAAGACAGTAACACCTATGAAGTTTTAAAGGGTGACCCCACTAGAAAATACCTGGTAGAATTGAAAAATATTCTTGATGCAGCACTATCTCAATTTTTAATATCCAAAGACGAATATAATTTTTTGTTCATCAAAAACCCCGTTATTGCCACCTTTTATGCACTCCCAAAAGTGCATAAACACCAACCGGTACTCAATGGGAGACCCATAGTCTCTGGCAGAGGTAATCTGACCCAAAATATCAGCTTATATGTGGATCAGATACTGAAGCAACTAGTAATTCAACTTCCTTCATACTTAAAAGACACGAAGCATACACTTAATATTATTGAAGAAATAAAAATTAGTGGCCATGCTGTTTTGTGTAGCCTTGATGTGGAGAGCCTCTATAGCTCAATTCCACACGAAGTTGGACTACAACATCTGAAAGCAAGTTTGGACAGGAAACCAATAGTATCACTAAGACATAATCAATTTGTCCAAGATTTGATGCTGTTTATTTTAACACACAATTATTTCATTTTCCAGGGAAAACACTACCACCAGGTGAGAGGCACTGCGATGGGGACAGCTTGTGCCCCATCGTATGCTAACCTCCACCTGGGTTGGTGGGAGACCCAAATGGTATTCACTGAACATATGGTAAAATACACAAAGTATATCAAAATGTGGAAAAGATACATCGATGATGTACTTATCATATGGACAGACACGTCTGATTTGTTTTTGGAGTTTGTTCACACTCTCAATTCCAACAATATCAATCTAAAATTGACTAGTGAAATTGGTGGTGATAAAATTAACTTTCTGGATCTCACCATTTCACTGACAGAAGAAGGGCGCCTAATTTCTACCTTGTTCCGTAAACCAACGGCAACTAACAACTTGCTGAATTGGACTAGTCATCACCCTCCATCCCTAAAGAGAGGGATTCCAACAGGACAATACCTGCGTCTTAGACGCAACTGTTCCACCCTGGATGATTTCAAAATGAAGGCAAAGGTCTTAGAACTCCAATTTAAACAAAAGGGGTACCCGAATAGATGCTTAAAGAACGCATACAAACGGGCCCTCTTGTCAGACCGCAAAGACCTTTTAGCCGAACACAATACAGGGTCACCCAAGGAAGTTATAAGATGCATAGGGAACTTTGATGCCGGTTGGCATCAAATGATACAAATCTTGGATAGATTCTGGCCCCTCCTACATCAGGACCCACATCTTGGTAAGGTAATTACACCTAAGGCCTCAGTAACAGCAAGAAGGGGACGCAATATTAAGGATATGTTAGTCCCGAGCCATCTTAAGAGCGCACCCCAGAAAACATCATGGCTGAAGTCTCCAGTCTTAGGGACATACCAATGTGGGAAATGTAAGGCGTGCAAATTTATCCGTAGACCCTCAAAAACGTTTTCAGATTCCTCTGGAATACAAGAATTCAAAGTGAAGAATTTCTTCAACTGCCAGTCCAAGGGGCTTATCTACTTACTTACCTGTTCGTGTAAAAAACTTTATGTGGGAAAAACTTTTCGGATGTTTAAACTCAGGATACGTGAACACGTTAATTCCGTGAACCCGAAAAGGCAAATTGATACTCCAGTTTCAAAACATTTGAAACTACACCATGGGGGTTCATCTGAAGGAATTAGATTTAGTGGCATTGAAAGGGTAACCTTGGGACCAAGAGGTGGAGACCTTGACAAGAAGCTACTCCAAAGGGAGAGCTTCTGGATTTATAAGCTCAAATCCTTGTCACCCTCGGGCCTAAACGAAGGTTTTTCATACACACCCTTCATTTCAGACCATTGACACTATATAGGATGCCTAGGTATTCTTATACATATACATATAGTTGACCTTCTTCGATGTAACAGCCGTACAGACTGACCCGGATAGAGTCTGCATGACCTGATACACTTGTAAATTTGTAAATATAGCGTGTTGTGTTTCACAATGAGTATACTTTATTTTTCATCTATTGTTTTATTTTTATTTTTATTTTTATACATAGCTCTTTAATTTTGACATGATTACCGGATAAGTACCTTTTAATTATGAATGCCAGGACGGTCCTAAGATAATAACCACATAATGGGTATTATATTTAAGGTTCTTTAGGAATGTGTTGAAGGTTTATTTCTTATTAGGGTCTCTTGACACAAAACTGTGGGTTATGCATTCACCTGGCCACCATACTAACATCTGGCCACTTAGAACTAGATACCTCTAGTATACCCAATATGATGTATACATGGGCAGAATCTACCACTTTAATTGAGCATTTTAGCCAGTGGTCACTTAGTATCCAGTACAATAGGTACACCATTTAGTCGGTGCTCATAAGAATTAAACTCTGTAAGTTCACTAAGACATTCCTTTTTTTAGCGCCGGTATGTGATCTGTTTTCCACTGGATATTAGACCTACATACCTCCTACAACATTTTGGCGTGGTGTTAATATCTTAGGGCATACATACTGTGATTTTGCCAGGACCTAATAGGGAGATATGGGTGTCCAGCTACAATAGCGATAGTCTCGGCATTTCCTTGCACGGAGACTGCTCAGCTCCGCCCGTATCGACACATGGGGTCTGCCCACGTGGGCGTGATGGACAGGGGCGGATCGATGGTGACGAGCACTCCCACGGGAGGCTAAGGGGCGGTAGCACTTGGGGAGGACAAGCTACGCCCAGATAGGTTACTGCCGGATACGTCATGTGACCAGGGGCGTATTTGCAGCGAGGCAAACAAGGCATTTGCCTTGGGCGGCATTTTCCAGGGGGCGGCAAAAAAAGCCGCCCCCAAACGCCCAGGGCAAATGCCTTGTTAGCCTTGCGGCTAACAGACATCCTGGGCTGGTGGCTGCTGGGCTGGTTGCTGGGCGGGCGGCTGGCGAGGGAGCACTTCCTCTGAGCTGTCTGCTCAGCTCCCTCGCGCGCCGCAGAGTGAGGCTGGGAGCCGGAATATGACGTCATATTCCGGCTCCGCCTCCCAGCCTCACTCTGCGGCGCGCGAGGGAGCTGAGCAGACAGCTCAGAGGAAGTGCTCCCTCGCCAGCCGCCCGCCCAGCAACCAGCCCAGCAGCCCGACCGGCAGCCCCACTAGACCCCAGGGAGAGGGAGAACCCCCCCAGCATTCCCAAAGGTAAGGAGGCTGGGGGGGTAAATTAAAAAAAAATGAGTTAATGTGAGTGAGTGTGTGTCTGTTAGTGTGTGTCTGTTAGTGAGTGTGTCTGTTAGTGTGTGTGTGTGTCTGTTAGTGTGTGTGAGTGTGTCTGACTGTGTGTGTCTGTTAGTGTGTGTGAGTGTGTCTGTTAGTGTGTGTGAGTGTGTCTGTTAGTGTGTGTGAGTGTGTCTGTTAGTGTGTGTGTGTGTGTCTGTTAGTGAGTGTGAGAGTGTGTGTGAGTGTGTCTGACTGTGTGTGTCTGTTAGTGTGTGTGAGTGTGTCTGTTAGTGTGTGTGTGTCTGTTAGTGAGTGTGAGAGTGTGTGAGTGTGTCTGACTGTGTGTCTGTTAGTGTGTGTGAGTGTGTCTGTTAGTGTGTGTGAGTGTGTCTGTTAGTGTGTGTCTGTTAGTGAGTGTGTCTGTTTGTCTGTTAGAGTGTGTGTGTGTGAGAGTGTGTCTGTTAGAGTGTGTGTGTGTGTGTGTCTGACTGTGTGTGTCTGTTAGTGTGTGTATGTCAGTGTGTGTGAGTGTGTCTGTTAGTGAGTGTGTCTGTTAGCAGCTAACAGACACACTCACGCACTCACTAACAGACACTCACACACACTGACATACACACACTAACAGACACACACACTAACAGACACACACACTAACAGACACACTCACTAACAGACACACTCACTAACAGACACACTCACACACAGACACACTCATACACTCACACACACACACTGACAGATACGCATCCATTAGCTAACAGTTAGCTAATGGATGCGTATCTGTCAGTGTGTGTGTATTTAGAAGGCGGGGGAAGGGTTGGGTGGGGGTGGCGGGGGGGGGGTGGGGGTGAGGGGGGCACCTGAGTTTTGTCCTGCCTAGGGCAGCACAAAACCAGGATACACCCCTGCATGTGACACATGGCGTAATGAGTCACATGATCGGCTAGGGTCTCCCCCTCCTTTCTCGCAATTAGTATTGGCGGCAATAGTCTTCTAACCAGGATATCCCAGTCAGCTGTGGACACACCCCCCCCCCACATCCTATTGGACATAAGGTAATCATGTCTTCTGGTAGCTAGGGTATTTAAGAGGCTCCATTTCAGTTATTTGTTGGCCCCTGACGAAGGTGCATCTCCTTAGCACCGAAACGTACGTTGGGCGTTTTTTCTGCACTGGGCACTGGTGTTGGAGCACCATGATCACTATTTAATTTAATTGAATTTTATTTGTTTTTCTCTTTTTTCTTTCCTATGCCTGTCTAGTTAGCTTTACAGGGAGAGAGGCTATTAAATTAAAAATATCAGTCTGATTTTGACTGACTTTACACTTTCATTTCAGTTCCTATCTCTCTCTGTTTTGAAGTATGCTCCTAGGCTTACAGGATATTCCCTAGGACGTTTTGATTATGGAGATTCAGCTACTCAATACTCTCATCCCTAAGGCAGATCACAATACTACTATTAGGGGTGAGTGTGAATATTAGGTCTATTATCTCCTTATCTCTACTATCCTGGGTTGGCATAGGACTGCAGGATCACTTGTATATACTTTATTTATTTGGGGTCTCTGACCATATTATTTTTTATAGCCAGGTTCTATATATATATCTCTCCAGATGTTGCAGTAAGCTTCATTTACATACTGAGACTGACTGCATACTTTCTTTGTTTTTTGTTATATGGATATTTGGGGTTATGCCCCATTGAGATTTCTGGAATCTCATACTGGTACTACCGTCTCTGTGCAACACCGGTCACCACTGCCCCCTGTGGGAGGTGTGGTTGGTGGATACACAGGGACATAGAACGTTCTGTTCTTTGCTTTTTTCAGTGCTCTAATTAAATTGATGTTTTTAAAGGGTTAAACAGCCAGTACCACTGGGTAGCACATGTGGGACAGCACCAATATCGTGCTTCTGTCCACTATGTTAATTTTGTTTCCCTGGATGCGGTACACCAGAGAACAGTCCCCAGCCAAATGCAGTCATAATGGGGCACTAAGACCATGCAGAAATCGCTTCAGTAGCACCAAACTAACTTTATGGTGTTCAGTGAAGAAGTTTATAATATATTGTAGAAAGTAGAAAGTTTGGGATGTTCCAGTGGAAGTGAATTGTGGCAGTCTATGGTTCTATCTTTATCACTACCCCTGGTTCTCACTGCCTACCCCTCCCTGTTAAACAACCTGTGCCTACATATGACTAAGGAGAGCCGAAGAAAACTGCAAGGACATAAGCGGGACATGGCCATATTTGCCTGGTTAATTTCAACCTCTATTTTCACTCACTTCCCAGCCAGCTAGGAGAGCACTAATTGGAAGGGAGGTGCAAGAGACTATGCCAAACAATCACTTCCTAAGAGCCACGGGGAGTGCTCCTTTTTTAGTCCACAGGAGCAGCTGGCTGGTGTAACCTTTGTTCTGGTGGAAATTTGCCAATTATGCATGTAACCGAACGCTAGTTTGACAACATGGGCACTTGGATTAGACCTATCTGGGGATATTTGATTTGTGGGGGTTCATGACTGTTTAACTGTGTTTTGGGGGTATTTTATGTGTACTCTCTGTGTCCGGGAGATAATTGATTTAAGCGAGGGATAACCTAATTTCCTCCGAGACACAGAGACGCCTGGGCAGGATCACCTATTCATTGAATGGAGACCCCATGCTGAGGGTTCATGCATAAAAGACCACTTTGTTTTCAATAAAACCAGTTGCACTTCCAGAATCATGTGTTGTCTAACTACTGGGACAAAAGGGCCATATTAACTGTAACGGACCGTTTTGCTCACAAGGGGATAAAAATCGTTTAGACGATAATCCCCTTTCCCATAGACCAGCAGCTACTGCAAGCACCAATCTCCCGAACTGCAAACTGTACGAATCTCCCAACTCCCGAACTGGAAACACACGAACCCTGGAATCAGCCGAACAGGAAAAGCATACAATCCGCTTACATCCTGGCAGTCAGCATACAATCCAATTCCCCCAAAAACGAGACGACACATCGGTTTGAGGGTCAAGCAGAATCTGAGGTGCTGGCACACCCAGCCTGGTTTTTATTACAGTTGTTGCAAATACAGGTCCGCCCACAGGGAGGTATAAAACAACCAATCACATCACAGTTACATCCCACATATTCCCTCCCCTTATCCTGAGAGGAAACTCAATTACACATAGAGTTAAAACATACTTTCTACCCAACTTTCATAACTCTAAAACCATACATCACATTCACATAAAAAATACATATCCACAATCAATCCATTCAGGGGAACAACATATTAAAAAATGGCATGAATCAGACCAGGGGTTCAAAAGTTAGTAAAGTATCTTTTAAAAAACCCTGCCAGCATGGCTTTCCGTGTCAGACCGGTTTTACAGAGCCCTCTCTCCTGGAGACAATGGAGAAGTAATCCAATTACCTCCCAGGACAGAGACAAGACTCCATTATGCACATGGGGACACAAAGACAGTAAAACACTTTAAAATACACAAAGTCACCTTACACATAACACACAGACATTTCACATATCACCAGATAGCTGGGATCTGAGCACACAAAACTACCGAATAGCGCTCAGATCCTATTCACACAGTTCAATTGCCATGGAGCTAAAGTCTTTCCCATAGTCTTTCATTATATGAATAGGCTCCATGGCATAGCTATCTGGGGTATCACCGCTCACACAGGGCAAGTACCGAATGAGCCCACTGTATTTAAAGGGCCAGAATGAGTGACATGCACTCTGTTAGGGCCGAATACGTTTTTTAAAGGGCCCAATCTCCCAGGGCCATAGTCCAAAGGCAGCAGACGGGCAACCAGGCTTCTCCAGTTCATAGTGGCAAGGTTGGTTTCGCCACATTAACTAACAAGCTAAAAGGGGATTCCAGAGGAGATATCCAGCCATGATATATGAACTCCACTACATGATCTTCTTTTAATTTGCTAAGGCCTCTGATAGGGTGCCACACAAAAGGTTATTGTTAAAACTGAAATCAATTGGTTTAGATGGAAAATCGTATTCTTGGACTAAACACTGTATTAAAGCAGATCTATTAATTTCGGGAGACTTTGCATATTTTGCAAAGATTTCCGAAACAGACAGATCCAATGGGAGACCTGTGCAGTTCTTGGGGAAAAAAGTAAGTTGTGAAGATTCAAAGGCATTCAGTGTTTTTCCTTGTGGTGCTACCACGATACGGCTTCTATCAGAGAGTGACACCTGATGATGACTTTGAGGGAGGATGCTGAGGGTACTTTGGGAGGCTTGTTGATGCGATAGAATCCATCAAACACTATTTTTGTTTGCCTGTGTAGACTGAGTTTGTTTCAGGGTGTCTCTCATAGTGGACACCTCTTGGTGAATGTCACAAATGTCCTCCTCAGTTGCCTGAAGCGTATTTGTTACCACTTGAACATCGACTTTTACCAACACTAAGTCTGCTGAAAAGAGCTTTTCAATATCTTAGCATGTTTTTGATGTCCTGCTTTGTAGCCAGCACTTGTATATCCCCCTTTGTAAGTACTACTGGTGAAACACAGCGGTTTGCGTCTCCATAATCTGGCCCTCTAAATTAATCTCCGAGCTGGAGGAATAGACCTCCTCTTCTGCCTGGGCAGCTATCTTGTCAGCCTTAAAGGACCACTATAGGCACCCAGACCACTTCAGCTTAATGAAGTGGTCTGGGTGCCAGGTCTAGGTAGGATTAACCCTTTCTTTTATAAACATAGCAGTTTCAGAGAAACTGCTATGTTTATTATAGGGTTAATCCAGCCTCTAGTGGCTGTCTCATTGACAGCCGCTAGAGGCGCTTCCGCGCTTCTCACTGTGATTTTCACAGTGAGAAGATGCCAGCGTCCATAGGAAAGCATTGAGAATGCTTTCCTAAGGAATGGCTGAATGCGGCTCGTGCCGCGCATGCACATTCAGCCGATGATGGAGAGGAGGAGGAGAGTCCCCCGCCCGGCGCTGAAAAAATAGGTAAATTTAACCACTTCCACCCACTAGAGCCCGGAGGGAGGGGGGCCGTGAGGGTGTGGGGGACCTAGAGACCCCATAGAGCCAGGAAAACGAGTATGTTTTCCTGGCACTATAGTGGTCCTTTAAGACACTGGAGCATGGTGCCAATGTTTTATGTGTGTTTAGATGTCCTTGCTTGCTGCTTTTGGTATCTTCTCCCCATTATGTGTATGTCAGGTGTCTGATAGTCACCTCTCAGCAGTTTGAAGAATAAGCCCGCCGTAGTTGATCTGGGAGTAAATTGTGCCACTCTAGCTGGCTTAGAGGATGTCTAAGCTCCAGACCTTAATCTTGCCTGTTTGTCTATCAGGAAAATAAAAAAGCCATCAGACAAGATTGGGTGAGTAAATTACAGGTAAATCAGCCAAATCTTCGATATGGAGCAGGAGCTCCACTTAATGACGACTGTTCAGCATGGATTCTAAGCTCCGCCCCAAACCCTAATACTTTTTACCTTACTTCATGGAGATTTTTTTTTAAGGGGGAGGTTCTACTGCTGTGAATTATATATAAGACATGTAATCCTGAATGAGAAATCAGTCTGACACAATTTGAATGATTATTTTTTTAGCAGTCATTTGTATGGTTTACCAATAGTAGTATGAAAGAAGGCAATTCAATATTTATTTCAATAAAGGTGGCAACACACTGAGCAATCAGAAACATGGTAAATTCTTAATTTTATGGCAAGACAGGAGGCTTCATATTTGCTTATCTTTCTTTACTGTAATTCCCAGCAGCAAAGAAACAGTTATCAGTGTAAAAACGTCTAACCAATCAGCATGCATCACAGTAATATAAACTGCCACCAGGCTCCTCCCAATTCCTCTTTCTTTGCTGCTTAGCCTCCCAGGTGAGTCTATTCTAATTATATCCCTATAATAGCATACCTGTTATTAATTTTGGACGTTATATTGTCCTTTTTTCTCTGGGTGAACCCCACTGATATACTGTGGATGAACCCCACTTGTCTACAGGATAATTGTTTTATGCATTTTTTTAATCAAATCCTGTTTAAGTCCACCACCTCCTTGTAAATAGTTGTTTGCATATTTAAAAAAAAAATAAAAAATCTTTTACAAATTTTCATTATAGCACACGAGGCTTTATCAGGTGGCACGTTTGACGCACATAGGGTGCGAGAGTGGGCACAAAGGGCTTTATGCCTTTAAGGTAATGCCAACGTGGCGATCTGGACAGAACGGCGAAAGGCCGTCCTTTATAAAAGCGATGCCAAGCTTGCCGAACTGGGCATTAAAGAACTTGGTCCAGAGGCTCAAGGCATGTTATTCGGAGACAAGTTCATAAAAGAACTAAGTAAACACGTCTCTGTATTTACTACGCTAACAAAAGCGCAATCCTCCATTCGTAAGGTGTTTCGTACACAACGTTTTTCCGGGAGAGCTGGTCGCTACAGAGGCCAAGCGACTGGCAGAGCCGCCTTCACAAGCTACAGGTCTCGACCTTCGGACACCTGGAACTCGGGCAATACCCGATTCCACCACAGGCAGTTTTTCCCCTCTCGCGGAGCTATCCGAGGACGTGGATCCACTTCCTTCCGTGGTCGCACTGCTACAGTGCCTTCCTTATTCTTATATTCCTATGGCAGGCCAGTTAACCCTTTTTTCCCAACAGTGGTTTCAACTCACTCGGGATCTTTGGATCCTTCAGACTTTGTCCGGGTTCCACCTGGAGTTTTCAGACGAACCGATACAAAAATCTCCTCCTATCCCGATCAAGATATCATTCTTAGACGAGTCGACTCTACAGAGCGAACGCAACAATCTATTCACCAAGGGTGCGATTGAAAGAGTTGTTGGCCCACAGGTCTTCATAAGCAACATGTTTCTAGTCAAGAAAAAATCAGGAGACCTACGACCTGTTATCAATCTGAGAGATCTGAACAGGTTCATCACATACCGTCACTTCAAAATGGAGGCAATGTATTTATTGAGAGGCCTACTCTGCAGAGGAGATTGGTTCTCCCGCTTCGACCTAAAGGATGCATACCAAACGGTGCCAGTAACACCAGCCCACCACTGCCTCCTTCAGTTTAGTTGGGAACAGGAACTTTGGCAATTCACTTGCCTCCCCTTCGGCCTACCTTCCGCACCCTGGTGCTTTACCAAACTAATGAAACCAGTAATGCCATTACTGCGTTCCCAGGGAATCCGGTCCATTGTTTATCTGGATGATATCCTCCTCATGGTGCAGGACCAAGAGACTCTTCACCTTCATACAGCCATGACCTCCGCTTTGTTGCAGAACCTTGGCTTTGTGATCAATCGCCAGAAGTCATCTCTCACTCCGTCCCAGACGGTACAATTCCTGGGATTCCAGATAGATTCTGTTCAGGCAGTCTTTCAACTTCTGGCTACCAAAATCAAATCCATAAAAAAGGACATTCGGAGGTTGCTGATATCACCATACCTCTGCCTGCGAGATCTAGCTCGCATCATCGGCTTGCTCTCCGCTTCAATACAGGCAATATTCCCTGCCCCATTGCACTACCGAGCATTGAAACGCCTGAAGACGCAATATTTACATCAGTCGACATCCTACGATCAGCAGATCACACTCACAGACGAAGTCCGGCTAGAACTCCATTGGTGGCTACACCATATGGACGCTTGGAATGGGAGAGCCATCATCGGATCCCAACCCGATTTAATTCTGGAATCGGATGCAAGCCTGCTCGGATGGGGCGCAACTTGCTCGGAAAATTCTACAGGAGGACTCTGGTCCCATTCGGAACGAGCACTTCATATCAATTGCCTCGAACTAATTGCGGGCTCCTTCCAAATCCGCAGTTTTGCCAAGGATGTCTACAATTGTTCCGTGGTGCTGAAGATGGACAATGTGTCAGCGGTTCACTACGTGAATCATCTAGGAGGTTTCAAATCAAAGATGCTTTCGGACCTGACCAAGGAATTGTATCAGTTCTGCCTAGACAGGAATATCTCCCAGCGAGCAGAATATCTGCCAGGATCAGACAACCTCGTCGCAGACTGGTTCTCCGACATTGGAGAGATTCCAGCGATTGGTAACTGATATTTCACTGTCTCCAGATCTGGCGGGGACCATTCAACCTGGACCTGTTTGCGTCTCGCCTCAACCATCAGATGGACGCATTTTTCAGCTGGTTGCCAGATCCATCGTGCCTTGCAGTTGATGCCTTCTTACAGACATGGCCGATGTCCGCAGCATATGCGTTCCCTTAATTCTCCATGATTCCATGCACACTACAGTACCTCAAAATTCAAGGTGTCAAGATAACTCTGGTGACCCCTCTATGGCGGGCCCAACCATGGTACCCTTGCCTCCTGGAAATGTCAGTGGACTTTCCCCTGCGTCTACCCACCTCCTCAGGGTCCCGGCAGGCTACTTTCACCCTTTGGCAATCCAGGATCATCTCCGACTAGTGGCTTGGACCATTTCAGGGGATCTTGGAATGTCTCAGGCCTTTTCGACTACTGCTCAGGGACTCCTTTGGGATTCATGGGCCCCAGAAACCAGACGCTCTTACATCTCTGCATGGCGTCACTGGAGTTGCTGGTGTTTGGAAAGGAACTTTGATTCCTTTTCAACATCTATAATTAATATTATCAATTTCCTGTCGTCTCTGTTTGACCAGGGTAAATCCTACCGGACTATTAACATGTTTTGATCTGTTATTTCTGCAGCGCACGTTCCTATTGAAAGTTCTTTAGTAGGCAAACACCCTTCTGTGTGTAGACTCTTGCAGGGCATCCTCATCACTAGACCTCCGGCTCCCAAATATAATAAATTCTGGGACGTGGCCCTCATGCTCACGTTCTTAGAAGCTTGGCCGAACAACGAGGCGTTCGACTTTCATGCCATCAAATTCACACCGGAAGGGGTGCACTTTCACATCACTAGACGCACCAAGACCAATTCATCTACAGTGAGCTACCCCTATTTTTCAGAGAAACCCCTTCTCTGCGTAGCCCGTTGCATAAAACACCATATCTCTCACACTATCCCTCTTAGGGCACCTACTGGGCAAGTTTCATTGCATTTTAATTTGATTTTCTCTTGTCCAAGAGACCATACTTTCACAATGTTTCTCTTTCCTCCTAGTGTGAAGATCGCTCGTCATCTCTGTTTCAAGTCTCCCCTGCGGGTTGAGCACATGTATTCCTGATATCATAGTTGTGAAAACGCTATTCACCCTGGCTTTATGCGATAATGACTATGCTCCTCCCCTTCATGACACTGTCAAAAAGGGACCAAGCATGGATGTCATTACAATTATGCCACCCCCCTCCCCACCCCCCTGGAAAAATTCCTGCGGACGCCCATGGCTGTGATCCAGTTCATATGTGCCCCATTTACTCTCAATTACGCAGCGGGGCATGCAAATTCCAAACTTGTAGGAGATCAGACTGAAAGAATTCAACTGCACAGTCTACATCTGGGATAATGTTTAATCTGTGCCATGGGAGGTTCTTGATGTCATTAAGAAAGTATTCAAGATTACATTTTTTGAAGGACCTGGTGATTTTAACCCTGGGAGAGGATTTAGTAGCCCTTATTTTGCGCATGCAGTACACTAAACAGTGATCACTGAAACTGTTTGGGAGAACACCGGCCTCCTGGATACTAGCATTAGAAGTGGAGAGAATTCAATCGAGCAGGGTATGGTTATGGCTTTTAATGTTTATGCGAGTTGGGGAGGAGATTAATTGCGTTAGCTGCAAAGTCTTAAACAGCAAGCAAGAACTATTATTTTTAGGATTTAGCCAATCAATATTAAAATCTCCAAAGACCAACACTTCACTTTTTGGGTTTTGAGCTATGGTTTCACTAAGGAGATGGGCTATGTCAGATAGGGAATGCACTGGGGAGCTAGGTGGGCGGTAGATTCCTGCAACAATGATTGATTTACTGCACGGGATCTCGATTTTGCCAGAAAGAAAATCAAAGGTGGCAGGAGGGCTAAAGTTTTGTAAGGGGGGTAAACTTTATGGAATTGTCAACATAAATAACAATGCCTCCTCCTCTCTTTGCTCTAACATTTCTAAAACATGAATAACCCTGTATTGCAATGGCAATCCCTAATATAAATACAGAAAGATGTTTACAAATAGCAACTGCAGTGTGTGTACTGGCCTGAAATGACCGAAAGCTAAAAACCCAACAGGATGTACTAGTCTCGAGACGACAACAAAATAAAAAAACACACGTTGTTCGCAAATGATATCCCTTTAAGACCTTGAGCAAAGTGGACTATTTCAAGAAATGCAGTGTGGTGTAATATGCTTTGAAAGACAAAGCATTCTGGACATTATGTTCTGTGAAAAAGAGGAATAATTTTCTTCTGAAATTTCAGCAAAGGCTGAGTGAGCTCTTTAAATTAATAGCAAATTTTATTTCCAAGATAAGGCCAGGTATTTCTTTTGTTTTCATGACATAGTAATTTTGTGATGGACCGCTCCTAGCTTTCTGGAGTATCGCTGACGGAGATTACTTTCCCCACTGATGAGACCCTACGAATGATTATAGCCCACCCCCAATCATCAGCTGAGGCTTGTAGGGTAAAACAGACACATTTTATTGGTGACAAGGGGCTTTTATTTTACATTGTCCCCAACAGGGGGTCATTACAGAACAATAGGTATTGCACAATCCTTGTGCCTTGGTGTCTGGGACATACTTTACCAACAGAGCAAAAATAAGTCGCAAGAGTGCACTGAGGACGGACAGCAGCTGAAATAGCCTGCCCTTCGGTGGGTCCCCGCTCAGATCTCAAGCTGGTTTTAGCTAATCTTGTGCCATTACAGAGAGAACATCTCTAAAGCATATCAGACTGGTCCCACCCATACGGGCAGTCCAGATCCGAAATGCCAGCAAGTTCCCTCTGCACGAGAGATACAGCAACCCCAGACGATCATTTCAACCTTGTTAGGCATCATCAGTGAGGCATAGCTGATATCTCTCTAGGCAGCGTGAGCAAGGGGTCCACGTCTGGATTACCCTTTAAAATTGTGGAGAGCAAAAATAAGTCGCAAGAGTACTTTACCAACAGCAAGGTAATTTAATTCATTGCCAGACACTATGGTGTCTAACATAGTGTAGCTCCAAAATACAATTTTCCCAAACAATGTCCCTTAAACAGTTGACGTCTACGTGTAGCTCTTCTCTGGAGTTCAAAAAATGCTCAAATCTGAGGTGTCTAGCTCAAGTTATTCAGAGCATAGGTTTTAGCCAGGGTGTGACTATCCTCCGATCCAGCATACAGTTCCAGGTGGTTGGATGGAAAGTCCCATCACAAAAGATGGCTGCTAGCAGCTTTGGTGCATGTATCTCCCTAAAGGCTTTGGTGTCACTGGGTGCCTTGTTACCTCCCCTATCTCCCTTCCAGATAGCACCCTAATTGGTGGTCTTGGGGCCGAGCTCTACCTCGACTATGTTTGACCAGACCGCGGCTGTCCTGCGATCTGAGCTACAGTTTCATAATGTTTCCTGCTCATCCCTGAGAGTCCCAGATGGTGTGATATGGCTCTCTAGTGGGGAGGCACAACAGGGAACGTGTTGGTATAGTGGAAAACAGCTCTTTAAGGGGAAGGGGGTGACGGGGAGTCCTGCATCAGTTCATAGCGACTGGGTGGTTCCATCACAAAGTTGTTTTCTCAAGTAAACAAGTTTTTTTTTTCGACATAGCAAGTCAGAAAACTATTAAAGATACATGGCCTCGCTGGGCTACTTTTAGAAGGAACAGCCCTCATTTACACATGAAAAACAACTAGTTAAACCATATGTCTTTCCAAGCATGTTTTTTTAAGAAATCAAAGTTAATTTAAAACGTTTGACCAAACTGAAAACATTACTGAACTGTTTCTAGTTTTTGCAATATAGCTGTTCCAGGCCTAAAATTCACTTTCAGGGCTTTTAAAAAAGCGTAATTGTTGGGAATTCTCAATGAATTAAAATGTAATTTTAAATTTAGGCGAAAGTAGTAAAATTGGCGGGGGGGGGACGGGGGACGGGAGGGGGGGGGGTTAATGCTTTATTAACTGAAATAAACTACACTTAAAGGGACAATGTAGACACCCAGACCTCTTCAGCTAATTGAAGTGGTCTGGGTGCAATGTTCTTTTTGCTTCACATTGCAGCCTTTAAGTCTGCCTCCTGTGACCAGACAGCCACTAGAGGGCTTCCTGAATTGAAATGGACCTTGGTCTGGTATCTGACGCTGGACGTCCTCACGCTCTGTATGAGAACCTCCAGCGTCAGATTTTTCTGCATAGGAAAGCATTGTGAAGGGCCGCGCATGTGCATTAGCAACCCGCTTGTCGCGGGATGTCGGAGGGGGTGGAGCGTCGCCCCGGCGCTGAAGTCTCTTGGCACTGGGGCGCTGCTAAGCTAAGTAAATAAAGGGTAATTTAAAAAAGGATTTTTAACCC
This sequence comes from Pelobates fuscus, assembly GCF_036172605.1. NCBI lineage: Eukaryota > Metazoa > Chordata > Amphibia > Anura > Pelobatidae > Pelobates > Pelobates fuscus. The sequence continues at coordinate 375,214,791 of NC_086319.1, read as the reverse complement.
TTTTTTTACTCGGGAGAAGGAGGGGTGCAAGTAAGGAGGGTGACAGAGGGAGCTATGGTGCTTGGAGTACAGCTTTGTATTTCTGGCACTTATAGTATCCCTTTAAATAGCTAAGGTGGATACAATCTTCATTTTAGCTATTTCTTAATATGTTGGCCAGGATTTTGCAATTCAGATTTAATTTAGATAATAAACGCCAAAGTGTGATAAGGATTAATGAAATTTTGCTAGCATCGTAAAACATACGGGAGTTCAACTGTGAATATTAACTGTCCATATCATAAAAGAGTAACTTTTATATGCATTAGCAATGTGTAATGGCCAAAGTAGTTTATTATAAATGTTGTGGGGGTTTTCAGGTTTCGGTATTTGCTCTCACTCTATTGTGAGTTGATGTCCCCCCTGAGGTTTCCACATACAGCAGTCAACCGGTTTAACTGTTTGAGCACTGGCGTGTTAGTAATTTAGTAACTCTTCATTATTTACTGAATTTGTAGTGCCCAACAGACAGTAGCTTAAAGTGGAACTGTCAACCCCCTCCCATCCAAAATTTGTATTTCATAAAGATACAATATGTATGTAATACTCACATTGACTGTGTTGGAATTTTACTGACTCCTATTGGGCTAAGCACCCCACCCATCCACTATGGGTGCCCCTTTTGAGGTGACCACAGGAAAGCTTACATTTAACAGCCTCTTGAAGCAGTTTAGAAACATAGAAACATAGAATATGACGGCAGATAAGAACCATTTGGCCCATCTAGTCTGCCCAATAATTCAAAATACTTTTAATTAGTCCCTGGCCTTATCTTAAGTCTAGGATAAAAATGTTGTTGATTCAGCAACAAGAGTACTGTTTCTCTAGTCATTGATAAAGTTAAAGAGGAACGTTAAATTTGCTGACTACAGTGTTGTAAAACTGAGTTCTCTTGCGTTGGCTGTGAATCGAACCCGGGTCAACTGCTTGGAAGGCAGCTATGCTCACCACTTTACCACCAACACTTTCTGCAAAATAGCATTGCAAGTTAGCATGTAAATCTCTAAATCTGTTAAATTAGTATAGGACCCACCGATATTGGGGTACTGTGAAGTAGTGGTGGGCTTATAACCATATGGCCATACGGAGGAACTGAATTCCCAGAATTATTTGCTAAGAGGGGTGATTTTAAGTAGCCTTGTTAAATGCAAAGCTTTATTTTCGTTTGTCTGTGCGCTGTTCCTTTAACTGTATTTTGAAATTCCAATACAGTCAGAAGATATACTAAGACAAAGAAGGGACTATTTAGTCTTTGTATATTTCCTAAGCTCAAAAAAGGCAGCGTTACCTTTTGTCGAGCCTCCATCTGTGACTAGTGAGGGGTAAAAGGCTCTGGCTATAGAGGGTCTCACGGGATCCTCAATAGACCTCAGTCTTGTACTCTTGCGTATGTATGAGAGCACAACGTTGATGTGGGCTCCTAGCAGTTGAAGATCCAGGAGCTGAAGAAGCCTGGCAGGAAAAGAATAGGAGGGACAGGTTCAGGTATAACTCTCCTTCCCCTGCACATTGTGGCAACTGGACACCCAGCTCCAAAGTCACCATGGGGGGTGTTCGCAAATTATTAAAAGACCCCAGATGATGACAGAGTTGCTTTAATAAGCACTGACGTGCTCATTGAAGAATGCCTGAAGGAGTGAATAAAGCCCATATGAACTCTAACATACAGTTACAAGATAAAGTATGTGAACCATTTGGAATGATATGTATTTCTGCACAAATTGGTCATAAAATGTGATCTGATCATCATCTAAGTCACAACAATAGACAATCACAGTCTGCTTAAACTATTAACATACAAATAATGAAATGTTGCCATGTTTTTATTGAACACACCATGTAAACATTCACAGTGCAAGTGGAAAAAGTATGTGAACCCTTGGGTTTAATAACTGGTTGAACCTCCTTTGGCAGCAATAACTTCAACCAAACGTTTCCTGTAGTTGCAGATCAGACGTGCACAACGGTCAGGAGTAATTCTTGACCATTCCTCTTTACAGAACTGTTTCAGTTCAGCAATATTCTTGGGATGTCTAGTGTGAATCGCTTTCTTGAGGTCATGCCACAGCATCTCAATCGGGTTGAGATCAGGACTCTGACTGGGCCACTTCAGAAGGCGTATTTTCTTCTGTTTAAGCCATTCTGTTGTTGATTTACTTTTATGCTTTGGGTCATTGTCCTGCTCTTTTTCATCTCATTGAGCAGTCTGCGCTGTGCTTTTGCAGTCATCTTTACAAGACGGCCACTCCTAGGGAGAATAGCAGCAGTGCTGAACTTTCTCCATTTATAGAAAATTTGTCTTACCGTGGACTGATGAACAGCAAGGCTTTTGGAGATACTTTTATAACCCTTTCCAGCTTTATGCAAGTCAACAATTCTTAATCGTAGGTCTTCTGAGAGCTCTTTTGTGCGAGGCATCATTCACATCAGGCAATGCTTCTTGTGAAAAGCAAACCCAGAACTGGTGTGTGTTTTTTTATAGGGCAGGGCAGCTGTAACCAGCACCTCCAATCTCATCTCATTGATTGGACTCCAGTTGGCTGACATCTCACTCCAATTCGCTCTTGGAGATGTCATTAGTCTAGGGGTTCACATACTTTTTCCACCTGCACTGTGAATGTTTACATGGTGTGTTCAATAAAAACATGGCAACATTTCATTCTTTGTATGTTAATAGTTTAAGCAGACTGTGATTGTCTATTGTTGTGACTTAGATGATGATCAGATCACATGTTATGACCAATTTGTGCAGAAATACATATCATTCCAAAGGGTTCACATACTTTTTCTTGCAACTGTACATGAAACTAAAGGGCTATGTCTATAACAACTTTGTAAAAAAGAACATTGTAACATATCATACAACTTACTGAAAGTTCACTATTTATGATAGTTCACCTTTAAGAAAAATAATTTAATTTCTTGAGGCAGGGGAGATATTATTTTGTATTCAAAGGAGACGATGTGTTTAAAACTAAAATGAAATAAACCTAGAGTTTCTTAACATGTGATCTTTAAAAGGATGATTTTGTTTTGTGATGGTAGGATGAACATCTCTTTTGCAGACTACAGATAATATCAGCTGTTATCGAACAGATTTGAAGCCCATGGAACAACGCAGTGGGGAGTGGGCCTTGACAGGGCCAGAGAGTGGGCAGGTGAAATTAAGGTCAAGAGGTGTGGTTAAAGTGATAGGCAGCTAGGGGGTGGAGAGTAGGGGTTTAAATAGCAGCCATTTTAGAAATGTGGCCATCTTAATCAAAATCACTTACTTGTTACTTGTAGCAGGTCTGTGGTGTGTGTTTTCTATTGCAGGTATGGCTTCGGCTGAAGAGATCCTGGCTGGCGTTCGTAGAATGGTGGAGGAGAAGGGGATGTCCTGGCTGCAGGATCAACTGGGGGTCCCGAGCACGTCTGCTCCCCCCTCCGCGGTGCTGGAGAAGAGGCCGAGGAGAAGGGCACGACCGCCCCAACGGCTCAGCCCAGGAGCAAATTCGGCGGAGCTGAGGGAAAGGAGTCCGTCGTCGGGTAGAACAGGAGGAGAGGCCCAGGCGGCTGGGCGGGCCGCGGGAGCAAGGACGCGCCAGTCGGGCGCACAGCAGGCGCGGAGGCCTGCTTCACGGACGGCGCCTCGCCGCAAGTCTGCAGGCGGGAGGACGAGACGGAACGCTGGATCCGGCCCGGCGGAGGTGGCGGCCGGTCAGCAAGGCGGTGCGGGGGTGTCGGATCCACGCCCCGGTGAGTCTGCCCCTGGTGGCAATGCTGGAGGGCAGGGGGAGGGGATGGAGGCACTAAGCGGAGCATTAGCGCCCCTACAGGGGGCAGGAGGCACAGCAGCTGTCAGGGCAGGGACGGATTTAACCCCTGCAGGGCCAAGGCGCAGGGGAACAGACGGACAGGGGGTCCAGGGATCAGGAGATCAAGCACTCAGTGGATCAGCGGGGGGGGGAAATCCCGGCCCTCAGGAAGTCGCAAAGGGATCCTGTGGGGACACATCTGAGGCCAGGAGAGCAGTTTCAGTGGACAGGGAGGAGAGGCTGAGTCCACAGAGGAGAGGGTTTGGCAGGGGCAGGAGAGAAGAGCGGGAGCCCCCTAGGGGTTGCTCCCAGGGACAGCAGTTGGAGAGCAGGAGTCGCAGGGAGGGTAGTGCGCAGGACAGCGACAGGCGCAGCATACGACGGAGTTCAGGGGAGGAAAGGAGGCGCAGGAGCAGGAGCAGGAGCCGGTCCAGGAGCCAGTGGAGGAGACAGAGGTCCAGCACCAGGGAACCGAGGGAGAGGTATTGGCGCAGTCCATCAGTGTCCTCAGCCAGTCAGCGGGGAGAACAGAGGAGCGCATACGGCCGGGATGGTCAGGCTGCGGGGAAACACAGGGACGGTGACCGCAGGAGGGAGCGCAGGGAGGAAGGGCGGGTAAGGCAATAGGTGTGCAGACTACCCAGGTTATCTTCTCCCAGCAGGTCTCGGGAAGTCTCACCTTCGGCCTCGAGGAGGGGCCAGGCGGACAGGAGTCGGCGTCAACCGGATGCTCCGGAGCCTGGAAAGGTGGATGGAGGGACCGCAACCCCGCGGTCGACCACGGTCGGGGGCAATGGTGAGTCACAACATGCACCACACAAGGGGGATTTATTGGGTTGCTTAAAAACTTTTTTAGAGTCATGGTCGGGGGGGGAGGGGTCAGCTCCGCAGTTTGGTAGGGTATGGTCGCCGGTAGGAGGAAGTGACAAGGACGTAGGGGCGAAGGTGTCGATAGTGCGCAGGTTGAACGGCGGTGGCGCTGCGGAAGGGACAGCGGTGGCCGACAAGGGGGAGGGGGCGGCAGATCAGGTAGTCGGACATGGCGAGATTGCAGACGTGGCACGACAGAATGTACACGTATCTTTTGCCGGGCCCCTGGGATGTCACTTGAAAGTGGAAACAAAGTCCCCTGACAGATGCTCGCAGCTGTTTTGCTATTTGGATGGGATAAGTGACGCGTACAGGACCTACGGGGGCCTGGTGTGGTGGCGGTACGATGAGCAGTTCCGTCAGCGGTTAGCAGCGAACCCTAGCATGAGGTGGGACCAGATGGACGTGCCATTGTGGATGAAATTGATGATGGCGCAAAAAAATGCGCCCTTTCAAGGGACGGCCGGTGCGGTCGCCGGAGGCACCGTGTCGGCCGGACAGAAGAAGGGTTTCTGCTGGCTCTTCAATGAGGGGCAGTGTAAGTGGGGGGGTCATGCAGATTTAAACATGAATGCTCCGGATGTGGGGGCAGTCACGGGGTCAACAGATGTTTTCGAAAAGGGAAAGCTAATCTTGGGGGTACAACAGGGTCAACAGCTACAGCGGTTGCAACGGGGAACGTCGCCGGTGAAGGTCGACGTGATGCTGCCTTGGCTAAGGTTATACGCTAATCAGGAAGACGCGCAATTTTTGTGGAAGGGGTTTACGGAGGGCTTTGTTATCCCATTCAAGAGTAAGGGGCCGGGAATTATGGGTGCAAACCTGAAGTCTGTTCGGGAGCACCCTGTGGTAGTGAGGGAAAAATTAATGAAGGAAGTCCATTCGGGGAGGATGGCGGGGCCATTCCTGTCCCCACCAATACACGATTTGCGAGTGTCCCCGCTAGGGGTGGTCCCAAAAAAGGAGGTGGGAAAATTTTGCTTGATACATCACTTATCGCACCCTCAGGGGGCTTCGGTGAATGATGATATCGACGCAGCACTGTGTTTTGTATCCTATACATCATTCGACCAGGCGGTAGAGTTGGTTCGGAGAGCGGGACATGGGGCTTTGATGGCGAAGGTGGATGTGGAAGCAGCTTTTCGGCTGTTACCCATTCATCCGGATTGCCACCACCTACTGGGGTGTTTCTTTGAAGGGGGTTACTTCGTGGACCTGTGCCTACCCATGGGCTGTTCAATATCGTGTTCCTATTTCGAGAAGTTTAGCACCTTCTTGGAATGGGTGGTACGAAGGGAGTCGGCTGGGGGGGCGATAGTGCATTACCTCGACGACTTCCTGTGCGTAGGGCCGGCGGGAGCCGAACGGTGTGGGCAGATATTGAAGGTATTTCAATGGGTGGCACACTCCTTCGGGGTTCCGCTAGCGAGGGAAAAAACAGTTGGCCCCACTTCATGCCTCAGTTTCCTCGGTTTGGAGATTGACTCAGTGGCGGGTGAGTGTAGGTTGCCCGAGGACAAGTTACGCACGCTTTGTCAGTTAGTGGACACAATGAAGGGGGCAAGGAAGGTGACTTTAAAGGGGCTACAGTCCCTGCTTGGGAGCCTAAACTTTGCCTGCCGGGTGATCCCGATGGGAAGAGTTTTTTGCAGGCAGCTAGCTCGGGCAACAAGTGGCGTACGGAGGCCAACGCATTACGTTAAGATCTCGGCGGATATGAGAGAGGATCTGGTAGTATGGGGGAGGTTTCTAAAGGATTTTAACGGTACGGTTATCTTTCGGGAGCCGGGCGTATCGTCTACGGCCATAGGATTGTTCACGGATGCCTCAGGAAGTGTAGGTTTTGGGGCTTATCTGTCAGGGCAGTGGTGCGCCGAGGAGTGGCCGGCGGAATGGAAAGCGAGCTCGCTGATCAGGAATCTAGCATTCCTGGAGCTGTTCCCGGTGGTAGTGGCGATGGCATTATGGGGGGGGGGCAACTTGCGAACAAGAAAGTGGTCTTTTACTCAGACAATATGGCAGTGGTCCAGGCTATCAACGGTTTGTCGGCATCGTCGCCGGCGGTAATACGGTTGTTAAGGCATTTGGTACTGCTATGCATGTCAAATAATGTAGTGTTTAGGTCACGGCATGTGCCGGGGTTCTTGAACATAGTAGCTGACGCACTGTCTCGTTCACAGTGGGAACGTTTTCGGAAAACGGCACCAGAAGCACAGGAGGTGGGTCTGGCATGTCCGGAGGAAGTGTGGCAGCTCGGGACATTATGCTTGGGGAGCTCGTGAGGAATTCCTTGGCACCGGGTACGTGGGCGGCATACAAAAAGGTTTGGCAGGAATGGGATGAGACTGTGGTGCAAGTGGGAGGGGACCTTTCTGCAAGTCGGCGTCTAGACGTACTATTATGGGTACTGTGTCGACTATTCGCTAAGAAGGTGTCGCCGTCTATTCTAAACAGGCACTTGTCGGCACTGGCCTTCCTGTTCAAGTTTAACGGATGGGTGGACATAACCAAACATTTTATGGTGAGGCAGGCTGTGCGAGGTTTTCGAAGAGGGAAAAAATCTGTGGATACGAGGAGACCGGTGTCGTTTGCAGTACTTCAGGGGCTAGTGGAAGCACTACCTTCCTTATGTTCTTCACACTACGAAGTGATCTTATTTTCTGGGGCGTTTGCATGGGCCTTTTTTGGGGCTTTTCGGATTGGGGAAATGATTAGCGTGAACAAAATGGGAGTTGGTGGGCTTCAGAGGGGGGATGTGGCTATCAGCGCAGACAGGGTGCTTATTGAGTTGAGGCGTTCAAAAACGGACGTTTTTGGCAAGGGATGCTCGGTGACATTGTTTGCTCTGCCAGCATCCAAGGTCTGCCCAGTGGCCTGTGGGGCCAGGTACTTGGAATTCTGCCCAAAACTGGAAGGTTGTTTCTTTATACATGCGGATGGGACGCGTTATCCCGTTTTCAGTTTGTGAGGGTATTCCGCTCGGGCCTACTTAAGCTAGGCTTGGACCCAGCGCAGTTCGGGACGCATTCTTTCCGAATTGGAGCGGCAACGGAGGCAGCACGCCTGGGGCTGGGCGACGAAAGGATTAAGCGGATTGGGAGGTGGGAATCTATTCGGTTCAGCTCATATGTGAGGTCTGATAGGTTGGTGTAATGGTGGGATGGGGCGTTTAGCTGTTCAAGTTACTCTGCTGTTCCTGTTTTCTTGTTTCAGGTCATTTGGTATGGTTGATCGGACATTCCTATGTGTACTGGGCACAGAAGAGGGCCGCGGTGAGAAGAGATGGAGCGCAATTGGGCTTTCCTAAGGATATGGCGGTTCTATCATGGTTTGGGTTCAGGGGTTTCAGTTGGCAGAGTATTAGTTTAGAATTGTTCCGTAGGATTGGTGCAGGGGTTATAACGGACGTGGTTCTGGTTCACGGTGGGGGGAATGACCTAGGTCTGATCCCTCAGCGCGAACTAGTGAGGAGGATGAAAAAGGATGTGGATCGGCTGCGTGAATTGGTCCCTGGAGTGATTGTTGTCTGGTCAGAGATGGTGCCCCGTTTTAATTGGAGACACGCCAGGGACCTGGCCGCTGTAGCGAGGTGTAGGGGAAAGGTCAATAAGACCATGGCGATTTTCATTCGCCGGATTGGCGGGGTGGTAGTGAGGCACCGGGAGCTGGAGGTCATGCTGCCAGGGTACTTCAGGAAAGACGGGGTGCATTTGTCGGACGTGGGCTCTGACTTTCTTAACCTAGGTTTTCAGGATGGGATTGCCCAGGCCCTATTTAGGTGTGGTGGGGGTCGCACATGAGCTTAAGGTGGTCAAGTCACGTGCTGTGGCGGAATAGGGCGTGGGTTAAATTGGATTTAGGTGGAATAGAATGGGGATAGGCCAAGGTCTAGGCTGGAATAGGCCGGAAGGAAAAAGTGGTTGGTAGGTTCTAGCTCATTGGTGGCGACGAACCTGGGGGTGTAGGTGTGTCTGGGGTACACACCTACGGTTATCATATTGGTTTTGGGGCCTCTTTGGTAGGCCACGTGTAAAAAAGTTATGCACTATTGGAATGTTCATTATTGTTATTTGGTAGGGTCATTGTCAGGGGTATTGGGCAAGAAGGTCGGAAGTAATTAGTACTTGTGACAATGACCCTAAATTGTTAATTTATATATTTATATTTATAATTAATAAAGCTGTGGACTTTATAATCCAACAGAAAATCTGGTGTCTGAGTGTCATTTAATTACGGGTCAGCACATGCCGAATAACGACTGTGCACATGTCATGAAGCCCATGGAACAACGCAGTGGGGAGTGGGCCTTGACAGGGCCAGAGAGTGGGCAGGTGAAATTAAGGTCAAGAGGTGTGGTTAAAGTGATAGGCAGCTAGGGGGTGGAGAGTAGGGGTTTAAATAGCAGCCATTTTAGAAATGTGGCCATCTTAATCAAAATCACTTACTTGTTACTTGTCCCTCCCACCCTCCCTTTGTGGTTAGGATTGTTCCCGTTTGGTCACAGCGGCGGGAATAGGGCGTGGGTTAAATTGGATTTAGGTGGAATAGAATGGGGATAGGCCAAGGTCTAGGCTGGAATAGGCCGGAAGGAAAAAGTGGTTGGTAGGTTCTAGCTCGTTGGTGGCGACGAACCTGGGGGTGTAGGTGTGTCTGGGGTACACACCTACGGTTATCATATTGGTTTTGGGGCCTCTTTGGTAGGCCACGTGTAAAAAAGTTATGCACTATTGGAATGTTCATTATTGTTATTTGGTAGGGTCATTGTCAGGGGTATTGGGCAAGAAGGTCGGAAGTAATTAGTACTTGTGACAATGACCCTAAATTGTTAATTTATATATTTATATTTATAATTAATAAAGCTGTGGACTTTATAATCCAACAGAAAATCTGGTGTCTGAGTGTCATTTAATTACGGGTCAGCACATGCCGAATAACGACTGTGCACATGTCATGAAGCCCATGGAACAACGCAGTGGGGAGTGGGCCTTGACAGGGCCAGAGAGTGGGCAGGTGAAATTAAGGTCAAGAGGTGTGGTTAAAGTGATAGGCAGCTAGGGGGTGGAGAGTAGGGGTTTAAATAGCAGCCATTTTAGAAATGTGGCCATCTTAATCAAAATCACTTACTTGTTACTTGTCCCTCCCACCCTCCCTTTGTGGTTAGGATTGTTCCCGTTTGGTCACAGCGGCGGGAATAGGGCGTGGGTTAAATTGGATTTAGGTGGAATAGAATGGGGATAGGCCAAGGTCTAGGCTGGAATAGGCCGGAAGGAAAAAGTGGTTGGTAGGTTCTAGCTCGTTGGTGGCGACGAACCTGGGGGTGTAGGTGTGTCTGGGGTACACACCTACGGTTATCATATTGGTTTTGGGGCCTCTTTGGTAGGCCACGTGTAAAAAAGTTATGCACTATTGGAATGTTCATTATTGTTATTTGGTAGGGTCATTGTCAGGGGTATTGGGCAAGAAGGTCGGAAGTAATTAGTACTTGTGACAATGACCCTAAATTGTTAATTTATATATTTATATTTATAATTAATAAAGCTGTGGACTTTATAATCCAACAGAAAATCTGGTGTCTGAGTGTCATTTAATTATGGGTCAGCACATGCCGAATAACGACTGTGCACATGTCATGTGATTTTTGTTTTTTCAACTGCTGAGGCCCAAACCTGCACGAGCCTCTGCTTTTTCTCATGTTGACCTCTGCCTCTACTTTCTGGGAAATACATTGCAAACTTCATTATATATCTGGAGGTGTCAATATAATGCATGCATTTTTTTAAAAAGTTATTATTAGGTTTTTAAGACATTTTGCACCTTGCACAATTACCGTATATACTCGAGTATAAGCCGAGCTTTTCAGCACATTTTTTGTGCTGAAAAACCCCAACTCGGCTTATACTCGAGTCAGAGTCTGTATTATGGCAATTTGCATTGCCATAATACAGACTGGGGGGAGAGGGGTGCTGGCAGAGCTGTACTTACCCTTCCTGCAGCTCCTGTCAGCTCTCTCCTCCTCCGCGCCGTCTGTTCAGCACCTCGGTCAGCTCCCAGTGTAAGTCTCGCGAGAGCCGCGGCTCTCGCGAGACTTACACTGGGAGCTGACAGAGGGAGCTGCACAGACCGCGCGGAGGAGGAGAGAGCTGACACTTTAAATCTGACCTGGGAACAGAACATTATCTACAATTGATGGCATACTTGGGACCTGATATACTACCTTCTTTTGGATCAACAGCAAAAACATATGTGAGGAAGGCTGAACTTGATAGACGCAAGTCTCTTTTCAGCTATGTAACTATGCATCTGACAACCCTGCAGAGTCCTTTGTTGGTCGACCAGAGATGCATTGATTTACTTAATGCTTAAGTAAGCACTTACATCTGTTTATCTTTGCTTTCTGTACATGTTAGAATATTGTACTTGTCTTATATACTAGCTATGTTATTATGGTTACCTGTTATTCCGTTATATGTGCTTTCTGTGCCTGAACCTTTTTTCACCACATGATTAAGAATAATTTGCATAAGGCTAGATCCTATTCTAAATAAGTTATTGGGGGCGGTGGAGGGCAGATCTGTTCTGAAGTCTTTTGGTCTTAGTTATAGGGAACCTCTTTTTGGACCTGTTAGTGAGGAGAGCTACATCTTTTGACCCATGAGCCGCAATTGTCTTTAAAAAGTTGTTGGAAGTGACTCCATAGAAACTTCATACCTGCCTGGAAAAAGGTGGAAGAAGGTCCAGTACTGGCCCACTGAGACCAGCCCACCTGCGGAAAATTTAACTGCTGGCCTGACCCTGATCTCAGCAACAATTGTGGCAGACTCATGACTGAGGTGGTATATCCTGGGAACTGGCTAACCTAGTGACAGATGAGCCAACACACTACATGTATCAATGAAAATTATCTCAGTAGCTACAAGTTGAATTTGTGCAAAAATGTATCTTTCGAATATATCAATATAGATAAATATAGATATTCTGCACCTACATGAGAATTGAGATAGTGGTGAAAGCCAAAAACATCCTTAAAATGTGAGCTATCAAGTTTTTTGACTGTTGGTAAATAAGCCAGAAGACCTTTAAATTTGTCCTTTGAGACCCCAGGATGTAATTATATATTTCATAGCATTAATATTTTTGAAACAATTATACCTTGAGTCACAGTGTTTTTTTTTTACTGTCTCACCCGCTTTTTAAAGGAGAGCCGTTCTCCTTTAGAAGATATGCTACACGCCATCCTATCACTTCATCAGGAAAACATTTTTGCTTCTGAAAAACAGACGACAACAAATATTCCTAGAATTGCTCAGACAGGATGTCACATTCATCTAAATCATTAATGCAATAAGCCAAAAAACATGCAGGCTGCCCCAATCTACAAAGCAAACAACATGTTATTTGGTCATTGGCTCTCGACGTACAAGGACTTTATGTATGTTTTTCTTGCTTTTTTGAAAAGTGTTTAAATTTAACATTTTAATGAAATTAAACACGGATACAATAGAAGTTTTGCAGATTTCTCCATTTCTTCTTTTCCTTCACCATTTATGGACTTTGTGCTCTCTTTATTTCATACATTTTGCTATTACTCCATATAACCTCTCTCTATAACTCCTCCTATTACTCCATATAACCTCTCCATATAACTCCTCCTATTACTCCATATATCCTCTCTCTATAACTCTTCCTATTACTCCATATAACCTCTCCCTATAACTCCTCCTATTACTCCATATAACCTCTCCCTATAACTCCTCTTTTTACTCCGTATAACCTCTCTCTATAACTCCTCCTATTACTCCATATAACCTCTCCCTATAACTCCTCCTAGTACTCCATATAACCTCTCCCTATAACTGCTCCTATTACTCCATATAACCTCTCCCTATAACTCCTCATATTACTCCATATAACCTCTCTCTATAACTCCTCCCATTACTCCATATAACCTCTCCCTATAACTCCTCCTATTACTGCATATAACCTCTCTCTATAACTCCTCCTATTACTCCATATAACCTCTCCCTATAACTCCTCCTATTACTGCATATAACCTCTCTCTATAACTCCTCCTATTACTCCATATAACCTCTCCCTATAACTCCTCCTATTACTCCATATGACCTCTCCCTATAACTCCTTCTATTACTCCATATAACCTCTCTCTATAACTCCTCCTATTACTCCATATAACCTCTCCCTATAACTCCTCTTATTACTCCGTATAACCTCTCACTATAACTCCTCCTGTTACTCCATATAACCTCTCCCTATAACTCCTCTTATTACTCCGTATAACCTCTCTCTATAACTCCTCCTATTACTCCATATAACCTCTCCCTATAACTCCTCCTAGTACTCCATATAACCTCTCCCTATAACTCATCCTATTACTCCATATAACCTCTCCCTATAACTCCTCATATTACTCCATATAACCTCTCTCTATAACTCCTCCCATTACTCTATATAACCTCTCCCTATAACTCCTCCTATTACTGCATATAACCTCTCTCTATAACTCCTCCTATTACTCCATATAACCCCTCCCTATAACTCCTCCTATTACTCCATATGACCTCTCCCTATAACTCATCCTATTACTCCATATAACCTCTCCCTATAACTCCTCCAATTACTCCATATAACCTCTCCCTATAACTCCTCCTATTACTCCATATAACCTCTCCCTATAACTCCTCCTATTACTCCATTTAACCTCTGCCTATAACTCCTCCTATTACTCCATATAACCTCTCACTATAACTCCTCCTATTACTCCATATAACCTCTCCCTATAACTCCTCCAATTACTCCATATAACCTCTCCCTATAACTCCTCCTATTACTCCATGTAACCTCTCTCTATAACTCCTCCTATTACTCCATATAACCTCTCCCTATAACTCCTCCTATTACTCCATTTAAACTCTCCCTATAACCCCTCCTACTACTCCATATAACCTCTCCCTATAACTCCTCCTAGTACTCCATATAACCTCTCCCTATAACTCCTCCTATTACTCCATTTAACCTCTCCCTATAACTCCTCCTATTACTCCATATAACCTCTCCCTATAACTCCTCCTATTACTCCATATAACCTCTCTCTATAATTCCTCTTATTACATCATAAAACCTCTCACTATAACTTCTCCTATTACTCCATATAACCTCTCTCTATAATTCCTCCTATTACATCATATAAACTCTCTCTAAAACTCCCCATATTACCTCTCACTAAAATTCTCAATCTCTCTCTCCTCTGGTATATTTCCATCGCCCTTCAAACATGCAACTGTAACCCCAATTCTAAAGAAGCCCAATCTTGACCCTAACTCCCCATCCAACTATCGTCCTATCTCATTACTGCCTTTTGCATCCAAGATCCTTGAAAGAATTGTGTATGCGAGATTGACAGACTTCCTCGAGTCCAACTCTCTGCTAGACCTGCTTCAGTCTGGTTTCCGCACTAAGCACTCTGTGGAAATGGCACTGACTAAAGTATCCAATGATCTACTTGCTGCAAAATCTCATGGTCACTACTCTATCCTAATTCTCCTTGACCTTTCTGCGGCTTTTGACACTGTTGACCATCAACAGATTCTTCTCATCCTCCGCAATATCGGTCTACAAGATATTGCTCTCTCCTGGTGCTCCCCCTACCTCTCCCAGCGCTCTTTCAGTGTTTCTTTCTCTGGCTCTGCTTCTTTTCCCCAACTCTTCTCTGTTGGTGTCCCCCAAGGTTCAGTCCTTGGTCCCCTACTGTTCTCCATCTATACTGCCTCCCTTGGTAAACTCATTAGCTCCTTTGTCTTCCAATATCATTTCTATGCAGATGACACGCAAATCTACCCTTCCTCTCCTGATCTCTCCCCGTCCCTCTTGACTAGTGTCTCTGCCTGTTTGCTATTTCTAACTGGATGGCTGCCCACTTCCTTAAACTAAACTTGACCAAAACTGAAATTCTGGTCTTTCCTCCCTCAAGTGTTGTTACTCCTGTGTCTGTCTCCCTCCAAGTCAATGGTGCTACTATCAGCTCCACCACGCAGGCTCGCTGCCTAGGTGTTATCTTTGACTCCGACCTCTCCTTCAAGCCTCATGTTTAATCTATTGCCAATTCCTGTCATTTCCATCTCAAAAACATTGCGCCCATCCGCCCCTACTTAACGCCAGATGCGACTAAGGTGTTGGTCAATTCCACGTTCCTTTCTCGCCTTGACTACTGTAATCCGCTTCTCAGTGGTCTTACGTGCGCCCAACTTGCGCCGTTACAGTCCATAATGAATGCAGCAGCGAGGCTCATCTTCCTTTCCGCCCGCACCTCCCATGCCTCACCCTTCTGTCAGTCCCTACATTGGCTTCCTATAAAATATAGAGCTCAATTTAAAATTCTGGTTCTTGCTTTCAAATCGCTACATAATGCTGCTCCCACCTATCTATCCTCCCTTATACACAAGTATGTCCCGTCTAGGCCCTTACGATCTGCTGAAGACTTACGTCTATCTTCTGTCCGTACTGCCACCTCTGATGCTCGCATTCAAGATTTCTCGAGGGCTGCACCGTTCCTGTGGAACTCGCTTCCCTCCTCCGTTAGATGCTCACCCAGTCTCCACTCCTTCAAAAAATCGTTAAAAACCCACTTCTTCGTAAAAGCGTATCAATTAAACTGTTAATAGCTCCTGACTGATTCCTCATCTGCAACTGTCACTAGTCTAATACTATCCTTACCTTTTTGTGTCACTTTACCCCCACTCCCTCTAGCACGTAAGCTCACTGAGCAGGGCCCTCAACCCCTCTGTTCCTGTGTGTCCAACTTGTCTGGTTACAACTACATGTCTGTTCGTCCACCCATTGTAAAGCGCTGCGGAATTTGATGGCGCTATATAAATAACATAATAATAATAATAATAATAATAATAATAATAATATAACCTCTATCTAATTCCTCCTATTACTCCATATAACCTCCTCCTATAACTCCTCCTATTACTCCATATAACCTCTTCCTATAACTCCTCGTATTACTCCATATAGCCTCTCTCTATAACTCCTATTACTCCATATAACCTCTCCCTATAACTCCTCATATTACTCTATATAACCTGTCTCTAAACCTCCTCCTATTACTCCATATAACCTCTCCCTATAACTCCTCCTATTACTCCATATAACCTCTCCCTATAACTCCTCCTATTACTCCATATAACCTCTCCCTATAACTCCTCATATTACTCTATATAACCTGTCTCTAAACCTCCTCCTATTACTCCATATAACCTCTCCCTATAACTCCTCCTATTACTCCATATAACCTCTCCCTATAACTCCTCCTATTACTCCATATAACCTCTCCCTATAACTCCTCCTATTACTCCATATAACCTCTCCCTATAACTCCTCCTATTACTCCATATAACCTCTCCCTATAACTTCTCCTATTACTTCATATAACCTCTCCCTATAACTCCTCATATTACTCCATATAACCTCTCTCTATAATGCCTCCTATTACTCCATATAACCTCTCCCTATAACTCCTCCTATTACGCCATATAACCTCTCCCTATAATGCCTCCTATTACTCCATATAACCTCTCCCTATAACTTCTCCTATTACTTCATATAACCTCTCCCTATAACTCCTCATATTACTCCATATAACCTCTCTCTATAATGCCTCCTATTACTCCATATAACCTCTCCCTATAACTCCTCCTATTACTCCATATAACCTCTCCCTATAATGCCTCCTATTACTCCATATAACCTCTCCCTATAACTCCTCCTATTACGCCATATAACCTCTCCCTATAACTCCTCCTATTACTCCATATAACCTCTCCCTATAACTCCTCCTATTACTCCATATAACCTCTCCCTATAACTCCTCCTATTACGCCATATAACCTCTCCCTATAACTCCTCCTATTACGCCATATAACCTCTCTCTATAACTCCTCCTATTACTCCATATAACCTCTCTCTATAACTCCTCCTATTACTCCATATAACCTCTCCCTATAACTCCTCCTATTACTCCATATAACCTCTCCTTATAGCTCCTCCTATTACTCCATATAACACCTTCCTATAATTCCTCCTATTACTCCATATAACCTCTCTCTATAACTCCTCCTATTACTCCATATAACCTCTCTCTATAACTCCTCCTATTACTCCATATAACCTCTCCATATAACTCCTCCTATTACTCTATATAACCTCTCCTTATAGCTCCTCCTATTACTCCATATAACCTCTCCTTATAGCTCCTCCTATTACTCCATATAACACCTTCCTATAATTCCTCCTATTACTTCATATAACCATTCCATATAAAGGGCTGAGAGTGATTGTGTGTACGGTTTGCTGAGTGAGATTGTATGTGTAATATTAATTACCTTCGGCGGGTGCAGACCACATTAAACATTCTTCCAATTCGACACACAATTAAAGAGTGCATTGCCATGGTAGCTGGTGGCAACTAGTGATGTCGCGAACACAAAATTTTCGGTTTGCGAACGGCGGACGCGAACTTCCGCAAACGTTCGCGAATCGGCGAACCGGGCGAACCGCCTAGACTTCAATGGGCAGGCGAATTTTAAAACCCACAGGGACTCTTTCTGGCCACAATAGTGATGGAAAAGTTGTTTCAAGGGGACTAACAGCTGGACTGTGGCATGCCGGAGGGGGATCCATGGCAAAACTCCCATGGAAAATTGCACAGTTGTTGCAGAGTCTGCTTTTAATCCATAAAGGGCATAAATCACCTAACATTCCTAAATCACAATGGATATGGATTGACACCTGACATATTGACACCTTGACATATGGATTGACACCTGTCCTCAGAGACCCTGATACACACTGACACAGAGCTGAATAGGGACTGTTCCCCCTACATAGGGTCACTTGGCAGAGATGGATTGACACCTATCCTAAGTATCCCTGATACACACTGACACAGAGCAAAATAGGGACTGTTCCCCCTACATAGGGTCACTTGGCAGATATGGATTGACACCTGTCCTCAGGGACCCTGATACACACTAAGGGGGACCTACTGTCCTCCCCCCGCCCCCACCCCTGCATGGTGGGTGGGGGCCATAAAAATAATGAGGGGGGGACCTACTGTCCTCCCCCCAGCCCCCACCCCTGCATGGTGTGTGGGGGCCATAAATCACAATGGGGGGAGGACCTACTGTCCTCCCCCCGCCCCCTCCCCTGCACGGTGGGTGGGGGCCATAAAAATAATGAGGGGGGGACCTACTGTCCTCCCCCTGGCCCCCACACCTGTGCGGTGGGTGGGGGCCATAAAAATAATGAGGGGTGGGACCTACTGTCCTCCCCCCGGCCCCCACCCCTGCGCGGTGGGTGGGGGCCATAAATCACAATGGGGGGAGGACCTACTGTCCTCCCCCCGCCCCCATCCCTGTGCGGTGGGTGGGGGCCATAAAAATAATGAGGGGGGGAACCTACTGTCCTTCGCCCGGCAACCACCCCTGCGCGGTGGGTGGGGGCCATAAATCACAATGGGGAGGACCTACTGTCCTCCCCCCACCCCACCCCTGCGTGGTGGGTGGGGGCCATAAAAATAATGAGGGGGGTACCTACTGTCCTCCCCCCTTGGCCCCCACCCCTGAGCGGTGGGTGGGGTCCCTAAAAAAAACAATAAGGGGGGGACCTACTGTCCCCTCCAGCCCCCACCCCTTAGTGGTGGGTGGGGGCCCTAAATAAAAATCCCCCCCCAATCAAAGCTGACTAGGGTTCCCCAAGCCCCTAGTCACCCACCCCCCCCGCCCCCAAAAAAGTTACCCCCTACCTACCCCCCTCACCCTAAAAAATAGTGAAGGGGGAATAAAATAACTAACCTGTAAAGAAAAATTCAACTTACCGTTTGACGTCTTCTTTTTTCTAAAATCTTCTTTTTTCAGCCCCAAAAAAGGCCAAATAAAAAGCCATAAGAACCGATGCAATAAAAAAAAAAAAAAAAAAACTGCGCAAATAATAATAATCCTCATTATTTTTATGGCCCCCACCCACCACGCAGGGGTGGGGGCGGGGGGAGGACAGTAGGTCCCCCCCAGTGTGTATCAGGGTCCCTGAGGACAGGTGTCAATCCATATCTGCCAAGTGACCCTATGTAGGGGGAACAGTCCCTATTCTGCTCTGTGTCAGTGTGTATCAGGGATCCTTAGGATAGGTGTCAATCCATATCTGCCAAGTGACCCTATGTAGGGGGAACAGTCCCTATTCTGCTCTGTGTCAGTGTGTATCAGGGATCCTTAGGATAGGTGTCAATCCATATCTGCCAAGTGACCCTATGTAGGAGGAACAGTCCCTATTCTGCTCTGTGTCAGTGTGTATCAGGGATCCTTAGGATAGGTGTCAATCCATATCTGCCAAGTGACCCTATGTAGGGGGAACAGTCCCTATTCTGCTCTGTGTCAGTGTGTATCAGGGATCCTTAGGATAGGTGTCAATCCATATCTGCCAAGTGACCCTATGTAGGGGGAACAGTCCCTATTCTGCTCTGTGTCAGTGTGTATCAGGGATCCTTAGAATAGGTGTCAATCCATATCTGCCAAGTGACCCTATGTAGTAGGAACAGTCCCTATTCTGCTCTGTGTCAGTGTGTATCCGGGATCCTTAGGATAGGTGTCAATCCATATCTGCTAAGTGACCCTATGTAGGAGGAACAGTCCCTATTCTGCTCTGTGTCAGTGTGTATCAGGGATCCTTAGGATAGGTGTCAATCCATATCTGCCAAGTGACCCTATGTAGGGGGAACAGTCCGTATTCTGCTATGTGTCAGTGTCTGGGGGCAGTATCTGCAGTAATACAGAGTGTCTAGAGGGAGTATCTGCAGTAACACAGGGTGTCTGGAGGGAGTATCTGCAGTAACACAGGGTGTCTGGAGGGAGTATCTGCAGTAGCACAGGGTGTCTGGAGGGAGTATCTGCAGTAACACAGGGTGTCTGGAGGGAGTATCTGCAGTAACACAGAGTGTCTGGAGGGAGTATCTGCAGTAACACAGGGTGTCTGGAGGGAGTATCAGCAGTAACACAGAGTGTCTGGAAGGAGTATCTGCAGTAACACAGGGTGTCTGGAGGGAGTATCTGCAGTAATACAGAGTGTCTGGAGGGAGTATCTGCAGTAATACAGAGTGTCTGGGGGGAGTATCTGCTTGTAACATTTATATGCACTAAAAATAAATAAAAAAAAATTGCAAAAAAAAAAAATGGTTGCAGCTTCCGAATGAATCTAAAATGGATGCTGTCCAGTAGGTGGGGGGGTCTGCTAGGGAGGGTGTGCTGCTGATTGGCTGGAATGTGTCTGCTGACTGTGAGGTACCGGGTCAAAGTTTACTCAATGATAAAGAATAGGGGGCGGACCGAACATCGCATGTGTTCGCCCGCGGTGGCGAACGCGAACATGCTATGTTCGCCCGGAACTATTCGCCAGCGAACCGTTCGGGACATCACTAGTGGCAACTCTCTAACCACAAGAGAGCACTTAAAGTGCTACCCGCAATAATCTGTTATGCATTGGCAATATACTAAATAAAAATTCTATATATATAGGGGATTTGTATGTTATACATGTGCAGAAAATGCTTATTTCATTGATCCTTGCTATAAAATGTTATGCAGTAGATCTTTCATTATTATTTTGTGCAATTGTTGCTATTTACGAATGGAAATAACTATTCTGTAAATTGACCACAATGGTTTCATAGTGCTTGCAGAGACTGCAAGCATGATATATCTGTGGTTTTAAAAAGGCCTAAGATGTTCAGGTTGTTTGTTATTTTCTTTTTCATTTCTAATTTCACAAGATTGAACAGAATTTACAAAGGTGCCTCTGATTAAAAATTTAAAGGGACACTATAGTCACCAGAACAACTACAGCTTATGGAATTTGTTCTGGTGAGTAGAATCATTCCCTTCAGGCTTTTTGCTGTAAACACTGTCTTTTCAGAGAAAATGCACTGTTTACATTACAGCCTAGTGATAACTTCACTGGCCACTCCTCAGATGGCTGTTAGAGATCCTTCCTGGGTCATGGCTGCCTAAAATGCATCCAAACATTCAGTGTCTCCTCCCTCTGCATGCAGGCACTGAACTTTCCTCATAGAGATTAATTGATTCAATTCATCTTTAGGAGGAGATGCTGATTGGCCAGGGCTGTGTTTGAGTTGTGCTGGCTCTGCCACTGATCTGCCTCTCTGTCAGTCTCAGCCAATCCTCTGGGGAAGCATTGTGATTGGATCAGGCCACCACTTCTGCTGATGTCAGCAGGCAGTGGGCAGGTCAAAAGGAAACAGGGACAAAGCCAGCAGCTTCCGGCTTGAATACAAGTAAGATTTTACTATTTTAGAGATGCATGAGGAGGACAGGGGGGCAATATGGTGGTTTTAACCCTATGGGGTCAAGAATACATGTTTGCGTTCCTGACCATATAGTGCTCATTTAAGGCTACTAATTTTGTGTTTTGGTTTTCTTTACTGAGAAACGGATGATCTTTAGATTTGAAATCATCCAATGTCATCCTGGGCAACTTTCTCAGACAATGGTAATATAGCTCATCTTGGAATATACACTGATCAGCGACACCATTAAAATTAGCTTTTTAATATCATGTAGGTCTCCCTTGTTCTGCCAAAACAGCTCTGATGCATCAAGGTATATACTTCACATGACCTCTGAATGTTTACTGTGGCATCTGGAACCAAAACATTAGCAGCAGGTCCTTCAAGCCCTGCAAGTTGCGAGGTAGGGCTCCATGGATTGGATTTATTGTTCCAGCACACTGCTGTCAGGGTACCTGCGGTCTCTACCTCCGAAAGAGGTAGAGACTTAGCTGTTCCTCCATCCAGACGGCCTGATGGCTCCCTTTCCCACGGTCTATCCGGTCATGCTAGGCCAGCCGTGAGGGTGTGACTGCCTTTTACAGCATCTAGGCAGGAAGTTGTCATCAGGAAACTCCTCCGGAACGACCTGTCTCAATTGCTGCAGGACCAATCAGGACGCCTCGGAGGCGTGGTTACTGCTCTGAACAGGGTATTTAACAGAGCTTCTTTCATTAGCTCATTGCCCTGTCGTGGTTCTAGCTTGTTCTAGTCACTTAGTGCTTGTGTATTCTATTATCCCTTTTGGTTTTGACCCGGCTTGTTTACCTTACTCTGCTTATCTCTGTTACCCTTGATTCGGCTTGTCTCTCGCTTACCTGTCTTCTGTTACCCTCGACCTCGGCTTGTCTTTGACCATTCTATACTGTACTACTTACGTTAGTCCGGCCATTCTAAGGTCCGGTATACGTATCTGGCTACTGTTTGTACTCTGCGTGTTGGATCCCTGTCCCGATCCTGACATTACGACAGGGCCAATGGATCCTGCGAGTACAAACAGTCAGCTTGCCTCTCCTGATCCTAGGTTTGAAGCCATGGATCACAGAACGGATCAGATGGCGCTTGCGCTACAGGCTCTATTATCTCGTGCCAATAACCCACCAGAGGAGATACGTAATACCCCTGTTTCTCCTGTCGGTTCAGGTCTAGAGGTAGCCACAGTGGGTGCTTCTTCTCGCATTACCCCCCCAGTACGCTATGGTGGGGCTCCTGAGAAGTGTCGTGGTTTCTTAAACCAAATTAGTATCCATTTTGAATTGCAACCTCGCTCTTATCCTACAGATAGGGCAAAGGTAGGATTTATTATCACCCTACTTATTGAGAAAGCTCTGAGATGGGCCAACCCATTATGGGAGAACGATAACCCATTAGTTTATAACTATAACGCCTTTGTAGCTGCTTTTAGAAGAACATTTGACCCTCCAGGTAGAAAGGTTAATGCAGCCAGATTACTGTTGCGTCTGAGACAGGAGAACCGAACACTGGTGGATTATGCACTAGAGTTCAGATCTCTGGCGTCAGAGGTCAAGTGGAATGAGCAGGCGTATATGGATGTATTTTTGAATGGCTTATCTGAAGTAATCCTTGATGAGGTTGCTACCAGAGAACTCCCTGAGAATTTAGAGGATTTAATTTCGTTCATCTCTCGTATAGATGAACGTTTAAGAGAGAGACAGAACACTCGAGAGAGGAACCGGAGACCTTCTTTTAGGTTAGCCCCCGCTTTTCCAAGTCCTGACTCCACGGTATCTTTGCTTCCTAAACCTATGCAGATAGGGTATACCCGCCTCTCTGAGGAGGAAAGACAGTACAGGAGAAGAGAGGGTTTGTGTATGTGTTGTGGAGCTAAGGGTCATTTACTCTCGAACTGTTCTAACCGCCCGGGAAACGCTCGCACCTAAGTCTCTCTAGAGGACAGGCCTTGGGTGTTTCTATTTTGTCCTCTACTCCTAATTATAAAGATCACAGGCTTCTGCTACCAGTTTCCTTAACTTGCGGGAGGGAAGTAGTAAGGGCTATGGCTTTGATAGATTCCGGTGCTGCTGAGAATTTTATCGACCAAGCCTTTGCTAGTAAAAACAATTTCCCATCCCAGCTAAGGGAGACACCCTTGGCCGTTGAGGCCATAGATGGTAGACCACTACTAGACCCTGTTATCTTTCGTGAGACCATACCCATTGAGTTAAATGTTGGTATCCTACACGTGGAGAATTTATCTCTTCTGCTCATTTCGTCTCCTTCCGTTCCCATAGTTCTGGGGTACCCATGGTTGAAAGAACATAACCCTATTATTGATTGGGAGTTAGGGAAGATACTCTCGTGGGGCCAGGGCTGCCAGGATCGGTGTTTGTGCAAGGTTTCTCCATTAGCTAATATTAACATACAGGAGAATCCTACTCAGTCCACAGAAAGACAAATACCAGACCTTTACCTAGACTTAAGGGCAGTGTTTGACAAGAAGAATGCCGATTCTTTGCCGCCACACAGGTCATTTGACTGTAAAATTAAGCTTCTACCCGGGACTATGCCTCCGAGGGGCCATGTATATCCTTTGTCTGTTCAGGAAAACTCGGTTCTAGAGGAGTATATTCAGGAGAATTTAGAAAAGGGATTCATCAGGAGGTCTTCTTCTCCGGCCGGGGCGGGGTTCTTTTTCATTAAGAAGAAGGATGGCACGCTGAGACCTTGTATCGATTACCGAGGCTTGAATAAAATAACGGAAATTTATTGGCTTTAAAGTGTAAAAATAAAATCATAAAATGATATTACTGGTCCTACGCGTTTCGTCTCCCTTAGGAAACTTCCTCAGGGACCAAATATCAAATTTCAGTTAAAACACACAATTTACATACACTGTCAAAACATCAAGTGTACAAATAAGCCTATTCCCCCCTCCCCTCTCAAACCCTTAAATATGTTCAAGCTGGGAGTTCATTGGTGGTGTGGTGGGCGTTGGTACCGAATCCTCTTCTTATTGGGCTTCCTATCCGTAGTGTGAAGGGTGTCTCAGCTGTTTCTGTTTAGTTTGATCTTTTTTTCGCGGTCAAAATCTCCTGTCCGTCTTCACTTCCGGTTCGGCGCACTTCCGTGCGTTCCATTGTGACTTCATTAAAATGGCTGTGCGTTCCATTGGATTCAGTGGTTCAAATTTGAATCGTTGCCCTCTGGTGGTCGCCAGAGGTAATATCATGGATATGTATGATGTTAACGTCCATTTAAAAGAAAAGATAGATGGAAGGAGACAACATGTTGATTTACATTCTTTTTTCTTTCAAATACTACATATTTTCAGCATATTTTCAATCATTTTTCTTTATTTGATTCATCAGTTTGCACTTGTCCTTCTATAAACCTCTCTAAACCTCTAATTGTATTTTTAATATTGGATCTTGGTGTTAGTTATTAATAACCCATTTTGAAAGGCATTTCACTAAATATATCCCTATTTTGCCATATTTTCACTATATATATATATATGTATATATATTTCATTATATATATAGTCTGAAGCCCACAGAACAACGCAGAGGGGGAGTGGGCCTTGACAGGGCCAGAGAGTGGGCAGGGTTAAGAATTGGGGGTGGGCTTAGGGTAATGCAGCGTGGGGGTGGTCTAAGAGCAAGCTAAATAGCGGCCATCTTAGAGAGGAGCCATTTTAACAGAAATTCACTCACCTGTTCTTTGTCAGGTCTGTGGGTTTCCTCTGCTTTCTCGTTTCTGCAGGTATGGCGTCGTTAGAAGAAATCCTGGAGGGAGTCCGAGCGGCTGTCAAGGATCGGGGCATGGAGTGGCTACATCAGCAGCTCGGCGCTGCTGCAACTTCCCGGGAGCCGGAGCGGAGGCCTACACGGAGGACGAGGCCGCCGCAGCGTCTCAGCCCGGGTGTGGCACCCGCACCTCGTCGTCGGAGGAGCCCGTCGGTTGAGGATGGGGATATGGCGACTGGTTCCGGCAGCGGTTTGTCGAAGCAGGCGGCGCCGGTCACTGGGACGGCTAGCCAGGCGAGGAAGGCCACGGCGAAAGGAGCGCGGGGGAAGATGGCGCCCCGCGGATCTGCGGTTGGCAGGAAAGCGGGAACGGAGCCGGTTTCCAGGACAGCTGTCGGGAAGAGTGGGTCGGGAAGCGGCCAGGTGGCCAGGGAGCCCGGAGTGTCGGGAAGCGGTGAGTCGAACACCAGGGGGGGTTTGGGGAGTCATGGAGAGAGTGTTGCTGCAGGCTCTTCACTAGCGGTCCCGTCTCAGGAGCAAGGGGATCGGGTCAGCAGTGGTCAGAGGGCGGCCTTATCGAGAGCCAGGTCGGGGAGCAGGACAGAGGGAGGAGAGAGGGGACGCTGCGAGCTTAGCCACAATTTGAAGAGAGCGGCAACAGCCGGGGATGCTTCTCTTAGTCAGGTAGTAGTGGTCAGTGGAGGACAGGAGTCGACGAGTTGCGGTCAGCCGGGCGGGGAGGGGCCGGGGCCCATGACAGCTGGTGGAGGCAGGCGAGGCGGAGAAGTGCGGGAGGGCCCGGTAGGCAGCTCCCAGGGGGGTATGACTAAGAGGCCTAGTGTTTGGAGGGGAAGGAGCGAAGAGCGGCGCAGCGCTAGCGCCAGGCACAGCAGAAGTAAGTGCACGGACAGAGGTCGGATGAGTGTGGACAGGAGCCCGTCACAGGACAGGCGTAGCGACTCCAGGTACAGTTGCGGAGTCAGGCAGCGGAGGTCCGCTTCAAGGAATTGGAGGGGGCGTAGTCGGCTGAGTGTATCCGGTTCTTCAGTTGGGAGTGGCCGGGATCGGAGGCTGAGGTCTGTCAGCAGGGACCGTGGGGTGGCTAGGAAGAGCCGGGACTGGGACAGAAGGGAGGAGCGTAGGGAGCACGGGCGGGCAGGGGACCGATCGGACAGACTGCCCAGGTTATCGTCTCCTTACAGGTCGCGGAGTCACACGCCAGCGGTTCCGAGGAGAGACCAGGAATGCAGGAGTCGGCGATGTGCGGAAGCTCCGGGGCCTGACAGGGCCGGTGGAAGGACGGCATCCCCTGGGCCTGCGGCGGCCGGGGGCAACAGTGGTGAGTCGAGCTCTGCATTACATCCAGGCACACTCATAGGCTGTTTGAAATCTTTCTTGGACTCCTGGGAGGAAGGTAGGGAGTCACAGCAGTTTGGTAGAGTATGGGCCACAGACGGGGACCACGGTAAGGTAGTTACTAGTAGAGGTTCGTTATCGGGGGGGGTTGCCAGTGGGGACGCGAATGCCGCGCTTCCGCTTGTGGGATCGACGGAAGGGGCGTCTGAACAGGAGGCAGGTTTTGGGGACATCTCGGAGGCCGCGCGGCAAAACGTGCACGTGTCCTTCGCGGGTCCCCTTGGCTGTCATTTAAAAGGGGAGGTGAAGGAAAAGATATGGAAAGGTGAGTTCGTAGAAATCTTTTCCCTTCTCCCCCTAGAGGAGTTCCTAGACCTCAAGGAGGAGGACAAAAAGGACGCCAAGAAGGAGGAGGAAGAAAAAAGGCGTAAGTATAGGAAGATCCCGAAGACTTTTGGGAATTGGCTGCGGGCATTTTGTATTTTGGCCAGTGTTATCGGCGAAAAGCGACCGGATTGCTGTTCACAGTTATTTTGCTATCTCGACGGAATAGGTGATGCGTACCGGACATATGGGGGGCTGGCATGGTGGAAGTACGATGAACAATTTCGTCAACGGCTAGCAGCGAATGCATCCATGCGGTGGGACCAGATGGACCTGCCGCTATGGATGCGGCTGATGATGGCGCAGAAATCTGCTCCCTTTCAGGGGACAGCCGGCGCGGCCACTGGGGGCGCTGCGTCGGCGGGTCCGAAAAAAGGTTTTTGCTGGGCGTTTAACGAGGGCCAGTGTAAATGGGGGGCTTCGTGTAGGTTTAGACACGAGTGTTCCGGTTGCGGCGGTAGCCACGGGGTCAGTAGATGCTTTAAAAAAGGGAAGGGTAGCACAGGAAAAGGGAGGTACGACAGGAACCGCTGCTACAGCGACTACCGCTGGGGCGGTCCCCGGTGAAGGTCGACGTGATGTTGCCTTGGCTAAGGCAATACGATAGTCAGCAGGATGCAGAGTTTTTATGGAAGGGTTTCACGGAAGGCTTCCGGATCCCCTTCAAGGCAAAAGGTCCGAGTGGGGTTAGCGCAAATCTTAAATCTGTAATGGAACATCCGGGGGTGGTTGGGGAGAAGTTGTTGAAAGAAGTGTCCTTGGGCAGGATGGCGGGCCCGTTCGCGGCCCCGCCATTGGCGGATCTGCGGATATCCCCTTTGGGTGTGGTTCCCAAGAAGGAACCTGGGAAATTCCGTATGATTCATCATTTGTCGCACCCGAAAGGGGGTTCGGTGAATGATGACATTGACGCGGACTTGTGCTCGGTCTCCTATACATCATTCGACAAAGCCGTCGAGCTGGTACGGAGAGCGGGTCGGGGGGCGTTAATGGCGAAGGTGGATGTGGAAGCAGCGTTTCGGCTGCTCCCCATCCATCCGGATTGTCATCACCTCTTGGGTTGTCATTTCGAGGGCGGGTTCTATGTAGATTTGTGCCTGCCTATGGGTTGCTCCGTGTCATGCGCCTATTTCGAGAAGTTTAGCACGTTCTTGGAATGGGTGGTGCGCAAAGAGTCGGCGGGGGGATCGGTGGTGCACTATCTCGATGATTTCCTATGTGTCGGCCCTCGTGATTCGGGTAGGTGTGGTCAGCTGCTAGGGACTCTGCAGTGGGTGTCGCATGCATTCGGGGTGCCTTTAGCTGCGGATAAGACAGTGGGCCCCACTACGTGCATTTGTTTCTTGGGTCTGGAGATTGACTCGTGTGCCGGTGAGTGCAGGTTGCCAGTAGATAAGCTGCAGGATTTACGACAGGTGGTAGGCGCGGCTGCAAGGGCAAGGAAAGTTACGCTAAGGGGCTTGCAATCTCTTCTAGGGAGCCTTAACTTTGCATGCAGGGTCATTCCTATGGGGAGGGTATTCTGTAGGAGGTTGGCTCAGGCAACCAGCGGGGCGCGGCGGCCGTCTCACTATATTAGAGTGTCCGCCGACATGAGGGAAGATCTAGAGGTGTGGGATCATTTTCTGACCAATTTTAATGGAACTGTGTTTTTTAGGGAGCTGTCTGTGTCGTCTGAGGCGATAGGGTTGTTTACGGACGCGTCGGGCAGTATTGGTTTTGGTGCCTATTTGGCGGGAGAATGGTGCGCGGAGGGGTGGCCGGACACGTGGTTGTCATCCCCGCTTATCAGAAACCTGGCGTTTCTGGAACTGTTTCCCGTGGTGGTCGCGGTGTCGCTCTGGGGCAAGGAGCTGGCCAACAAGAGGGTCACATTTCATTCAGACAACATGGCGGTAGTGCAGGCGATTAATAGCCTGTCTGCTAGCTCGCCTCCGGTGGTGCGATTGTTGCGGCGGTTGGTTTTGCTCTGTATGTCATCTAACATTGTGTTTAAGGCTAGGCACATTCCGGGGTGTAAGAATGTGGTGGCTGATGCTCTATCTCGTTTACAGTGGGAACGTTTTTGGGAAGCGGCTCCTGGTGCAGCGAAGGTGGGGCAGGTGTGCCCAGTCGAAATGTGGCAACTCGGGATGGCCTGCTTGGCGAGTACATAAGGAAGTCGCTGGCGCCAAGCACCTGGTCGGCGTATGTTAAGGTCTGGAAAGTATGGGAGGAGGCGGTGCTTCAGGTAGGGGGGGAGCTTTCCGCGGAGCGGAGGCTGGATGTTTTGTTGTGGATTCTTTGCCAATTGTTTGTTAAGCAGGCCTCGCCGGCCATGGTCGACAGGCATATGTCAGCTCTGGCTTTTTTATTTAAGTTCAACGGTTGGGGAGATGTCACTAAACATTTCTTGGTTCGGCAGGCTATCAAGGGCTTCAGGAGAGGGAAGAAAACGGCTGACTCGAGGCGGCCGGTGTCTTTCGGAATGCTTCAACAGTTAGTGGAGCTGTTACCCTCGATATGCCGCTCGCCTTTCGAGGTTGAATTATTTGCAGGTGCATTTGTGTGGGCCTTTTTTGGGGCGTTTAGAGTCGGCGAGCTGGTGAGTGTGAACAAGGCGGGGGTTGGGGGGCTGCAGCAGGAAGACGTGGTAGTCAGCGCTGACAGGATTGTGCAAGTCAAAAACTGATGTTTTTGGAAAAGGCTGCACGGTGGTATTGTACGGGTTTCCGGGGTCCAAGGTGTGCCCGGTGTTGCGGGGCGCTAATTATTTAGCGCTCCGGCCTGAGGGTAAGGGCTGTTTTTTCGTACACGCTGACGGGTCAGCGCTGTCACGTTTCCAGTTTACCAGGGTCTTCCGGATGGGACTGGGGAAGATGGGCCTGGAACCCTTGCAGTTTGGTACTCATTCATTCCGTATAGGGGCCGCGACAGAGGCGGCGAGGTTAGGTCTGGGTGACGAGAGGATAAAAAGGATTGGTAGGTGGGAATCCTTGCGTTTCCGATCGTATGTGAGGCCGGACAGGCTGGTGTAAGTTCAAAAAAAAAAAAAAAAAAAAGACATTTTGAGAGCTAAGTATTTTGCGTGGTGGTGTTGGTGTCGAGACGGTGGTTTGGAGGATGAAGAACTAACTTTTATTTCATTTCAGGTTGGACGGTGTGGGTGATCGGCCATTCGTTCGTGTATTGGGCACAGAAGAGAGCTGCAGCTAGAAGGAGCGGAACACAGCTGGGCTTTCCTCGGGAGCGGGTGGCGATCTCATGGTTTGGTTTTAGGGGATTTAGCTGGCAAGGTTTGAGTAGTGTTTTGTTCAGGAAAGTGTATGGGGGGGCGAAGCCTGATGTGGTAGTGTTGCATGGCGGGGGGAATGATTTGGGTCTTGTCCCTCAGAGGGAGTTAGTGAGATGGATGAAGAGGGACATGGACCGGCTGGTAGGGCTGGTCCCTGGCGTTGTAGTGGTGTGGTCGGAGATGGTCCCCCGATTTGCGTGGAGGCACGCTAGGGACTTGGATGCGGTAGCCCGTTGCAGGGGCAAGGTGAATAGGGCAATGTCAGCATTTATTAGACGTTTGGGGGGAGTAGTTGTCCGACACAGGGAGTTGGAGGGCATGTTGCCCGGTTATTTCAGGAGAGACGGGGTTCATTTGTCAGATGTAGGGACTGACTTGCTGAACCTAGGATTTCAGGAGGGTATTGATAGGGCCCTGTTTTTGTGTAGTGGGGGTCGCGCATGTCCTTAAGGGGTCAAGGCATGTGCTATGGCGGAACAGGGCATGGTAAAGTCGGAAGTTGGCTGGAATTGGAAGTGGATAGGCCAAGGCCTAGGCCGGAGTAGGCCAGGTGGATAAGAGTGTTGGTAGGTTCAAGCTCTTCGGTGGCTACGAACCTAGGGGGTAGGGGTGTCTGGGTACACCCCTACAGTTACGTTTGGTTGGGGCCTCTTTGGTAGGCCGTGTGTTATAAGTTAAATGTTATTGAAATGTTATTTATTGTTTAAGTGCTAGGGTCATTGTCAGGGGTATTGTATGGGGGGATAGTAACAAAATGTCAGAAATGACAATGACCCTAAATTTGTTAATTTGTTTGAAAGTTAATAAAGCTGTGGACGTTATACTCCAACAGAATAACTGGTGTCCGAGTCTTATTAAGGTAATTTTAAACTAACACCTGCCGAATAACGACAGTGCCTATGTCATGAAGCCCACAGAACAACGCAGAGGGGGAGTGGGCCTTGACAGGGCCAGAGAGTGGGCAGGGTTAAGAATTGGGGGTGGGCTTAGGGTAATGCAGCGTGGGGGTGGTCTAAGAGCAAGCTAAATAGCGGCCATCTTAGAGAGGAGCCATTTTAACAGAAATTCACTCACCTGTTCTTTGTCCCACCCACCCTCCCTTTAGGTTTGGTTGTGTTCCCGTTTGGTCACAGCGGCGGGAACAGGGCATGGTAAAGTCGGAAGTTGGCTGGAATTGGAAGTGGATAGGCCAAGGCCTAGGCCGGAGTAGGCCAGGTGGATAAGAGTGTTGGTAGGTTCAAGCTCTTCGGTGGCTACGAACCTAGGGGGTAGGGGTGTCTGGGTACACCCCTACAGTTACGTTTGGTTGGGGCCTCTTTGGTAGGCCGTGTGTTATAAGTTAAATGTTATTGAAATGTTATTTATTGTTTAAGTGCTAGGGTCATTGTCAGGGGTATTGTATGGGGGGATAGTAACAAAATGTCAGAAATGACAATGACCCTAAATTTGTTAATTTGTTTGAAAGTTAATAAAGCTGTGGACGTTATACTCCAACAGAATAACTGGTGTCCGAGTCTTATTAAGGTAATTTTAAACTAACACCTGCCGAATAACGACAGTGCCTATGTCAAGGACATTGCATACTGGTGAATATCTTTCATGAACACAGTTAACAACCATAATCTATCTTTCAGTTACCCTCTTATCTCCTATTCATATGATGATTTTCCTCAATATTTTTATTTTTATTATTATTAATATACAATTATTATTGTGAGTATCTTCATTTCTAAAAACAATTATTTCCAAATATTAACTTACTTTTGTGTATGTATTATGCCTCTCTCTTTTAAATACTTATTTTAGTCAATTGTTGTATTATTGTCTGTTAGAAATCCTAAACATTAACATTGAACAAAAAATATGTATATAAATGTGTGTCTGTTTATGTGTATGTCTTGCATACCTTCTTCGAAACCTTTTTTATTTTATTATTTATTTTTCATTCTTCTTGCCTATTTAATGCCTATTCTCTAATTTCTATAGAAATACCTTTCCGACCAGATGGATACCTCATAGCTGTTAATTCAGGAAGCACACTAAGTCCACATCGACATTCAATCCCTTAGGGTTGAGTGTCTGTAGTTTGTGGATCCAGTATGTCTCCCTCTGGGCCAGTTTTTGATCTCTATTGCCTCCCCTCCAATGCGGGGAAATTTTTTCTATAGCTATGCACCTTAGTTTTTTTAAATTGAACAAAGGGCAGGAATTGCAGTGGGTCGGTACTGAATGAGATTTTAAATCTTTTTTGATGTTATTAATATGTTCCATTGCTCTGATTTTGAAAGCCCTTTTTGTGCGGCCTATGTATTGCTTACCGCACGGACATTGTAGTAAATAAACCACATAGTCCGTGAGGCAGCCAATATTGTTTTTTATCGGGAAATTTTCTCCTGTGATATTGCTTTTAAAGTGTGTATTGGTTTCCAAATTAGCCGTGGAGCATGCTTTACATCTTTTACATCCTTTAAACCCATTTGCTTCCTTTTTTAAAAGTTCTTGTCTTTGTTTTATGGCATAACTTGGAGCCAAAAGATTTTTCAAATTTTTATTTTTTCTATATATTAGTGTTGGTTTTTTCGGCAATATTTCTCCCAAGAGTGGGTCTCCCAACAGGATTGGCCAAAATTTTTCCAAACTTTTTTTAATTTTAAAATGATCGGTATTATATTGAGTTATGAAGGCTGTGCGAAATCTCTCTCCATCCTGCTTGAATTTTATATTATTTTGTAATAATTCCTCCCTTCCTTTTCCTGACATAATTCTAATATAGGAGATAAGAGGGTAACTGAAAGATAGATTATGGTTGTTAACTGTGTTCATGAAAGATATTCACCAGTATGCAATGTCCTGACTATATATATAATGAAATATATATACATATATATATATATAGTGAAAATATGGCAAAATAGGGATATATTTAGTGAAATGCCTTTCAAAATGGGTTATTAATAACTAACACCAAGATCCAATATTAAAAATACAATTAGAGGTTTAGAGAGGTTTATAGAAGGACAAGTGCAAACTGATGAATCAAATAAAGAAAAATGATTGAAAATATGCTGAAAATATGTAGTATTTGAAAGAAAAAAGAATGTAAATCAACATGTTGTCTCCTTCCATCTATCTTTTCTTTTAAATGGACGTTAACATCATACATATCCATGATATTACCTCTGGCGACCACCAGAGGGCAACGATTCAAATTTGAACCACTGAATCCAATGGAACGCACAGCCATTTTAATGAAGTCACAATGGAACGCACGGAAGTGCGCCGAACCGGAAGTGAAGACGGACAGGAGATTTTGACCGCGAAAAAAAGATCGAACTAAACAGAAACAGCTGAGACACCCTTCACACTACGGATAGGAAGCCCAATAAGAAGAGGATTCGGTACCAACGCCCACCACACCACCAATGAACTCCCAGCTTGAACATATTTAAGGGTTTGAGAGGGGAGGGGGGAATAGGCTTATTTGTACACTTGATGTTTTGACAGTGTATGTAAATTGTGTGTTTTAACTGAAATTTGATATTTGGTCCCTGAGGAAGTTTCCTAAGGGAGACGAAACGCGTAGGACCAGTAATATCATTTTATGATTTTATTTTTACACTTTAAAGCCAATAAATTTCCTTTTTTTACCAACCATTGGGAGTGTGTGGACTTCCTAAATTTGGAGTTGGCGTGGCAACCAGACAAAAGGAGGAACCCCCCGAACTACAGGGGAGGCAACCTGAGGGCTTGAAAAAACCCATCAATTTGTGAGTGCAACCTTGAAAGATGAAATGAATATTTTAACTTAACTTTATTACACTATGTTGTGTTTTATGCTTATATTCTAGTGATACAAGCTGAATCCCTGGTCGATTTGTAGTTTGTAATAGTTGTATATGGTCACCAAGTTGGGAGGTGACTAAAGGGAAGCAAGTATCCGAAAAAGCTAAGTTTTTATTGATATTTTCCACGGGTGAATAGGTGGAAGTTATATTTTGAATAAAATAACGGTCAGAAATGCCTATCCTATCCCACTGATTACCGAGTTATTTGATCGTCTTAAGGGCTCCAAAATCTTCACCAAGTTAGATCTCAGAGGGGCTTACAATTTGGTGA
Source organism: Pelobates fuscus (assembly GCF_036172605.1). Taxonomy (NCBI): domain Eukaryota; kingdom Metazoa; phylum Chordata; class Amphibia; order Anura; family Pelobatidae; genus Pelobates; species Pelobates fuscus. Next base: position 375,180,837 of record NC_086319.1, on the reverse strand, counting down.
GAATCCAGCAAGGTCACGAGTGGATGACGGCATTCAATACTCGGTATGGCCATTACGAATACACTGTTATGCCATTTGGACTATGCAATGCTCCTGCAGTATTTCAAGAGTTGATTAATGAGGTACTTAGGGAGTTTCAGCATGATTGTGTTATTGTTTACCTGGACGACATACTAATACACTCTAAGGAGATTGAGACTCACCATAGACAGGTCAGAAAGGTGTTACACAAACTTCTGCAACATGGTCTATACTGCAAATTGGAAAAGTGCAGTTTTGATCAGTCTCAGGTAGACTTTCTTGGGTACGTGATTTCTGGGGAAGGTTTTAAAATGGATCCTGGTAAACTCCAATCTATTTTAGACTGGCCTTTGCCCAAAGGACTCAAGGCTATCCAAAGGTTTATTGGTTTTTCCAACTACTATAGGCGCTTCATTAAGGGTTACTCCTCTATCATTGCGCCTATTACCAATATGACCAAACAAGGGGCTGATACTAAGTTCTGGTCTGAGGAAGCTCTTCGTGCTTTTAAGACTCTCAAGGAACTTTTTGCCTCAGCTCCCATTCTAGTTCATCCTGATACGACTCTGCCTTTCTTGCTCGAGGTCGATGCTTCTGAGACAGGAGTTGGGGCTGTTCTGTCTCAAAGGTTAGGGGTGGATAAACCGTTACACCCTTGTGGTTTCTTCTCTAAAAAAATTTCTGGGCCTGAGAGCAGATATGACATCGGGGAGAGGGAACTGTTAGCGGTCATTAAGGCTTTAAAGGAGTGGAGACATTTACTGGAAGGGACACTACACCCTGTTACTATCCTAACGGATCATAAGAACTTGTCTTATATTGGGGAGGCTAAGCGCTTGTCCGCCAGGCAGGCTCGCTGGGCTTTGTTCCTCACTCACTTTAATTATGTGCTTACGTATAGACCTGGTTTTAAGAACTCTAAAGCCAATGCTTTGTCTCGTCAATATGAACCATCCACTATAACTGAACCACTTCTGTCCTCCATAGTTCCTAAGGGGAATATCATCGCGAACACGAATCTCAGGATTCACTCTCCATTGCTTTCTGAGATCATGAAGTTTCAGCATTTGGCACCCAAACAGACTCCTGGGGATCGACACTTCGTTCCTGCCGCTCTCCAACTGGAGGTGCTACGCTGTCTCCATAACAGCAAGGTGGCTGGGCATCCTGGCATCCGCAAGACTTATGCGCTGGTCTCTAAAGATTTTTGGTGGCCTGACTTACGCAAGGATATTAAAGAATTCATTGGGGCATGTGAAGTTTGTACCAAGACCAAGCTACCCCATTCGCTTCCATGCGGATTTCTGCACCCTTTAGAGGTTCCTGAAAAGCCTTGGTCCTGCCTGGCAATGGACTTCATTGTTGATTTGCCTATCTCTAAAAAGCAGACTGTCATCCTCACTGTGGTAGACAGATTTACTAAAATGGCTCACTTCATTCCCCTACCTAAACTCCCATCTTCGCCCGAATTAGCGGAGATATTCGCCAGGGAGATTTTCCGTTTGCATGGGATACCTTCCCAAATTGTCTCTTACAGAGGCTCCCAATTTGTTTCCCGTTTTTGGAGATCATTCTGCTCCCAACTAGGCATCAAATTGAATTTCTCCTCTGCCTATCATCCTCAGTCCAATGGAGCTGCTGAACGCACTAACCAAAAAGTTGAACAATATTTACGTTGTTTCGTTTCAGAACACCAGGACGATTGGGTCGGTTTGATTCCTTGGGCGGAGTTTGCACATAACAATCTCATTTGTGATTCTACGCATTCTAGCCCTTTTTTCTTGAATTATGGCTTTCATCCTTCCATCCTTCCTTCGGAGTCTTCTTCTCAAGGGATACCGTCGGTGGATGTTCATGTTGCCAATTTAAGAGAGTTGTGGGATCAAACTCGACAAATTCTTTTGCACAATTCTACGCTGGTTAAAAAACACGCTGACAAGCGTAGAAGGGCAGCACCGGTGTTTGTTCCAGGCGATAGAGTATGGTTAAGTACTAGAAACATTCGGTTAAAAGTGCTGTTACAAATCGCTATTTGTAACTGGCCCTTTAAATGAGAAATTGCCCTGCTTCCCTGGATTGTGGAGAAGCATGTTTGCCAGCCTCCTGCCTCATGACTATGGCCCCTGGAAGATTGTGCCCCTGAAAACTTATTAACATTTATTGGGTGTGTATGGCCCTTTAAGAACCGTCTGGGGACATATTGTGACTTTGCTGAACAATGTCCCTTTAAGACTATGTCCCCAGACCTGTAAAATAACTTGCCCCTGGCTCTCTCCCACTTGGTTCAGTAAATAGGGCTTACTGAACCAAGTACCACACAGGCGGACCACCCAGAAGCTAAAGTGTGCAGGCAATTTACCTCCCAGGCTGTGAGGTTACTGCAGGTTAATTGCCGAGCGCTGGGTGGCCGCCATTCGGCAGCCGAACACGTGGCGGCGGCCATTTTAGTCATTCGAATGCGGTCAGCGGTGTATGCTAAAGATTCTGTGGAACCAAAATCGGCTACACATTTTGCCGAACACCGCTGACCCTTACCTTCTCCCATACTGAACTTGCAGCTCCAGAGACTAAGTCCCGTTCGAAATGGGACTTAGTCGTTTTTCGGCATGAAATTGACCGGCCGCACAGCCCAAATCTATGGAACTGTTTTGGGCAGGAAATTGTGCTTGCGGTCGGTCATAAAGGGACTTCCAGCTAACTTTTGATCCACTGGAGGGATTTGGCTGATTTTTGGAAGTGTTTATGTTTGATGTATGCTGAGTCTGAATATGTAACTTTTATTGAAATTGAATGTATGGTTTTAAAGTTACAGTGTGTATGTGAAAACTGTATTTTTATTGTATGTAATAATTGGTTTAACTGTTTATCTGAGGGGAGGGAACCTGTGGGCTGTACTATGCTGTTATTGGTTAATTTCATCCTCCCCCTGGGAGTGTCCTGTGTGTACCTTATCCTAATAAAAAGCAGGCTGGGTGTTCCAGTCCTCAGACCTCTTCTGACCCTCAATACGTAGCCGTGTCTTGTTATTGGAGGGAACTGCTATATCACACTGGGGATTGCTATGCGCTGCATATTCCCCTGAGCTCTTAATCACTTAGCTCTTGTAAGAGCTTGTTCCGGATACGCTCTCCTGGAGGAGAGGTCTTCCCCACACGGTCCTGGAGGACAGAAGCCGATCCAGGGTGGAAGGAAGACGGCGCGGCTCCAGTTAAGCTACGGCGGTTGTGGAGCCTGCGGTGGTTGTGGTGTCGTCTGCAGTGCTTGGAGTCCTCTGAGAGCGCTAGGAGAATCCATCAACGGAGGGTACTCGGTCGGAGTACACGGAGCTCCGTTACAAGTGCCGTCCATGAAGTTTGCTCCTCGATATATTGGACCTTACAGGGTACTGTCTCAAATTAACCCAGTTGCGTATCGTTTAGCGTTGCCTAATGCCTTACGCATTCCTAATTCATTTCATGTTTCCTTGCTAAAACCATTAATATGTAACAGGTTCTCCTCCACGATCGCCCCTCCCCGCTCAGTTCAGGTGGAGGGTCAGGAGGAGTATGAGGTCAATTCCATCGTTGATTCTCGAATCTCCCGGGGGAAACTGCAATATCTGGTCGATTGGAAGGGTTATGGTCCTGAGGAGAGAAGTTGGGTACCTCAGGAGGAGGTGCATGCTCCCCGTCTCCGCAGGGCGTTTCACTCTCGATTCCCTTCTCGCCCAGGTGTATTCCGCCCGGTGGGCGTATCTGAGAGGGGGGGTACTGTCAGGGTACCTGCGGTCTCTACCTCCGAAAGAGGTAGAGACTTAGCTGTTCCTCCATCCAGACGGCCTGATGGCTCCCTTTCCCACGGTCTACCCGGTCATGCTAGGCCGGCCGCGAGGGAGTGACTGCCTTTTACAGCATCTAGGCAGGAAGTTGTCATCAGGAAACTCCTCCGGAACGACCTGTCACTCAATTGCTGCAGGACCAATCAGGACGCCTCGGAGGCGTGGTTACTGCTCTGAACAGGGTATTTAACAGAGCTTCTTTCATTAGCTCATTGCCCTGTCGTGGTTCTAGCTTGTTCTAGTCACTTAGTGCTTGTGTATTCTATTATCCCTTTTGGTTTTGACCCGGCTTGTTTACCTTACTCTGCTTATCTCTGTTACCCTTGATTCGGCTTGTCTCTCGCTTACCTGTCTTCTGTTACCCTCGACCTCGGCTTGTCTTTGACCATTCTATACTGTACTACTTACGTTAGTCCGGCCATTCTAAGGTCCGGTATACGTATCTGGCTACTGTTTGTACTCTGCGTGTTGGATCCCTGTCCCGATCCTGACAACTGCACAGATTGGATTGAGATCTGGGAAATTTGGAGGCCAAGGCAAAACCTTGAACTCTTTGTCATGTTCCTCAAACCATTTCTGAACAATTTTTGCAGTGTGGGAGGGTGCACTATCCTGCTGAAATGGACCACTGTCATCATGTAACATTGTCATGAAAGGGTATAAATGGTTTGCAACAATCTCTAGGTAGGTGGGACATGTAACATTCAAAATAAATGCCAAGGTTTCCTAGCGGAACATTGCTTCCCATAGTGCATCCTGCTATCATCTCTTCCCCAGGTAAACAATGCACACACACCTAGCCATTCACCTGATTTAAAAAAAAAAAACGTGATTTGTCAGAACAGGCAACCTTCTTCCATTGTTCCACAGTCCAGTTCTGATGTTCACATCCCCATTGAAGGCACTTTTGTGGACAGGCATCGTCATGAACACTGTGACTGGTCTGCGGCTACTCAGCTTCATGCACAGCAAACTGCAATGCACTGTGTATTCTGACACCTTTCTACCATGAGCAGCATAAAGTTTTTCAGCAATTTGAGCTACAGTAGTTCTTCTTTGTGATCGGACCAGAACGATAGCCTTCACGCCCCATGTGCATCAATGAGCCTTGAGTGCCCATGACCCTGAAGCCACTGCATATTGGGAACACCCCACAAGACTTGCCATTTTGGAGATGCTCTTACCCAGTCGTTTAGCCATCACTATTTGGCCCTTGTCAGAGTCACTCAGATTTTTTTGCTGGATTATTTTTCCTGCTTCGAGCACTTAAAATTCAAGAACTGACTGTTCACTTGCTACCTAATATATCCCACCCCTTGACAGGTGCTAATGTGAAAATATAATCGCGGTTATTAACCCCTTAAGGATCGGCCTGTTTTTGCGATGTTGTACGTTAAGGACCAGAGCGGTTTCAACACTTTTGTGGTGTTTGTGTTTAGCTGTAATTTTCTGCTCTCTCATTTACTGTTCCCACACAAGTTATATATTGTTTTTTTCAGGACAAAAGGGGCTTTCTTTACATACCATTATTTGTATCATGCCATATATTTGACTTAAAAAAAAACAAAAAAACAAGTTTTTGGACTTTTATTTAAAAAATATTTTCCTTATCTACAAAAGATAATGAAAAAAACAGCTAAATAGATTCAAAATTTTGTCCAGAGTTTAAAAACACCCAGTGTTTACGTGCTTTTTTGCTTTTTTTTTGCAAGTTATATGGCTATAAGTACAAGTAGGAAATTGCTGTTTCAATATATAGATATTTTTAAGTGTATCAATAGTGACATTGTAACACTATTATCTGTCATAAATTTCTGAATCACACCCCACATGTACATATTTTTTTTTAAAGTAGACAACCCAGGGTATTCAATATGGGGTATGTCCAGTCTTTTTTAGTAGCCACTTAGTCACAAACACTGGCCAAAGTTAGCATTTATATTTGTTTGCGTGTTAAAAATGCAAGAAACGCTAACTTTGGCCAGTGTTTGTGACTAAGTGGCTACTAAAAAAGGCTGAACATACCCCATTTGCAATACCTTGGGTTGTCTTCTTTTGCAAATGGTATGCCATCATGGGGTTAATTCTCACTCCTGGGCTACCATACGCTCTCAAAGGCAACATAACCAATCTGACAAATTTCAATGAAAAAAGAAAAAGTAAGATCAAGCCTTATATTTGACCCTGTAACTTTCCAAAACACTATAAAATCTCTACATGTGGGGTACTGTTATACTTGGGAGAATTTGCTGAACACAAATATTAGTGTTTCAGAACAGTAAAACGTATCACAGCAATAATATCATCAGCGAAAGTGCCGTTTGTATGTGAAAAATGCAAAAAACGTCACTTTCACTGACAATATCATCGCTGTGATATGTTTTTCTGTTTTGAAAGACTAATATTTGTGTTCAGTGAAGTCTCCCCAGTAAAACAGTACCCCCATGTACAGGTTTTAGGGTGTCATAGAAAGTTACAGGGTTACACATGGCTAGCAAAATAAATTCTCTGGACTTTCGGCCTGGGTTGTCAGGCAGGTCCCTCAAATTGCAATCAATAAAATTACTTAATTATGTAAAAATATTACATAAATATGCACGTAGAATTTAAATATATATATATATATATATATTTATATATTTGAAGTCTACGTGTATATTTATGAAATTATTAATGTAATTATGTATATAAATATATGTATATTTTGTATAATTTTTATTTATTTATTTATACATTTCATTATTATTATTTCAGCACAGACAGTCCCCCTGCAGGCAGATACACAGGCACCTATTGCGGCCACGTGATCGATCGATCATGTGGCCGCGGGGTCCTGATCTGCCGCGGGGAGACTGCCTGGGCAGACAGGCAGTCCCCCCAGACCGGAATAAACGCTGATCACCGCCGGAGGACCGACGGCGATCAGGGAAGTACCCCCAGACTGTTATGACGGTTCAGGATCGTCATCGGTCCTCAAGGGGATGTTTCCGATGACTGTCCTGAACCGTCATCGGTTGTCAAGGGGTTAACTTCACCTGTCAGTGGTTTTAGTGTTGTGGTTGACATTTCCCTTATTAACAAACAAGTATCAAAGCATACCTCCCAAAGTACTGGAATCAGCAAGGTAGTCCCAATTTGGGACTAGCATCCCACCACGATTTTTGGGTCCTGTTCCATCGTCCTCACTTGGTTCTCTGGTGTACCGCTTTTGTACACACAAAGCAAGTGATCATGAGGGCATCATTAGTCACACTCTGGACACCCCAAAACAGTGTTCCCTGCAAGTACAGCCCTCAGTGGGTTGGCCTGATTAACTGGCAGGCAGCCTGGTCTTTAATGAAACCAGGCTGACCTGCCAGTAATTTGTGTGGATCCGCCCCCCCAATTAAAAAAAAAAAAAAATCAAACAAAGTAACTGTAAATATCTGTCAAAAAAAAGTATATGTTTATTTTTTTATGCATATAACAGAATGTAGAAACCCATGAAGATACTGGTAAAAAAAAAATAGATAGATCTGTATAGCTGAAACTTGAAAACTTTTTTGAGTTACCGGAAATCTGACAAATAAATATACTATCTAAATGGGATGTGTAAAACCCACATGGTTTTTGGTGAAACATTTTTGTTGAGGGGGTGAAAGTAACAAGCATATCATATGACCTTTTCCCAATATGACTGATGTTTTCCTAGCCTAGTGCCTTTAAAGGGACACTAAGCACCGGAGCTATTGCAGCTTAATGTAATGGTTCTTGTGCAAATATTCTTCTCTGTAAGTTCTGTTTTTTGTTTGTTTGTTGAGACAAAGCTGTGTTTATTTTTATCACATCTAGTGTGACTGTCACTAAGATAGCGACTAGAGGTTCTTCTATTTGCAGAACTACAATCTTTGCAACCAACGTTTGCCATCTTCTTCTTAATTAAAATGCTTTACTATTTGCTTTCTAAATATGTATTTCCATTCCTTTCGGTTTTTTTCTTCTGTGTCATAATCACAGCTAGCAGCCAGCCTTGCCTCCCAACCACCACAATATCGGTGGTCCTGCTGTTCGGTGCTGTCCTGTCTTCCTGACATATTTCCCTGGTTTACCACTTTTGGAAAACTATCCCCAAAAAAGTGTAGTGCGAGTACATCATTAGACACACTTGCTCTACCCTCAGGGTAATAGGACCATCCAGACCGCACTGAAACAGTGCTCTCTGCAAGCTCATCACTCGGTGGGCTTACTTGCCAGTAATTTGCTGGATCCACCCCTATTCTGGATGGGTCCATCCATTTTGGGTGGAGCCAGCAACAGAATCACATCACAGGCCCACCTCCTTCCCTGGCTTTGCCATTGTTGCAAGGTTAGGATATCCTTGTTTTAAAAATGAGTTTTTTACTTTCAGACATGTGATGATTTTCCATTGCTCTCTGTTGGTGAAACTGTTGGTGAAACTGAAAATTGATTTCTATAATTACAATATGTAAATTAGGAGGTTCCAAAAAACGTATTAGTTGCACATGTATATCTGTCCTTTTCCACAGTTTGGAAAGTTCTGATTGCATTTTATATTTTATGCGGTGTTGTGTTGTGTGTTTTTCAAGTTATGTACGTCTGTATATATTTTCATGGTTTTCACCACATGCTTAAGGGCAAGTTGGCAACAGCTAGTCCCTGTTCAAAAAATAACTGCCTAGAAAAGGAGTTGAAGAGGCAAAGGCAGTTGGGACAATACCTGCCTAGAAGAAAAGATCTGCGGTCTGGTTGGGTGAAAGAGGTCTTGCGAGACCCCAGTCAAGCTTCTGCTAAAGCATTCCAGAGTGCCTTACAGCGGCTAGGAATCGGACTGGGCTGAAGTACTTGGTCGGAACCTGGGGTCTGTCATAATCTTTGTATTCTGTAGAATTATGATGAACCTTATTTGGACCAAGGAGTCCAGCCCAAACCCTGGAAAACAACCCTAGACTATTATCACTCCTCCAAAAAAACTTTTCTGTAGACATTATGCATTTCTATGCATAGTAAAGTCTCTGATTCGTTGCTCCAGGGAACAGGTTGCTGTACACCACTCCAACTGAAGTTAGTCATTGCGCATGATGATATGAGGCCACTCGACAGCTGCTTGGCCATGAAAAACCCATTTCATAAAGGTTCTGACACAGTATACTTATGCCGATTTTGCTATGTGATGCAGTTTTGAACTCTGAAGTGAGTGATTCAACAGATGATGGGCAGTTTGTACATGCTACATGCTTCAGCACTTGGTTCCCCTGCTCTGTGAGCACACGTGGTCTGCTACATTCCAGGCTGGGCTGTTTTTGTTGCTGGACACATTCACTTCACAACAATAGCACTTACAGATGACGGGCAGATCTACTAAGGCAGAAATGTGCTAGATTTCGTGTACATGTTAGCAATGGGTAAGGCAGTAATACCAGAAGTAGGGATGTCTATATTGGTTTGGCCATCTAGTGAATGCTGCTTGCATTGATTCCTCTTATATTAATAATTAGTTGAGCCAACTTTTGCTGTAATAACAGCTTTATGGGGGTATCTACAAGTTTTGCACATGGAGCAGGAGTAATTGTTGACTATTCATTTGCCTTCTGCCAGATCATTGTTCTGCTGACAGGTGACCTTTCTAATAAGCTTCAGCTTTTTAGCAGATTAAAAAGGTTCTCCAGCAGTAATGCTTTATATTTTGCTCCAGCCATTCTTATCTGAGTTCTGCTACCACCATAATTCACTGTAGAAATATGGGACTGTCCTGCATTCTGGACCTGTACAAGTAGCCGTTACTCCACACAACTGTTGAGGTGGGTGGAAGTGATTACACTTCACTTCCCCTCAGCACACAAAGAGCCATTAGTTTAGGGATAGAGAGAGGAGGAGGGGAGACAGAAGGGGGAAAGAGCAGCAGCACACTCCTATCAGCCACAGCCTAGTCTCACCTGTTGCAACTCATGACTGCTGTCTAGATGACAGTACCACCCACCCGATGCCCCCCTTTCCCAATGACACACAGAGCCGTATTAAGTTGGGTAAGGGCATCGGCCACAGCTTTATTTAATTTTTCCATGCCAGCAACATAAAATACTGTCAGCTGTTGGGGTGATTGCCCAACAGACAGGTCTATCCCCACAAACCATGAGTCCATGAGCAGCCTGCCTCCGCCATCAGCTCCCAACAGGCTGCGACTCCCTAAGCTTCCTTGGCAACTCCATCACTTCTGCCTGCGCTGGCCAGGACTCCCGCGTGCTGTGACAAAACAAGAAAAGACAAACCAACAACAAGCACCAGAAACAAAACCCACATTCCTTCAATCACCAAATGTCCTAAGGGCGGGAGGGCGGGAAAGTCAGGATCCCTGCACTTCCAAGAGCTGACTGTTAAGTCCCCTCCCCTAACTGTCCTTATAACTGTCTTCCATCTTAGCAACTATGTATCCATATATCCCCCTCCCATCTCCTATTCCTTTAAGACTCCTTAGCCTAGCCGCAGTCATGTCCCCCCTTCCTTGTCAGTCCAGGGAGGTGTCTTGACTGCTGTCTAGATGACTGTACCACCCACCCGATGCCCCCCTTTCCCAATGACACACAGAGACCGTATTAAGTTGGGTAAGGGCATCGGCCACAGCTTTATTTAATTTTTCCATGCCAGCAACATAAAATACTGTCAGCTGTTGGGGTGATTGCCCAACAAACAGGTCTATCCCCACAAACCATGAGTCCATGAGCAGCCTGCCTCCGCCATCAGCTCCCAACAGGCTGCGACTCCCCAAGCCTCCTCGGCAACTCCATCACTTCTGCCTGCGCTGGCCAGGACTCCCGCCACCGCGATGATGACTTCCCCTCATGCCTCCTGCCGTCATCGCGCCCCCCGCCGACAGCGCAGCCTCAATCCCACTCTGCAAACCCGTGTTAAGGATGTCCAACCCTATCTCATTTAAGTGGACCCCATCCCTCCTCATTAAGTTCTGGTTCTCTCCTTCCAGCTCCACAGAAGGGGGAAAGAGCAGCAGCACACTCCTATCAGCCACAGCCTAGTCTCACCTGTTGCAACTCATTCCAACTGGACTCAGAGAAGCTGCTCTCCTACACCAAAAAGGTATTGAAACAGGAGAGTGGGTGGAGATATATATATATATATATATATTTATATGTTTTTTGTGTGATTTTTCATTGTGTGTGTATGTGAATATCTGTTATTGTGCTTGTTGTAAAGTTATCTTTGAGTGTATCTGTGTGTGCATGTGTTCATTTGTCAAATTCATATGTCAACACTACACACAAATACACCCTTGAAACCACACATACATATTCGATATAAAAACAACGCTTACATTCGAGCACACAGACACTGCACACAAATAGACCTATGCATTCACATACCTACTCCATACAAAAACACTCTTATTTCAAACACACAGACACTACACACATAAACAACCCTGCAATGATGGTTAAATGGTAGATCCACAGCAGATAAACCATCACAGGAGTTGGACATCTATTGAGTATCTAACGTTTGGTCACCTCTGTTCTATAAGGAGGACCAAAAATATTACTTACAAGGCCCCCTGAAAATAAATGCCTCCAAGAATGTTGACGGTCTACCGCCCTTTCTCTTCCTCTGTACCTATATTGCTAAGAAAAACTGTAATGAAGGTGTTGTTGGCCCAACCGAGTCGCAGCTATTCTACGAACAGCCTCAGAGTTTCAAACGTTTGGCTGATTTTAGTCTTACAACACAGGGTTCCTGGGACTTCAGGGAGGCTGGTACCCCCACATGTTAGGTGTCCTTGGAAAGCACTCCTCCAAACGCTCATGCTGGCCAAATAGGACTTTGATCTGAGAATCAAGTTATAGCATGTTAAAGTTTAACCGGGTCGCAGCTATTCTCTGATACCCCTCAAGGTTCCAGGTGCTTGGCTGCTTTTCCTGGTCACCTTCCCTGGCCTCTAGTGGCTCGGAGTCAGGTAATTCCCACAAGTCCAAGGTTTCTTTCGATGCCTCTCTTTCTCCTTGATCTCTTCTCTAAAAAGAGCTCTGATATGTGCCTCTTGGACTGAGAGCACTCTCCCCAAAGATTTACCGGACTGCAGCAACGGCGAGATCCGAACAAGAATTCCATAGTTTGTGGGTTGCTCCCGGTCAGGCCGCCGTGCCTCTGTAGTCTACCAGCCAGCTTGGGGTGACTCCTGGATCCCAGAAAAAGGGCACAGAACTGTGAGGCATGAACTGGAGGGGTTACTGGGAGGTGATTATAGGAAGGAGATGGCAGGAAGTTTGGTGCCAGTTGTTCTAATAGCAATGTGAGTAAAATAACTTTATTTAACAAGAATGGGGGTCTCTGGGACCAGGTCCATAGTTTTTGGGCAGGAGGCTAGCTTTCATGCGTCTTCAGGAATCTGTGGCATGGGGGCCTCCATCACAGGGACATTTATCCAATTGTTCTGAAAAGTGACAGTTAAACTCATTCATTATTTTGATTATACTTAAATCATTACTGTAGGTGATACATTTCTTCACAGTCAATTACGTCAGTTTTCATAGATATTTCCATTTCAGAAGTGCTGGGAAAAAACAGAAGTGAAAAACACTTTTCTTTAGGAAAAAGTGTTAGAAAAATTGATAAATCTGTTTTAACGTAAAAAAAAACAAAACTACATCTATTTTAAAAAAATGTACAAAGTAACAGATTAAAAAAACAGATTTAATAAATTGTGCTAAATATTCACATAACAGATATAAAAGTGTTGGTGACACTTTGACAAATCTCCTCCAAAGTGTCCGTTGAAATTCTTTGCACATGTTGACAAATGTGCATTTGTGCCACAAATAACAGTTTGAATTGTTGCCAGGAAGCTTTACCTGGGTCTTTTCTACACACTAAAACCTTTTTATCATACCTTAGCTAAGTCAATCTCCTGCTTTTTTAGCAAACTCCAGACATTCTTTCATGTGGTTGGTTTTGAGAATTTTTTAAAGATTAATGTTTGTACAGAGAAGGAAGAAAATAAAGGGAATTACGGAGAAAATTTTACAAAAATAAATATTCACAATACACCAAGTTTTATGATGACATATGAGTTTCAAATGCAAATAAAAAGGAAGTGAAATTATGTGTTACTTACCAAATTAACAGCTGCGGTTGTACAGAGCACACAGAGGAACACTGACGGCAGCTCAGAAAACAACGCCAGTCTCACATATCATACATGAGGTGTTTCTGACCCTGTTTTCCATGTCTTTTATGAGATGACTTATAGTTAGACACATATACACACCATCACCCTTACTGAAACCTAAGCACACATAATGACATACACACACTGACACCTATATACATGCACAAACACTCATACACTGACATCTTTATAATCACACGCATACTGTCGTTACTACACTGACACCTAAGGAATTAAAGAGGTGGTCTATTGTCACTTTGAGGAGGGATATGGAGGCGCTGATCTCTTATTGTGCTTCCCATCCAGACTTGGGGACCATTGGGGATTGCCTTGACTCGTCCTTCACATCAAGTGACTGACCGGGAAATAGCCTGTGTGGCAGAACCTGTCCTTGTACCTGTATATTTTCCCCAAGAGAGCTGTTCACTATCCTACTGGTTCAGTGCCTTCCCTTCTTCTTAACGTTTGCTGCTGATAGCGCCTCTCTCTGGCAGTCATTTAGCTATAAAAGTCAAGAAAAGTCTCTAGCGGTACTTAGCTCGCAGCTCCCAGTCACTTAACCCGCTGTTTTACCCCACTAGCTGACCTGCCAGGGGAGCGCTATTTGGAAGGAAGGTAGTACAGACTAATGAGAATAATCGCTCCCTGAGAACCAGAGGGAGCCCCCTTTCGTTCGACCACAGGAGCTCCTACTATTTTATGCTGGCACTACTTTTGGCTTTGCCCTCATGTGCAACCGGTCAAAACTTTAACCCCGGTGGCGATTTGACAATTCTTTTTTTTTTTCAATTTGACAATTTTTATTATTTATCAGATGGTTATGGGGTACAGAAGAGAAAAAAGGAGGGGGGGGGGGAAGAGTCAGAGCAATATTTGGCAACATATTTAGACATGGTATATCATTTATCGTACATCAGCTATAACTCCCAGTCTTGGCGATCTAGGTTGGGTATAAGCGTTTCCTGTCTTGTTCAGCACCATGGCCATAGCTGTTTGTGCTCCATCAGATCTGTATTGTTCTAGTCTAGTTTAGTCCATCCCTACCGGCTCCCACCCCACCACCCCTGTCTATGCTTTCCTTGACAGTGTGGTTCCCTTTGTTGTGGTTCTTTAACCCAGAGGTTGTCCAGTTTGGGTGGACATGCGGAAGAGTGGCACGGTATGTTTTAGCGATGGCTGTGAGTGTCGGTGTGTAATCTGCTGTGTCTGTGACAGGGCCGCTCAGCTGGGTGCTGTCTTAAGTTGTTGCCTTGCCCGGGAGGGAGGTGGGGGGAGGGCGATGCTGGTCATCCAGAACTGGGGGATAGGGCAGTGGTGTATCCTGGTTTTGTGCTGCCCTAGGCAGCACAAAACTCAGGCGCCTCCCCCCCCCCCCACCCAACCTTTACCCCGCCCCGCATTCTAAATACACACACATTCACTGACACATACGCATACACTCGCTAACAGAAACACACACTCGCTAACAGAAACACACACTCGCTAACAGAAACACACACTCGCTAACAGAAACACACACACACACTAACAGACACACACTCACAGGCAAGCAGACACACACACACTCACAGGCAAACACACACACACACACACACTCACAGGCAAACACACTCACAGACACCCACACTAACAGACACCCACACTAACAGACACCCACACACACTGACACACACTAACAGACACACACACACACAGACACACACACAGACACACACACTAACAGACACACACACACTAAGACACACACACACTAAGACACACACACACTAAGACAGACACACACACACTAAGACAGACACACACTCACTAAGACACACACACTCACTAAGACACACACACTCACTAAGACACACACACACACACTCACTAAGACACACACTCACTAAGACACACTCACTAACAGACACACACTCACTAACACTCACTAACAGACACACACACACTCACTAACAGACACACACACACTCACTAACAGACACACACACTCACTAACAGACACACACACACACTCACTAACAGACACACACTCACTAACAGACACACACACACTCACATTAACACTTTTCTTCTTTTTACTTTAACCCCCCCAGCCTCCTTACCTTTGGGAATGCTGGGGGGGGTGTCTCTTCCTCCCTGGTGGTCCAGTGGCTGCTGGGCGGTCGGGCGGCGCTGCTGGGCGGGCGGCAAGGGAGCACTCCCCCTGAGCTGTCTGCTCAGCTCCCTCGCGCGCCGCAGAGTGAGGCTGGGAGCCGGAATATGACGTCATATTCCGGCTCCGCCTCCCAGCCTCACTCTGCGGCGCGCGAGGGAGCTGAGCAGACAGCTCAGGGGGAGTGCTCCCTTGCCGCCCGCCCAGCAGCGCCGCCCGACCGCCCAGAAGCAGCCCAGCATGTCTGTTAGCCGCAAGGCTAACAAGACATTTGCCTTGGGCATTTGGGGGGCGGCTTTTTTTGCCGCCCCCTGGAAAATGCCGCCCAAGGCAAATGCCTTGTTTGCCTCACGGCTAATACGCCCCTGGGATAGGGGATTAACTAGTGGGGTCGTGGACTTATGTTACTTCCGTGGTTCAGTGTGGGGAGTGGTTTGGTGCCTTTGTGTTGCCCCAATGAGTCCCACAGGTCTGTTGGTCGCTAGAATCCCCGTCACCTGCTGTGTGGCTTTGGGGCTTTGGTCAGTGACAGTCGTGTTTTGGTCAGATTCCGGTTTGGGGGTTAAGTAGTTCTAAGTCTTCGTATACGTGTCCCCCAGATGCACTTTAATGTTCTCGTGTGGGGGTTTTCAAAGCCTGGGGTGTGTGGGGTGCGTGTGTATTGCCCTAAGGGCTAAGGGCTACATGGGGCCCGGTCGTTTCCGGTTGTGTGAGGTTTGTTCCCCTCATCAGGAGGGTTAAGTATCTAGCCTAGATGGCTTGTGGCATGGGGAGGGGCCCCACCGGTGTCGCTGCTGGTGGGCCACTTTTGTGTCCATGTATCTCCCGCTTTTAGCGTGTCTGAGTCAGCTTTGATTTGTGTGTGGGCCATGCGTTCGTAGGCCCAGTTGACCATGATTTGTTGTATAAGTTCCTCTTTTGAGGGGATGTTTTCCGTTTTCCACCTCATGGCTATCAGTGTGTTGGCAGCTATAAGGATGTGGAATAGGAGCTTGCGTTCCAGTTGTGGGAGGGTTTTCTTTCCCATGAATAGCAAACAGACCTCCGGTGTCCAAGGTGGAGTCTGGGGCATAGTTTGGGACGCCACCTCGCCAACCATGTCCCAGATTGGGCGTATGGTGGACCATGTCCACCAGACATGGCTCATGGTGCCTTTTCCTCTCCCGCACCTCCAACAAGTGTCTGAGGTGCCGGGGTATAGTGCGCTAGCTGCTCTGGCACTAGGTAACAATGGTATTGGAGCTTTCGGATTAGTTCAAAGTGGGATACGCAGGCAGAGGTTCCCTTGTGCGCAAGGAACGCCTCTTTACATTGCTCATTGGTGTACGTAGTGTTGAGATCCCTGTGCCAGGCCTGTGTAAAAGAGGCGTCGCTACATGCCTCCTTAGTTAGCAATTCCCAGTAGATAGTCGATATTGCCCCTTTTGGGGGTCAGTTGTTTAGGCAGAGTTTTGCAAATGTGGTTAGTGTTGGGGTCTGGAGATTTTGTGTGGTTATGTGAAGGGTGGATTTTAGCTGTAGGTAGGAGAAGAGGGCCAAGCTGGGCAGTTGGTATTGTGCTTGGAGCGTTGAGAATTCTTTCCACTGTCTTCCCTCATAGAGGTGGAGTACATGAGAACACCCTTGTTTTAGCCATGGTCATGTAGTCAAACGTTGGATTGGTCAGTTTAATACTTAGGAGTGGGGTGGCCAGGGAGTGTGTGTTTTCCGTGCATAGGTGGTCTCGGCAGGAGTCCCACGTCTGCAGAAGCAGTTTAGTGGTGGGCAACGTGGTCTGCGGCAGGAGCCCCTTCTGATTTTTGGCTCAGAACATGTAGTGCATGCCTTGGTTGCAAGACCGATGGGATTCAATGTCTACCCACAGTGGTTTTTCTATCGTGGCATGGGCCGTGATCATGGAGGATAGCAGTGTTGCCCTATAGTATAGTTCCATGTTTGGGAGGTTGAGGCCCCCAGACGACACCGGTTTTTGTAGGATTTTCGTTGCCACCCTGGCCTTTTTCCCAGCCCAGATGAACTGTACTGTTGCTTTCTGTATGGCGGTTAAAAAAATCTTAGGGAGAGGAATCTGTAGTGTACGGAGTAGGTAGTGATATTTGGGCATGAGAGACATATTGAAGGCCGCCAGTCTGCCATACCACGAGATGTATTTGTCATTCCAATTTTTTAATGTTTGTTTGAATTCAGTAAGTAGAATCTCGTAGTTGTGTTTGAATAGGGACGGAATGGTTTTGGTGATCTTAATCCCCAAAAAGGTGAGGTATTCGGACCGCCAATCAAAATTGAACTTTGATCTAAGGGTCTCTAGAGTAGGGGCATCTATATGACAATTCTTTAGGGATCTGCGCAATAATTTGCCAACACGGGCGCTCGGACACGAGCTATCTGGGAATGTATGATATGTGGAGTTCCTGGGTGTCTTTACTGTGTTTTGGGTTTTTTTTATGTTGGGTACTCTGTGTCTGGGATATAATTAGTTTAGCAGGCAGCAATTCAATTATCTCCCAGACACAGTGGTGCCTGGGCGGGCACTGTATGTACTGAATAGAGACCCCATGCTGGGAGTCTGTGCATAAAAGGCTGCATTCGGCTCAATAAAAACTGTTGTATTCCCAGAACTATGTGTCATCTAATTACTAGGGGGATTAGAGCTATTCACTAAAGAGTGCTCCTTCCAGCTTCAAGGATATTCGGTGGAGATACCCAGTCGGGGTATTGGAGCTCCGCTACACCCTGAAACACTCTGGAACCTCAGATCGAGACTGTGC
The DNA here is from genome assembly GCF_036172605.1 of Pelobates fuscus. Taxonomy (NCBI): domain Eukaryota; kingdom Metazoa; phylum Chordata; class Amphibia; order Anura; family Pelobatidae; genus Pelobates; species Pelobates fuscus. Next base: position 375,162,910 of record NC_086319.1, on the reverse strand, counting down.
CGTGGTCCGGTAAATCTTTTAGGCAGGTATCATTTGGTCCCCGACCACCAAATAAGGTGCTATTTGGAGGGGTGGTGGAAGAGGTATCAGAGGATACCTGGCAATTGAGAGCGCTCCCTTCCCCTGACTGGGCGACAAACATTCTCTGATCCGGCACTGGTTTCCAGGCTGTTTGATGCTGGCCACAGATGCGGGCTTCATGTAACAATAGGCCCATTTAGGCACAGTGTGCCCCACAGGGAGCTTCCTCAAGTCCTTGGTGTTATTGGATGCCTTATTCCTCTACCAAATAGTGTCCGGTTTGATGATTCTGGGAACCAGTGCTATCCAACTGACGTTTCACTGGATTACGGCATCAGCGATTCAATGCAAAGTTACAAGTTGTTTCTGGGCAGCTCCAAATCGGGCACACTGTGCCTGAATGAGCCTTTTGTTAGTCCCTGGTGGTATTGGGCTGACCTTTTAGGCTCCTAAGTGTTCGGCAGGGTAAAGGCACAGCGTTTAAGGGACACATAGATTATTATAGTCCATTTAGGGAGGTGTCCTGCACAAGTTATCATCCTTAGTAGATACTGTCTGGTGTTGAACAGACATGTCTAATTACACTTAAGCCATAAGTCTGGACTGAGGACAAATTGTAAAAATGGAGGGCATATGTAGACGATGGTAACCTTAATTTAGTCCTAATATTTCTGCCCCTCTCCCCAACCTGCAGAGTTAAAAAAAAATCTACTGCTTTCTTGTCATGACTTAAAGGAACACTCCTGTCACCATAAGAACTTAAAGGGACACTATACTCACCTACCACTGTAGCTTAATGTAGTGGTTCCGATGTCCATAGCATGTCTCTGCAGCCTTACTGTAACACTGCCTTTTTAGAACTTGTCTTCTAGTAGATCCCTTTATCACATATGTTCACCATTCCCAGGTCTACCGTATAAGAAAATACTATAACAATAATAAATAAATAAATATATTACCATGGAGGCTTAACTCTGAAGCAAAAACCTTTCTCACAAGTACATATTTCATTAGCCACATATTATGTATAACCTAGGGGCCTGAACCATAATCTAGTAAAAGAAATGTATTTTTATAGATCACTTTGCACCAATATAGAATTTATGTGTTAATCATTGAAATGTGTCACCAATTGTTGCTTCGTGACATTATTTTATCAGTTCCTTTCGTTCTGCTTCTTGTGGGATCGGTCTTTGTTGACCTGATTTTTGACCTGATTTGGGGAGAGACATGTGGTGAAAATTGAGTTTGCTTCCGGCTATAAAAATTCACAACCACAAAGCTCTAAGGAGAATGGAGTCTTCATTTTACATGAGGAATAGGGTAAAGTTACCAAACATCTGGAAGTGGTTGGGTTTAACACTAACAAAGCCTTAATCTGCTGGAAAACCAAAGTCAGGAAAGTATGTAACATTTGCTGATCATCCAGCCATAGAGCAATGTGAAGGGCTACAAGGAAAGGTATATAGAACAATATGAATTACAGAAGGCAGCTATCTGGAGAAATAGGAGTAATATGGAGAGGTTATATGGAGTAATAGGAGGAGGTATAGAGAGAGGTTTTATGGAGTAATAGGAGGAGTTATAGAGTGAGGTTATATGGAGTACTAGGAGGAGTTATAGGGAGAGGTTATACAGAGTAATAGGAGGAGTTATAGGGAGAGGTTATATGGAGTAATAGGAGGAGTTATAGGGAGAGGTTATATGGAGTAATAGGAGGAGTTATAGGGAGAGGCTATATGGAGTAATAGGAGGAGTTATAGGGAGAGGTTATATGGAGTAATAGGAGGAATTCTAGGGAGAGGTTATATGGAGTAATAGGAGGAGTTATAGGGAGAGGTTTTATGGAGTAATAGGAGTAGTTATAGAATTAGGTTATATGGAGTAATAGGAAGAGTTATAGGGAGAGGTTATATGGAGTAATAGGAGGAGTTATAGGGAGAGGTTATATGGAGCAATAGGAGGAGTTATAGAGAGAGGTTATATGGAGGAATAGGAGGAATTCTAGGGAGAGGTTATATGGAGTAATAGGAGGAGTTATAGGGAGAGGTTTTATGGAGTAATAGGAGGAGTTATAGAATTAGGTTATATGGAGTAATAGGAAGAGTTATAGGGAGAGGTTATATGGAGTAATAGGAGGAGTTATAGGGAGAGGTTATATGGAGTAATAGGAGGAGTTATAGGGAGAGGTTATATGGAGTAACAGGAGGAGTTATAGAGAGAGGTTATATGGAGTAATAGGAGGAGTTATAGAATTAGGTTATATGGAGTAATAGGAAGAGTTATAGGGAGAGGTTATATGGAGTAATAGGAGGAGTTATAGGGAGAGGTTATATGGAGTAATAGGAGGAGTTATAGGGAGACGTTATATGGAGTAATAGGAGGAGTTATAGGGAGAGGTTATATGGAGTAATAGGAGGAGTTATAGGGAGAGGTTATATGGAGTAATAGGAGGAGTTATAGGGAGAGGTTATATGGAGTAACAGGAGGAGTTATAGAGAGAGGTTATATGGAGTAATAGGAGGAGTTATAGAATTAGGTTATATGGAGTAATAGGAAGAGTTATAGGGAGAGGTTATATGGAGTAATAGGAGGAGTTATAGGGAGAGGTTATATGGAGTAATAGGAGGAGTTATAGGGAGAAGTTATATGGAGTAATAGGAGGAGTTATAGGGAGAGGTTATATGGAGTAATAGGAGGAGTTATAGGGAGAGGTTATATGGAGTAATAGGAGGAGTTATAGAGAGAGGTTATATGGAGGAATAGGAGGAATTCTAGGGAGAGGTTATATGGAGTAATAGGAGGAGTTATAGGGAGAGGTTATATGGAGCAATAGGAGGAGTTATAGAGAGAGGTTATATGGAGGAATAGGAGGAATTCTAGGGAGAGGTTATATGGAGTAATAGGAGGAGTTATAGGGAGAGGTTTTATGGAGTAATAGGAGGAGTTATAGAATTAGGTTATATGGAGTAATAGGAAGAGTTATAGGGAGAGGTTATATGGAGTAATAGGAGGAGTTATAGGGAGAGGTTATATGGAGTAACAGGAGGAGTTATAGAGAGAGGTTATATGGAGTAATAGGAGGAGTTATAGAATTAGGTTATATGGAGTAATAGGAAGAGTTATAGGGAGAGGTTATATGGAGTAATAGGAGGAGTTATAGGGAGAGGTTATATGGAGTAATAGGAGGAGTTATAGGGAGAAGTTATATGGAGTAATAGGAGGAGTTATATGGAGAGGTTATATGGAGTAATAGGAGGAGTTATAGGGAGAGGTTATATAGAGTAATAAGAGGAGCCAATGGAATAATAAGAGGATTATTAAGTTATAATGTATGTGGAGCAAAGTAAGAGTTTCTTTTTTATTATGTTGTCTGTTGTGCTTTCTATATGCTAGGGATTTAGATTATCATTGTTTGAAGTCATGTGAGTGGTATCTGGCTTAACCCCTTAAGGACACATGACATATGTGACATGTCACGATTCCCTTTTATTCCAGAAGTTTGGTCCTTAAGGGGTTAAAAATAGTCTTTCCTCTTGGTCACGTGCAAGTTGTCAAGCCTAGAGAACATGAAATATGAAGCCTGGCAATTATTCTCCCACCCCTGTAAAAACAAAGGATTTCTATATGCACATTAAAAAGACCCTGTATTTGCATGTTGTCCCATGAGTTGGAAATAGTTCTTCTAAAATCTGTAAACCCCCATGAAAGCAAATTCTGCATATTACTTTCCAGTGGTAAACCAAGGGGAGGCGGTCCGTCCTGGGTGCCATTTAGTAGGTGGGTGCTCAGGCGTCATTTTGCCACCCCTGTGTCTGGTGTCAAGGACCCGGGCCACCTATTTGAGGGGCCCATGAGTCTCAATGTGGAACATAGATCAGCAGCACCTCCTCTCGGGACTCCCGAGAGCATTGCCGTGGGTTGCTATGGCAATGCTCTGCGCTGCACGCAATGCATGCCAGAGGGTTGCCATGGCAACTTGTGGCAATGCTCTCGTGATAACTATGGTCCATATGGAGACTCATGGTACCCTCTTCAGAATCCAGGCTGCTGTGCCACCGGACCACCAGGGAAAAGTAATGTCCTGACCCTCAGGTAAGAGGCAGGGTGGGTGAGATATGCCACATTAATCCCCCACACCTCCTTGTCACCTCCTACACTCTCTCCCCACACTCTCCCCCACAAACCCTGCCCCCCACACTGTCACCCCCACTCCCTGCCCCTATACTGTCATTTACCTACGCACTGCCCCCCCACACAGTCACTTTCCTACACACTGTCCCTTATACTGTCACCCCCACACCCTGCCCCCCACACTGCCACCTTCCTACACACTGCCCCCCCACATTGTCATCTTCCTACACACTGCCTCCCTATACTGTCACTATCCTATACACTGCCCCCCCCACACTGTCACCTTCCTACATCCTGATCCCCCACACACTGCCCACACACGGTCACCTTCCTACACACTACCCCTGTATACTGTCACCCCCACACTCTGCCCCTACACACTGCCCCCACACTGTCACTTTCGTGCACAGTGCCCCCCCACACTGTCACCTTCCTACATACTGCCCTCACACTGTCACTTTTGTGCACACTGCCCCCCCCCACAATGCCACCTTCCTACACACTTCCCCCCCCACACTGTCACCCCCACACCTGCCCCACACACTGTCACCTTCTTACACGTTCTCACCCACACTGTCACCTTCCTAAACACTGCCCCGTATACTATCACCTTTCTACAAACTGCTCCCCTGTACTGTTACCTTCCCACATACTGCCCCCCATATTGTCACCTTCCTACACACTACATCCACTGCACACACTATGTCCACTACACACACACACACACACACACTCTGCATCCACTATACACACACACACACATAGAATGCATTCACTACACACACTGCATCCACTATATACACACAATGCATACTCTACACACAGACCCTGGCATCCACTACACAAACAGACACTGCATCCATTACACATAGGGCATCTATTACACACACTGCATCCACTATACACACACACACACACACACACTCTGCATCCACTATACACACACACACACACACATACACTTTGCATCCACTATGCACATCATACGTACTGTGTACCCATGTCTGTGTATCTGTATGTGTGTCTGAGTGTCTGTATGTGTCAGTGTTTGTATCTATGTGGAACTGTGTTTCTGTTTTTGCATGTGTGTACCTTTGTGTCTGTGTATCTTTATGTGTGTCTGTATCTGTAAGTGTCTGTATCTGTGCGTGACTATGTGTACCTGTCTGTCTGGGTATCTGTCAGTGTGCGCCTGTGTCTATGTATCTGAATGTGTCAGTGTGTGTGTATGTGCATACATCTCAGCATCTTGCCTACACTACACACAAATACACCCCTGTATCCAAACACCAACACTCCCTACAAATACACCTCTGTATTAAAATACCACCAATATATATAAACACACCACTGTATTCAAAAACCACACTACACACAAATGCACACCTGCATTCAACTGTCAACACTACATAAAAACATGCTTGCCGACTACCCCAGGAACACCCCCACCCGTTGCCCAATAAAACAAATCAGACCTTGTTATGTTGGGTAAGGGTAACGGTCACAGCTTTATTGATAATAAATGCCAGCAACTATTCACCACTGTCGGCTATTGGGGTGGTTAACCAACAGACAGGTCTATCCCATTAAACCATGAGTCCGGAGCAGCCTGCCTCCTGGCAGGCTGCTACTCCGCAAGCCTCCTCGGCACCTTCTTCCGCTTATGACTGTGCTGGCCAGGACTCCCGCATGCTGTGACAAAACAAGAAGAAACAGAAAAAACAAAGCACGCACAAACAACGACCAACAATTTTACTAACCGCTAGGGAGGGTGGGAGGGAAAATCAGGATACCTGCACTTTTCCAAGCTGACTGGTAAGTCCCCACCCAGCTGATCCCCCATATATATCCAGTCCCCATATCATGATATTGTATCCATGTTGTTCCATCCCCTTATCTCTGCATCAGTCATCCTTATCAGTCTAGGAAGGGTCTCACCCCTGCAGTAACTCACACATACTCCATACAAAAACATGATTACATTCAAACACTGCTCAGTGCTAATTACATTAAAAAATGCACAAACACTGCTGAGTGCTAAATACATTAAAATATTTTGCAGGTGTTTTTTACATTTTAAAGTTGGTGGGGGGTGACAAATATAGGATCCGCCCCGCGTGGCAAAAGCTCTAGGTATGCCCCTGTTACTTCCACAGCCATTTAGATGGAAACCACCAAAACCATGCTACATAATGTGTATGTGTGCATGCAAGAGTTAAATAGAAAATGGTAAATTGATATGTGTGTTTGTGTTTAGAACTGATTGAGTTGGTGTATTTCATTCCTGTTTCTCTTCCTTGTTCTGTGATCTCCTTCTTTGTTCTTCTTGGATAGCTACATTCCATTATATATATATATATATATATATATATATATTAAGGATATACTAATTTTCGTATGAACAGATATTTAGTCACTTTGCTAATTTGGAACTATTTTTTATTTCAATTGAGTCTTATCCATATGTATGATTGATGTAAATTATGTGTGGGTTTATACTCCTCTGTATTGATTTTTTTTAATTCCTGTTTCTATTCCTCGTTCTATAGTCAAGTTATATATTCCCTGCCAACCATTGCAAAACAAACAATATGTAAAAGAGAAGTTATCTTTTAATAGCGTATAGTTTCCCTTTTTAATATTTGTCAGTATAAGCAATACAAGGGAGCATCACTGATATTCTGTTTCTGCTATGAGATTCTGCACAGACAGGTAGCTGTAGTCTATCTGCACCAGGAGTAATTGTGGTGTGGGAGGAACAGCAGGATTTTACAAGTTGACATAATTGGCAGAAGGACTCAGTCAGTTTTGCTTTTCTACCCTTCTTGTTAAAGGACCACTCTAGTGCCAGGAAAGCATACTCGTTTTCCTGGCACTAGAGTGCCCTGAGGGTGCCCCCACCCTCAGGGATCCCCTCCCGCCCGGCTCTGGAAAGGGGAAAAGGGGTAAAACTTACCTTTTTCCAGCGCTGGGCGGGGAGCTCTCCTCCTCCTCTCCGCCTCCGTTCCTCCCCGTCGGCTGAATGCGCACGCGCAGCAAGAGCTGCGCGCGCATTCAGCCGGTCACATAGGAAAGCATTCATAATGCTTTCCTATGGACGCTTGCGTGCTCTCACTGTGATTTTCACAGTGAGAATCACGCAAGCGCCTCTAGCGGCTGTCAGTGAGACAGCCACTAGAGGAAATAGGGGAAGGCTTAACTAATTGATAAACATAGCAGTTTCTCTGAAACTGCTATGTTTATAAAACAATTAGTTAACCCTAGCTGGACCTGGCACCCAGACCACTTCATTAAGCTGAAGTGGTCTGGGTGCCTAGAGTGGTCCTTTAATTAATCTGGATAGAATGTTTCTCTACTAGAAAGAGCAAAATATGTAAAGATTTGTTAAGATCAGGGGTCAAGTCCTGGGGAAAAAAGTGTGGGAACTCCCCCCCCCCCCCCCAAAAAAAAACCCACTCGTATGCATATATAAACGCGTGCACACACATACACTCACAGACACACACATGCACTCAGACACTCACAGACACACACACATACTCAGACACTCACACAGTGGTGTATTTTAATTTTGAGCTGCCCTAGGCATGACTATACCTGAGCACCCCCTAATCTAAATTTACCACCCCTTCCTGTCAAGGGTGCACCGCTTCCTGATTAAGAACCCACCCCTTCCTCTTTAGACTCCACCTTTTCCTGCTCCTTTTAAAGAAATACTATAGTGCCAGGAAAACAAAGCTGTTTTCCTGGCACTATAATTCCCTATAGTGACCCCCTCCCTCATGTCCTCCCCTCCCCCACTCGACACTGATGGGGGTAAAAATCCTATGGGTATTTAGCAGATGCTGGATGTCCTCATGCACAGGGTGAGAACGTCCAGCATCAGTTAGGCGACTTTTGGTCACCTAACCACCCGAAAATCCCTCTAGTGGCTGTCTGGTAGACAGCCACTAGAGGTGGAGTTACCTCTCAAGGTAATTATTGCAGTTTCTGAGAAACAGCAATAATTACACTTGCAGGTTTAAGGGGACTTGGACACTGCACCCAGACTACTTCAATGAGCTGAAGTTATCTGGGTGCCTATAGTGTCCCTTTAAGCACACTCTCTGACAGACACCCACACTGGCAGATACACACTGGCAGATACACACTGACAGTAACACACACACTCAGTGACAAACACACAGACGTCACTGATTTGACACACACACATTCACTGACAAACACTCTTTCATTGACAGAGAGACACACACAAACACACTGACAGACACACACTAATAGTCACACACACTAAATGACAAACAGACTCTCACTGATTTGACACACTTACAAACATACACTTACAGAAACACATACACACAAACATGCACTAACAGAAGCACATACACACACACACACGAGCATACACTAACAGAAGCACATACACTCATACGCACACACACGTGCATACACTAACAGAAGCACATACACGCAAACATACACATGCATACACTAACAGAAGCACATACACTTCTACACACACACACTGACACACACACACACATACACTAACAGACATAAACTAACAGACATACACATACATAGACTAACAGACATACACACACACACATACTAACAGACATACACACACATACATAGACTAACAGACATACACACACACACATACTAACAGACATACACACACATACATAGACCAACAGACATACACACACATACTAACAGACACACACACACAGACATACATACACTAACAAACATACACACATACACTAGCAGACATAAACACATACACTACAGACATACACATATACAAATTATGATTATTATTAAAATAAACATTGTCCACCCAGCCAGCCTCTCTACCTTTTCTGAAAGCTGGCATGGATGGGTCCCTGGGGTCCAGTGGGGCTGCAGTGAAGCGGGCGGCTCTCTCCCTGTCACACGCGGCGAGGGAGCTGTGTCCTCTCTGCTCTCTCTCGCCGCGTGGGTTGTCTGCTGATGACGGGAGCCGGAATATGACGTCATATTCCGGCTCCCTGCATCAGAAAACGGCGCGCGGCGAGAGGGAGCAGAGAGGACACAGCTCCCTCGCCGCGTGTGACAGGGAGAGAGAGCCGCCCGCCATAGCAGAGGGAACACAGGGCATTTGGGGGCGGCATTTTTTGCCGCCCCCTGAGTGCCTGCAGGGGGAACGGCGTTCCTCCTGTGAAAAAAGTGCAGGAACGCCGTTCCCACGCGTTCCTGCAGGAGTCAAGCCCTGGTTAAGATGTGTGTGACAGAAGCTCCAATGCCAGGGCATTTTGGAGAGGCTTGAACGCCAGCCTCTTACCTTGTACCAGGATCCTCTGAATGAGAGGTTCACAGCAGCAATCAATGTACAAACTATTCATTGTTACTTGAGAACTCTGCAGTGCCCTCTGCTGGCTAAATGGATGTGTGAGTATTTACATAATGCAGGTATGCAAATGAGGACAATCAAACGTGGTTAAATGCATATATTGTTGCTTTTAATTGTGTTTGAAAATGTTAATTGTTTTATATAGTTCATGTATTCATTTTAAAATTTCTTGTTTGCTAATGTTCTATATGCTTGTATTTTAAATGTGTATCACCACATTCTTAAGGACTTGTTCCCAAAGGCTAGTCCTTGTTCAAAATTAAGAATAGTATGTTAGTCTTCGGACCTGTTGGTTGGCTGCACGATCCCTCTACAATGGGGACAAGTTGAAAAGAGAGCCAGCCCTGAGAACGGCAAGTGTCTTTGTAAAAACAAGAGCAATCATTATAGGTAGGGCTGCATGAGAATAGGCAGAGGGGAACTATAGGTAGGGCTGCATAAGAATAGGCAGAGGGGACAATACCTTCCTGGAAGAAGACAGTTACCATCTGGTCGAGTGGAAGAGTTCCGAAGAGACCTCAAGCTTCAGTGACTAGGACTGAAGCATTCCAAGCTGCCTTGCCAGCAGCTAGGTAGTGGACTGGGCAGAGATACTCGGCTGGAGTACAGGAACTCCGTCACAATGTGATTCGTTAATATGATGCTCTTTAACCCATGTTAGAGAAACTTCTGTCTTTCTGCACTTCACGTGACTTATATTCAATCTTTATGATAAAATATCTTCATATGTACTCGGAATTCCTGACAGTCTCGTAGTTTTGATACCAAATTAATAAGTTAAATGCACTCTCCATGCACTATATGTATATTGGCAGGGGGGAAAAATCATATATGTGCCTCTATAGCATCTGCTTTGCAGTTCAATAAGTAGTTTAATTCATGTATTTTCACTAATAAAACTATTTGTGATAACTACATATCCCATATCCAATAAACCCCTGCTGTTTAGAAATATAGAAAGATATAAACAGCTTTCCTAATGAAAACATTAGGAGAACCATGTTGGCTGAGAAATTACTCTCATTTCTTGTTTCTCGGAACAAAATGCTGGGTCAGGCATTATCTGTACCTAGACCTGAGCCCTATGTCAAGGGTGCTGAATTATACAGTGCCTTGCAAAAGTATTCATCCCCCCTTGGCATTTTCGTGTTTTGTTGCCTCACAACCAGGAAATTAACATGGATTGTTTGATGATTTGCATCATTTCATTTATAAAACATGCCCATTTTTATTTTTTTTTAATTGTGAGGCAAACAACAAATAGGACAAAATAACAGAATAAGTCAATGTACATAACTATTCACCCCCCCTAAAGTCAATACTTTGTAGAGCCACCTTTTGCAGCAATCACAGCTCCAAGTCGCTTTGGATAAGTCTCTATGAGCTTGCCACATCTTACCACTGGGATTTTTGCCCATTCCTCCTTGCAAAACTTCTCCAGCTCCTTCAAGTTGGATGGTTTGCACTTGTGAACAGCAATCTTTAAGTCTGACCACGTATTTTCTTTTGGATTAAGGTCTGGGCTTTGACTAGGCCATTCCAACACATTTACATGTTTCCCCTTAAACCACTCAAGTGTTGCTTTAGCAGTATGTTTGGGGTCATTGTCCTGCTGGAAGGTGAACCTCCGTCCTAGCCTCAAATCACGCACAGAGTGGTACAGGTATTGCTCAAGAATATCCCTGTATTTAGCACCATCCATCTTTCCCTTAACTCTGACCAGTTTCCCAGTCCCAGCTGCAGAAAAACATCCCCACAGCATGATGCTGCCACCACCATTCATGTTTTACTGTGGGGATGGTGTTCTTTGGGTGATGTGATGTGTTGGGTTTGCGCCAGACATAGCGTTTACTTTAATGGCTGAAAAGTTCAATTTTAGTCTCTTAAGACAAGAGCACCTTCCTCCATACATTTTGGGAGTCTCCCACATGCCTTTTCGTAAACTCAAAACGTGCCATTTTGTTTTTTGCTGAAAGTAATGGCTTTCTTCTGGTCACTCTGCCATAAAGCCCTACTCTATCGAGCGTACAGCTTATTGTCGTCCTATGTATAGATACTTAAGTCTCTGCTGTGGAACTCTGCAGCTCCTCCAGGTTTACCTTAGGTCTCTGTGCTGCCTCTCTGATTAATGCCCTCCTTGCCCGATGCGTGAGTTTTGGTGGGCGGACGTCTCTTGGCAGGTTTGCTGTTGTGCCATGTTCTTTCCATTTGGTTATGATAGATTTGATGGTGCTCCTGGGGATCATCAAAGATTTGGATATTTTTTTATAACCTAACCCTGACTTGTACTTCTCAACAACATTGTCCCTTACTTGTTTGGAGAGTTCCTTGGTCTTCATGGCAGTGTTTGGTTAGTGGTGCCTGTTGCTTAGGTGTTGCAGCCTCTGGGGCCTTTCAAAAAAGGTGTGTATATGTAATGACAGATCATGTGACACTTAGATTGCACACAGGTGGACATCATTTCACTAATTATGTGACTTCTGAAGGTAATTGGTTGCACCAGAGCTTTTTAGGCTTCATAACAAAGGGGGTGAATACATACGCACATGCCAATTTTCTATTTCTAAAAAATAGTTTTATGTATATATTTGTACTATTCTGGTATGCCTATTGCAACACACAGGGATGAGGGAGTCGGACTGATGGTTTGCTGCTCAAAACTGGATACAGACAGGAATTCACCAAAAACCTATCCAAACAATGTAGTAGAAGAGGTGACACCCTTACTGTGGTGTATTGGTTCCAGGAGTTGGCTAACCAAATGGTTTGAGTACAGTAACCGTGGTGCTTCAATGAAAGTATAATTAGAATTAAAACATAATGGTAAGGGATAATGAGAAAAATAAAAAATAAATAAAAATTAATAAAAAGGATTGTGAAGTTTAGGATTATATCAGACTGAGAACTCCACGGTTACTGTACTCAAACCATTTCGGTTAGCCAGCTCCTGGAACCAATACACCACACTAAGGGTGTCACCTCTTATGTATATATTTGTCTCATTTCACTTCACCAACTTAGACTATTGTGTTCTGATCCATCACATAAAATTCAGATTAATAAAACATTGAACTTAAGGCTGTAATGTAACAAAATAGGTAAAAAGTCAAGGGGGGTGAATACTTTTGCAAGGCACTGTATGTGAGCTTAACTCTTGCATAGTTACAACTATTTGATTTATTTATTTTTTATGATTAAATTAATCTAAACACACAGCCTTCTAGTATGGGAAGTAAAAAAGGTAAGTGTCTGAGAAATCCCTTAGCCTTTAACACCTATCCCTAAAGCCCCATGTATCTATGACGTAGAATTCATTTTGCAATGCCACCTTTGCTTTCCTCTTTCTTGCAACACCAGTCTCTATGTGGCACAGGAGCAAATTTCTCCAAAAGGGTTACTCCAACGACCGTGACCACTTCTTCTTTTGTTTCAGCTAGAAAAGCTGACTATACAGATATATCTGTCATTTAGAGCAGGGGTGTAATTACACCCCCTGTACACATGACTTAGACAGACTTCATTTGCTGGTGCGCTCACAGCAAGTAGAAACCCAACTTCCTTCCAGCCACCCAGCCACTTGTCCATCACCCCAGGGCAGATGCAAAGATTTTTGACTACACAGGCTAAGATGCATTTTGCCACCCTCTGCCCCCTCCCCCTCCCCCCCCCCCCCCCCAAAAAAAACCCTCTTTTGAATTTCTTACCCCCTTTGGTGTTTCTTTTCCCCTCTTTTGATTGTCCTGCTCCTTTTAGTAAACAAAAACACACTATATCAATGGTGAAAAAAGAAGCAGTATCAAAACAAGGAATCCCTAACACCTTGTAACACACAGAAAGATATACACAAAGCAAGCACAAAGCAATATATAAAAGCAAGGTAAGTACCGCGCCGAATTACGGGAACACAACACCTAAGTGGTCAGTATATATAAATAAAGATTAATTTATGAAGTTTAAGTTATGATAACATGTAACAAGAAAAAGAAATCAAGAAATCATAGTGTAGCATAGATATATATACACACACATATATATATATATATATATAAAATCTAGTAATTAGCTAGCCAAAGACCTACTCACTCTATACAGAGCTATTCCAAGCTCGTTGGGTAGTGTAGACTCCCTTTGTGTATGGAAAAATAAGAATACAAAAACCAAAATACATGTTGATAAAAGGCTTAAATATATTATTCACAAACTGAAGAGCACCAACTTGCTCGAGTATGGTAGACTTGGTTGGTATAGTCTTCACCATGGACAATGCAGGGCACAAGATACCAGAACAATATGAAGAAAGGATTCCAGGCAAGTGTTAACCCTTTTATTGCACTTTTAAAAAGAGTGGGGACTAGGTGGGAAGTGCCCAGTAGGGTACATATACTTAAAATTAAATATATAATAAAAGGGTTGGAGTAACCCTTTAATAGACTGCCCTCAGGTCCCTTCCCTTTATGTCATAGTTTGCCACCCTCCCCACATTGTTTGGTATGTGTATTCCATTACTGGAGTGTTACAGTCATTTCATGGAAGCAAAATGATTTCAGAAGAATCCAACATATACTCATATAATCCATGTGAATGTAAAGGAATTGGGTTAGGATCTGATAAAACAAGAGTAGATTGGCGTAGTTAGCATGCTAAGCATTTTATGGCTATAATGTATGATTAAACTCAATGTTTTAGGTGTTTTTTTTTTTATTTCGCCTTAGTAGAACAGTTGCCTGTTAAAAATGGAGTGTGCCAATCCCTAAATATTATATAAATATTACTGATAACAGCTTGAAATGTATGCTATCTAGCACTGCTTATTGTACTTGGAGAGTTTTGAGGAACAACAGACTATGTTTAAATAATGATTGGGTAGTTTTGATCTTCACCTCCTTATTTAGTCATTTATTCTGCAAAAGCAGCCACAGTTTTGTTTATTGAGGCAATTGTTCTGCCAGAAAGGTAGTCATCTGTTTTTGTCTGATATATTAAGGAGAAAAAGGTTCCAGAATGAAGTGGTTTATGAAAAGGCATTCTAAAACAATAATGTGAATTGAAGTTGATTGGTGATTTACGTTACAGAAGATAGATAGAATCTTATTCACTAAACAATAAGTTGTGGTTAGCTTACTGCAAATAATATCAAATAGGTATTGTAGATTCAAATATACATTCCCGCCTACCATAACTCCCCTCTTTATCTCCTAAACCACTTCCTGATCTGGCCTCGGCACTACAAGCCAATCATTTATGTCCAAACAGACAGATTTGAACACTGCTTTGTAAACTTTGTAAAACCCCTGTCAGTTCATTCTACAAAACCCCTGTCCTCCCTCTCTCCCACAAACCCCTTTACCCCACACACCCAGTTACAGGCAGAAAATCACACGCACAGTTACAGGCATACAGTCACACGCACACAGTCACATGCAGACAGTCACACATACAGTCACAGGCAGTCACACACACAGTTACCTGCAGACACTTACACACACAGTCAGTTACAAGCAGTCACATACAGTTGTAGCCAGACAGTCACGCACATAGTTACAGGCAGACAATCACATATACAGTCACACACACGGTCACAGGCAAACAGTCACACACACACAGTTACAGGCAGCATCACACAGTCACAGGCATACAGTCACAGACAGACAGTCACACACACGGTTACAGGCAACATCAAACAATCACATGCAGACAGTCACACACACATAGTAACATGCACACAGCCACACATACAGTTATAGGCAGACAGTAACACACACAATCAGTTACAGGTAATCACACACAGTCTTAGCCAGACAGTCACGCACACAGTTATAGGCAGTCACATATACAGTCACACACACACACACACACAGTTACAGGTAGCATCACACAATCACAGGCAGACAGTCACACACAGTCACATGCAGACTGGTACACACAGTCACAGGTAGTCACACACACATGGTTACAGGCAGACAGTTACAAACACACACACACAGTTACAGGCAGGCAGACAGTTTCACACACACACACACACAAACACACACACACAGTTACAGGCAGTCATACACACACAGTTACAGGCAGGCAGATAGTAACACACACACACACACACAGTTACAGGCAGGCAGTCACACACACTCTCTCTTACTTACACAGACAGTAGGCTGGAGGAGGAGTGGATTCACTGAAGTTCTTCCCTGGACTCTCTTTATTACCCCCCCCCCCAACCCTGCCTTTCCCCCCCCCCTGAATTTTTCAGCTGTGTCATTATTTTTATTTTCAGATTGAGAATACACTGCAATACCGGCGCCGGCCAGTAGGTGGCGCTGTGTGTGGAGAGTGGCAGGGATAGGAAACTACAATTTATCCCTGCTTCTCTCTCCTGACTGAAACCGCAGGGGAGCAGCACAGAGTGCAGCCAGCAGCAGACTGCAGAGACAGCCTACATATCAGGTAAGTGAGGGATGGGGGCAGCCTACAGATCAGGTAAGTGAGGGATGGGGGGGAGACAGCCTATAGATCAGGATAGTGAGGGATGGGGGGGCAGGGAGACAGCCTATAGATCAGGTAAGTGAGAGTACAGATCAGGTAAATAAGGGATGGGGGGGTGCAGCCTACAGGTCAAGTAAGTGAGAGATGGGGACAGCCTAGAGTTCAGGTAAGTTAGAGATGGGGATCCATCTGCAGATCAGGTAAGTAAGGGATGGGGGAGAGGGAGAGCCTATAGATCAGGTAAGTGAGGGATGGGGTGGCAGCCTATAGATCAGGTAAGTGAGGGATGGGGTGGCAGCCTACAGATCAGGTAAATGAGGGATGGGGGAGACAGCCTGCAGGAAGGGTCAGCAAGGAGCAGGACAGTAAAGTATAAGAAGGAGCAGAAAGGAGAAGGAACACAAATGATCAGGAAGGGACATCAAGGAGCAAAAAGGGACAGCAAGGAGCTGGAAGAGGCAGCAAGGAGCACAAATGTAAAGTAAGAGAAGGAGCACAAAGGAACAGAAATGGGCAGCAAGAAGCAGGAAGGGGCAGCAAGGAGCAGGAAGGGTCAACAAGGAGCAGGAAGGGTCAGCAAGTAGCCGGAAGGTAAAATAGCACAAAGGTAAAGTAGAAGGAGCAGAAAGGAACAGAAAGGAGCAGAAAGGGCAGCAATGAGCTGGAAGGTACAGAATAAGCACAAAGGTAAAGTAGGAGAAGGAGCAGAAAGGAGAAGGAACAGAAATGAGCAGGAAGGGGCAGCAAGGAGCAGGAAGGAGAAGGGGGGGGGTCTGCAAGGAGCAGAAAGATTCATTAAGGAGCAGAAAGAATCAGAAGGAGCACAAAGGTAACATAGGAGAAGGCGCAGAAAGGGGCAGCAAGGAGCACAAAAGTAAAGTAGGAGAAGGAGCAGAAAGGGTCTGCAAGGAGCAAAAAGGGATCAGAAAGAGAATGGAGCAGAATGGCGCAAAAGAAGCAGAAAGGTAAAGGAGCAGAAGGAGCCAAGGAGGAGAGAAGACAGTGTCAGAAGAAAAAGAAGACTGTGTCAAATGAAGTAGAAGAAAAGGAGATTGGAGCAGGAAGGACAAGTGAAGTGAACCCTCCACTTTATTCTGTACACCACATCATAAGGCTTTGGTACCTGGGCCTGGCAGGGAAACTTTGGGCCTTCTCATCTCCCCAGGTAAAAAAAAATATCAAAGATAACAGACAGGAAGTGATTATATATACATACGTTACAGATGATATTCTTATTATATGAATCTATAAGTGCAAAGCAAGAAACAGATCATGGTGCAGTACAGTAGATGTTTGCAGGGGCGGACTGAGAACCCTCAGGGCCCCCGGGCAAAATAAATCAAGGGCCCCCTTACAGGCCCCACCCATACTCCGCAGCAAGCGCCACCCATGTCCCGCCTCCATGCACCGCCTCCAGCCACACCCTACACAATCTTTAGACACAAGGAACAAAAGTGCAATAATCCCTTCAAGGCCCCAGTAGAGACTACAATTGAGGGCTAATGGGCCATGGAGGGGGGTCTTTCTAGCAGAGGCTATCTCAGTGTCCTTTAGAGAGTGTGTTAGAAAGAATCCCCTCCAGGCCCTATTAGAGACTACAATGGAGTCTAACAGGCTTGGAAGGGGGTCTTTCTAACAGAGGCCATCTCAGTGTCCCTGATGGAAACAGTCGCCTCCAGGCCCCAGTAGAGACTACAATTGAGGGCTAATGGGCCATGGAGGGGGTGAGCATTCTAGCAGAGGCTATCTCAGTGTCCTTTAGAGAGTGTGTTAGAAAGAATTTCCTCCAGGTCCCATTAGAGACTACAATGGAGTCTAATGGGGCCTGGAGGGGGGTCTCTCCAACACTCTGGTTCCTATTCACAATATAGCAACACAACATAGCTGATACCTAGGCCAAGTTGGCTCCTCTTACCTTAATTACTGTTGCTGGCTGGCAGTCTGTGGGCTTGCTGGAAGGCTGTGGGCTTACTGGCTGCGGCTGGCAGGCTGTGGGCTTGCTGGCAGGCTGTGGGCTTGCTGGCTACTGCCGGCAGGCTGTGGGCTTGCTGGCTGCGGCTGGCAGGTTGTGGGCTTGCTGGAAGGCTGTGGGCTTACTGGCTGCGGCTGGCAGGCTGTGGGCTTGCTGGCAGGCTGTGGGCTTACTGGCTACTGCCGGCAGGCTGTGGGCTTGCTGGCTGCGGCTGTCAGGCTGTGGGCTTGCTGGCTGCGGCTGGCAGGCTGTGGCTTGCTGGCTGGCAGGCTGTGGCTTGCTGGCTGCGGTTGGCAGGCTGTGGGGTTGCTGGCTTTAAGCCTAACTGGTGGCCTGTAGGCTGGCTGGCTGTCTACTGGCCAGCCTGTGGGCTGGCTGGCCTGTGGGTTGGCTGGCTTGCTGGCTACTGGGGCACTCGTAGATTATTTAAAGAAATAATCCATGCACAATAACCACTACTACTCTGTGTAGTCGTTATGGTGCCAGGAGGGCCGGGCCCCCCTCCCAGAGTAAGTAGTCAAACCGTTTAAGAACAGTTTGACAACTTACCTGGGGTCTGCTGGGATATGAGGCTGTAGTAGGGTATAGGAGCAGTGGTGCAATGTGTAAGGGGTGCAGTCTGTGTGAAAGGTTCAGTGTGTGTGAGGGGGTGTAGTGTGTGAATGTGTAGGGTGTGTGGGGCAATGTGTGTACGAGGGGGCTGTGTATGTGTGTGGCAATGTTAGTATGGGGGGCTGTGTGTGTATGGGTGGGCAGTGTATGTGTGTGTGTGTGAGGCAATGTGTGTAAATGTGTATGGTGTGTGTGGGGGCAGTGTGTGTGTATGGGGGGCAGTGTGTGAATGTGTATGGTGTGGGGGCAGTGTGTTTATGGGGCTAAAGTTCACTCTCACCACTGCGACCACCAGGAATACCTGGTGGTCACAGTGTTGAGAGTGAACTCTAGCCCGTAGCTCCAGGGCTAGAGTTTACTCTTGCAAGAGCCGTAACGTTGCCGTGGTAACCACGGCAACGATCTGTGCTCGCGCAAGAAGGACCCAGAGGAGCTGCAGGCTGAGCTCCCGGGTCCTCTCTTCCTCCCTCCCCTGCCGGCTGCCCGCACGGTGCCTGCGGACAGGGGAGGGGGCAATTGCCCTCCTCTTACTTCCCCCTCCCCCTCTTCTTACCCCCCCTCCCCCTCTTCTTACCCCCTTCTTACTCCCACTCTCTTCTTACCCCCATTCTTACTCTCCCCTCTTCTTACTCCCCCCTCCCCCTCTCCTTACTCCCCCTTCTTACTCTCCCCTCTTCTTACTCCCCCCTCCCCCTCTCCTTACTCCCCCTTCTTACTCTCCCCATCTTCTTACTCCCCCTCCCCCTCTTCTTACTCCCACCTCTTCTTACTCCTCCCTCTTCTTACCCCCTCCCCCCTCTTCTTACCCCCTCCCCGCTCTTCTTACCCCCCTCCCCCCTCTTCTTACTCCCCCTTCCTCTTTTTACTCCCCCCTCCCCTCTTCTTACCCCCTTTACTCCCCCCTCTCTTCTTAATCTCCCCTCTTCTTACCCCCTCCCCCCTCTTCTTACTCTCCCCTCCCCCTCTTCTTACTCCCCCCTCCCTTCTTACCCCCTCTCTCTCTTCTTACCCCCTCCCTCTACTTACCCCCCCCTCCCTCTTCTTACCCCCTCCCTCTCTCTTCTTACCCCCTCCCTCTCTCTTTTTACCCCCCCTACGCCCCTCTCTCTTTTTACCCCCCTCCCTCTCTTTTAACCTCCCCTCCCTCTCTCTTTTAACCCCCCTCCCTCTCTCTTTTAACCCCCCTCCCTCTTTTAAACCCCCCTCCCTCTCTCTTTTAACCCCCCCTCCCTCTCTCTTTTAACCCCCCTCCCTCTCTCTTTTTTACCCCCCTCCCTCTCTCTTTTTACCCCCCTCCCTCTCTCTTTTTACCCCCCTCCCCTCTCTATTTTTACCCCCCCTCCTTCTCTTAACCCCCCCTCCTTCTCTTAACCCCCCCTCCCTCTCTCTTTTAACCCCCCCTCCCTCTCTCTTTTAACACCCCCTCCCTCTCTCTTTTAACACCCCCTCCCTCTCTCTTTTAACCCCCCCTCCCTCGCTCTTTTAACCCCCTCCTTCTCCCCTCCCTCCCTCTCTCTTTTTACCCCCTCGTAGCGTGGCCGAGAGGCTCTGCGTCCGCGGTGCCGACCGGATTGATAGGAAGGTGCACACACACTGAGTGTGCACCTTCCTGTCAGTCCGGCCGGGTACAGGAAACAGAAACTCCTCAGTGTGTGTGCACCTTCCTATAACTCCGGCCGGCACCGCGGACGCAGAGCAGCTCGGCCACCCTACGGGGAGGGGAGGTGAGAAGCTGCAGCCGCCTGAGCGCTCTTAAGAGAGCGCTCAGGCGTCTGCAGCATTTAAAGGGGCGGCCGGGCCCCCTGATGGCGGGCCCCCCTCCCGGCCGGGCCCTCGGACCATGTCCGAAGTGCCCGACCGGTCAGTCCGCCCCTGGATGTTTGTGAAGGGAGTACAAATGGGCAAAAAATCACACTCACACTTTTTAGAGCTGTCTCAGCTCTATTATGAAGGCCTGGACGGAATAATCCCGTCTATGGATATAAGTGGAGGGTATTTGGAGCTTGTTTTCAGGATGGAGTAGGTATATGTGAAAAAAGACAAAATAGAAAATACAATGGTCTAGTATATACAAACAATTGGTATTGATGGAGGAAAATATCCTACTTACGTCACCCAGAGCAATGTCCTGCTCTGGTATGAAGAACTTGAGGTGAAACAATCCCCACCTAGAGATATATGCTGGAACCGAAAAGATGATGAGGGCTGTATGAAGGATGTACTCCACTGGTGATGATGTATAAATTAGTAGGTTCATTAAATAAAAAGCTGGAAACAACAGCTATATAAGTAAAAACAAATAAACAAACTGTGGATAAAATAAGTACTCACATCGCATTTCGTCAAAGGCTTTCTCAAAAGTGGATCAAAAATATCAGTGTTAATGTGTTCACTTTTATATACTGAGTGTCAGGAAGCACAGAGTGCCCCTGGGTAGGGGTGCCACTGATTGGCTAGGGTGGTCAGCTGGCACTCTAAGCCAATCAATAGCTCCCCATTCATAAAAAAGCAAAACATTTTTATGAACCGGGAACTAGCGATTGGCTTAAAGCGTCAACTGACCACTCTAGCCACTCTGCGGCACCCATGCCTGACGTCAATCTGCACTTCCTGACACTTCCTGACACTTCCTGACACTCTGTTTCAGAAGCCGAATACCACTAAGCGACCTGGAGCTGGAGGAAGCCTTTGGGGTTAAACCATTTGAGAGCGGTTTAACCCCTTAAAAGAAAGGGCACACAGGGGCTTCCTGGCATCATAGCATTTTCATTTAAATGAAGTTGTTATGGTGACCAGAATGTTCCTTTAATTTGCTTAAAGGAACACTATAGTATCAGGATCACAAACATGTATTCCTGACACCATAGTTGTGAAAATGCTATTCACCCTGGCTTTATGTGATAATGACTATGCCCCTTCCCTTTCATTACACTGTCAAAAAGGGACCAAGCATGGATGGATTCCCCCCCCCCCCCCTTCCCCTCCGGAAAAATTCCTGCGGACACCCATGCTGGAGCCTGTTAGTTGGAGAAGCAGGGATTCCTTTTTGCTGCACCTCCATGTGCAGCAGTGGATAAGGGCAGTGTTAAGATCCACCCCTGCTGTCCATTTGCCTCCGCCCCTTTCTTTTCTTAGCCCCGCCTCCACTGTCCTTCCGTGCGACCAGTTCAGCTGGTAATTGCTGGTCTCTGCACTTGTGAGCTGTGCCGACTGCCATGGGGCACAGCTCACACATCCTCCTCCAACACCCAGACCAGGGTCATGGCTCCCCCTTCCTGGTGGCCCCCTCTGCCCCCCATCCACCCTTAGTACGCCACTGGCTGGAAGAGACATGTTTTTTTTTTTTTTTGTCAAACCACTCAAAAAGTTTGACAAAAACTGGAAGAACTGCCCCTAAGGTCTTTGTGCAACATCTGCACTACAACCAGCTGTCCCCTTAAGGAACTCTTGTGAGGAGCTTCTGTTAGATACCCCTGTGAAACACCCTGCTAACTCAGTGTGCTTAAGTGGTTATGGTGCTTGGGGTGTTCCTTTAATAGTGTACAAATAATTGAAAATGTAAGGCCCTGTGTGCAGCTTTACCCTTAATTGTAATATTTAAACCCCAACATGAACATTAAAGATATAAATCTATAAACCCATGGACAGATATGGTATAGTGTGAAGGTATTTAGCCTGCTTTATATAACTATAGCCATTATTTCAAACTAAATTTCCTAATAATTTTTCTTTGTACCTAGTCCTAGATCATGGCCAGATAAGGTGCTGGAATACCATATTCATAATTCTCGTTAATCTATGTTAAGGTTAACCACAGTGTATCTATGCAATGCTTACATAACCATATAGCATAGTCTAGATACATGTGTGGTTAACCATCACATAGCACATGTTTTTTTAACTGTGCTTCCCACGATGCAGTTAATAAACAACTGCACTAAATTCCAACTCCAATTATCCTCATCCGTTGTAGATCAGCCATATCTGCACCACATTTTGCCATTTGTCAACTGTGAGCTAAGAAACCCCACTTATTGTCCTGAACCGATATTGTCAGATGAATGTTTATAACCACGATCCACACAGCCCAGTGTGCAGTTAATCAATTACTATCAATCTAGGTCAAGTCTTATGACATCCACCAAACCTAATAATCATCGGTTAATTTCAACAAAGAGCATAGTGTCTCTTAATAACTTCCTGCAATCATCATAAGACTGCTTGTAGCAATACAATGTGAGCAAACAGTGTAAAACCCCAAAAGGAACACGCAGAAAGGCCATTGACCCTATAACCTAAAGAGTGCCTATGTCACGTCAAGTTTAAAGGGCACTGTGACAAACTCCCCTTTTCCTTTGAGTTTGCCACAAGTGTTTGGAGGGGCCTGTTTGCCAGCCTCCTACCTTGTGACTATGGCCCCTGGCTAAAATACTTTAAAAAGGCTCTGTTCATGTGAAGTATGTACTTTTGTACTCCAGTCAGAGAGACCGACCATTAGCACTAATTCTCTAGAACTGTTTTGGGCATGGGACCATGTGCACGGTCGGTCAAAAATAAGACTTCCTGAACCCCTGAACTGATCTGGGTGATTTTTGGATATGTTGGTCACCCAGATCAGGGCTATCAGGGGATTTAAAATTGTGGGGTTTTATGTATTTTTAGGGTACTTTTTTTTTTTTTTTAAAGTATGCTTTTTGTGTGCTTGGAGATAATTGGATTATAATTAGTACAGTTACTGATCCAATTATCTCCCGAGCAGAGGGGAGGGATTGTGTGCTATGTTTGGGAGTGCCTTACATTGTAAATGTGTTATATTGGTTTGTAAGTTTGTGTCCCTGTCCCCAACAAGGTCCATGTGGGTGTATACCTTGCTTGAGGACTTGCATAAAAGGCCAGTGTTGCTCCCATTAAAGAGAGATTCGGTTACCCATTCATGAAGTCTTGGCTCATGTTTGGGGGATTGGAAAACTGCATTCACTCTGGGGATTGCTATAATTACTATACTCCCCTGAGTATAATCACTAGTCTTATAAGAGCTGTTCCTGCTACGCTCTCTGGACTAGGAGAGGCCTACCCACTGGTAGCTGGATCTTGGTCTTGGGTCCAGGGTGGGTGGAGGACAGCAAGACCCCAACCAAGCTGCGGCGGTTCATGGGGTTTACGGTGGTTATGGTGTTCCAGTACAGTGCTTATGGTGCTCGCAAGTACTAGGAAGCAGCGCTTGACGGAGGTACCCGGCGGTCCGTCACAGGCACTGTCAGATTTAAGATGTTTGCACAGCCCAGTAGCTTCAACAAAGTTATGGGTCCTGCTTTGTTTTGTTTTTTTATTGCAATTTTTTTTTTTTAAAGTTATCTTTTTTTGGCGTGGCGTCACAGCACTTTCAGACATACACCGGATTATTCATTAAAGTGTGAATTGTTTTGAATTCAAAGTGAATTTTAAATTTTAGACCAATATAGCTGAATCAAAAAAAAAAAATCTGTATATTTCAGTATATTTCAAATTTGGCTAATCTGGACTATAAATTAAAATTCTCTTTGAATGCCCAAGAGTTTACACATTCAGGTCAGGTTTACGAATAAGGAGTTCCTATAAGGCTGCCTAGGGCCCAGGGATGAGACAGGGGCCTAAAACCATGAATTTGTATGGCCTCATTCTTCACGCCTATATGAAGAATGAAGGGGGGGCCCAAACTACAAGCCTGCCTAGAGCCCAGTAAGACCTTACTCATTCTTTGCACTCTTGTTTAATACTGACTATTACCTTGCCTTTCATGTGTTCTGCCACACAGTCTATCATTGTTATTTGGAATATTTAAAAACCCTGCATTTCCTTTAGCAAACATTATTTCCTTTAGCAAACCTGTATTATAAGAATCGAAAATGTAACTTGTGAATACATTACCTGTTCATATCGAGCTCTGATACTAGCCAGTGGCTCATTAGCCACTGACCTCACCGTAGGTGCCTGCCAACATTACCCCCTACAACAAATAGTAGTAGATTTATTGATTTATAAACATTTTTGTTTAAACAGTAACAACAACCAATTAGGAACATCTCTCAACCATCCTCTATTCGTGCCATTTGACAAAAAAAGGAGTAAAGGCAAGGAATGAAGGTAAGGTAAAATGGGGGATATGGCAAGGGGGCAGTAATGGGGCATGGTCAGGGAACATCAAGCAGTAAAAACCTTTCCAACAACTAGCTTTGCACTTTCAAAATCATAATCAAAGCAGCTCCAAGTTAATCTTTATCATGTTATCTGCATTATATGTTTAAACTGCATGTTTTCTGTAGGAAGATAGCTCACAATCTTCCAATTGGCCACGGCCCTCTTCACCTGCTGTATGTCATAAATGGTTTGTTAAAATTAAATGTTCGTCTTGCTTCCTATTGTATAGCACCACTGAATATGTTGGCGCTGGACGAATGAGAATTCCATGTAATTTAAGAAATTAGCTAAACTGTATGGCCCCAGGGATAAGTGGTAAAGATGGTTCTCCGATCGGCCATCTCTCACCAGTGTGGCTGCTTTAGAAAAATAAAAAAACAATGACTAACTTCTTCTGGAGATATTTTCAGTTTAAGATACGTCAGTGAATCGTTAAGCTGGGATTGAGAGAGAGTTCCACGAGAGAATACTGTGTGAATCCAGTAGGTGTGGTATTTTAACTTCCTCGACCAAGTGCTTCTTTCCAATTTCTATTTTTAGAGAATAACTATCCTGTGTGACTATCCTGTGTCCAGCATGCTAAATCATTACTCCAACCTACTCAAAGAACTTCTTTTTTCTGTTTAGCTACAACCATTGCCACCATTTCCTGCATCTCTCCTGGTCAATCACAAGTGACGTGTACGTGCATAGGGTGAGCCTATTTCATATCCAGGTGTGGTTCTTAAGGTGACTAATTACTGCTTTACGTTTAAATTGCTAAAAGGCCAATGACGTAGACGTAGAGAGTATATATTTTGTCCACAAGTATCTATCAACGATTAGTGATACTAAAACAGCTTGGGATCGATTTTTTAAAAACAGCATTTGTAAATAAGCGGAATGTGATGGCACTTTCTAAATAAAGTATAATAATAATAAAAATTGGGATTCCATTGTTTTTAATATTTTAACGGTATGTGTGTTTTTGAGTGTCTGTATCTATGGCTATTCTCAGATTTTCCATTATTCACCACCAGCCAAAGAACTGGACATTGACCAGAAAATGTGATGAATAAAACACACATAGTATAAAATTATCCATCGGCCAAGATTATTCTTAAATAATTAAAATAAACTTGAAAATGTATTGAAAGGAATTTTTTTTTGTTCCTATTGTCTGGTGGGGAGTGGATGGGGGGTTCAGCAATGCTCAACTTCACAAAAAATATCTGGTCAACCGAAGGACTGATTGCCATTTTAAGGGACATTTACAGATTTTTGCTGCAGCTATTTTAAGATGGTTATTTATAGATAATCTTGTGATTCCTCCCTTCCTCCATTTCCAACTTCCCCCTTTCTCTCTTCCTTTTTTTTTCTGTTTTCTTGATCAGAGATATATATCCTCAGAGACAAATTCCAAGATGAAAAGATGAACAATTCTCAGAAACATGTGTGCAAGACTGCAAGACAAGATATAATAGCACTAATCTGAGCAGAGATCTGTGATATGTGACTATTGCTATGATCACTATGCAAACTATTGGTGTAATGGAAAAAAATAACCTTAAATTTAAAATATATAGCATAGCATAGCCATCAGTTAAAATCAACAGTACAGTGCATTAAATGTTTAACTGGCATAAGATCTTCATTCTGCCAAATAAACACAGGACTAATGGGCCGCCATCAGGGGGTGACAACCATGATGGTTGTCACGGGCCCGGCGGCCCTGGGGGGCCCAGACTGCGCTGGCAGTCCTGGGCCCCACTTTCCCTCTCTGCACACATAGATAGCGAATATCGCTATCTATGTATGCAGCCGCGGGCCCCCGGCTCCCTGTTACCGCAGAGGGGGCCCAGGCAGCACACTTCTTCTCCTCTCTGCTAATAACTCTCGCGAGACCCGGTTGCCATGGCAACGCTCCGCGGGTCTCGCGAGAGTTATTGGAGGAGAGAAGAGAAGAAGCAGTGTGCTGCCTGGGCCCCTTCTGCGGTAACAGGGAGCCGGGGGGCCCCCCACTGGACCACCAGGGATGGAATATCCCCCCTCCCTGGACAAAGGTAAGCAGGGAGGGGGGAGAAACAATTTAATTAAATTTAAAAAAAAAAAATTGTATGTGAAAATGCCCCTTCCTCCCCCTTTCCCTCCCCCCCAGATTGCACATTTACACACACACACACACACACACACACACACTACATACACTGACACAACACACACACACACTACATACACAGACACAACACACACACACTACATCCACTGACACAACACACACACACTGCATACACTAACACAACACACACACACTACATACACTGACACAACACACACACACACACACTACATACACTGACACCACACACACACTGCATACACAACACACACACACACTACATACACTAAGACAACACACACTACATACACTAACACAACACACACACACACTACATACACTAACACAACACACACACTACATACACTGACACAACACACACACTACATACACTGACACAACACACACACACACACTGCATACACTAACACAACACACACACACTACATACACTGACACAACACACACACACACACACTACATACACTGACACCACACACACACTGCATACACAACACACACACACACTACATACACTAAGACAACACACACTACATACACTAACACAACACACACACACACACTACATACACTAACACAACACACACACTACATACACTGACACAACACACACACTACATACACTGACACAACACACACACATTGCATACACAACACACACACACTACATAAACTAACACAACACACACACACTACATACACTAACACAACACAAACACACTGCATATACTGACACAGCACACACACACTACATACACTGATACAACACACACACTACATACACTGACACAACACACACACTGTATACGCCAACACAACACACTGCATACACTAACACAACACACTGCATACACTAACAACACACACTCTGCATACACTAACACAACACACACTGCATACACCAACACAACACACACACTGCATACACTAACACAACACACACACTGCATACACTG
The DNA here is from genome assembly GCF_036172605.1 of Pelobates fuscus. NCBI lineage: Eukaryota > Metazoa > Chordata > Amphibia > Anura > Pelobatidae > Pelobates > Pelobates fuscus. Next base: position 375,135,041 of record NC_086319.1, on the reverse strand, counting down.
ACACAACACACACTGCATACACAAACACAACACACACACTGCATACACTAACACAACACACACACTGCATACACTGACACAACACACACACTGCATACACTAACACAACACACACTGCATACACTAACACAACACACACTCTGCATACACTAACACAACACACTCTGCATACACTAACACAACACACACTGCATACACCAACTCAACACAAACACTGCATACACTAATACAACACACACTGCATACACTAACACACACACTGCATACACTAATACAATACACACACTGCATTCACTAATACAACATGCACTCTGCATACACTGCACACTAACACACTCACTGCATCCACTATACTGACACACACTCTGCATTCGCTACTCATTAACACACTCTGCATTCACTACACTAACACACACTCTGCATCCGCTACACACTAACACACTCTCTGCATTCACTACACATTAACACTCTGCACTCACTACACTAACACACACTCTGCATCCGCTACACTAACACACACTCTGCATTCACTACACATTAACACACTCTCTGCATTCACTACACTAACACACTCTTTGCATTCACTACACATTAACACACTCTGCATTCACTACAAATTTACACACACACTACATTCATTACACTGACACACTCTGCATTCACTACACCCTAACACACACTCTGCATTTATTACACACTAACACACACTCTGCATTCACTAAACTATGCACACAATCTGGATTCACTATACTGACACACACTCTGCATTCACTACACTAACATACACTCTGCATCAACTGTACACACAGCATCCACTACACAAACATCCTGTATTCACAGTACACACACTACATCCATCACAAATTGAAATACTCTGCATTCACTATACACAGACACTGCGTCTAATACACACACTACATGCACTACAGACACTGCATCCACTAAACACATTTCATCTAGTACATACAAACACTACATCCACTACACAAACACACACTACATCACTGTACACACACTACATCCACTACTCAAACACTCTCTGCATTCACTACACATTAACACTCTGCATTCACTACACTAACACACACTCTGCATCCGCTACACACTAACACACCCTCTGCATTCACTACACATTAACACACTGCATTCACTACACTAACACACACTCTGCATCCACTACACACTAACACACTCTCTACATTCACTACACATTAACACACAATCTGCATTCACTACACATTTACACCCGCTCTGCATTCACTGCACTAACACACACACTACATTAATTACACTGTCACACTCTGCATGTACTACACACCAACACACACTCTGCATTCATTACACACTAACACACACTCTGCATTCACTAAACTATGCACACACTCTGGATTCACTATACTGACACACACTCTGCATTAACTGTACACACAGCATCCACTACACAAACATCCTGTATTCACAGTACACACACTACATCCACCACAAATTGAAACACTCTGCATTCACTATACACAGACACTGTGTCTAATACACACACTACATCCACTACAGACACTGCATCCACTAAACACATTTCATCTAGTACATGCAAACACTACATCCACTACACAAACACACACTACATCACTGTACACACACTACATCCACTACTCAAACACACTCTGCGTTCACTATACACACTGCATTCGCTACATAAACACACACTCTGCATTCACTGCACAAACAGTATCTAATACACACAAACACTACATCCATTACACACATTCTAATTCACTTCCACTATACACACCACATTCAGTCCTGCATCATTGACACAACACTATCCTGCAACACGACACAACACTAGGACCGATACCCAATTTAACGATAAAGAATCAAATTTTCAGGGGCGGTTGAAAGGCCCACGAGAAAAGAATATTACCAACTACTTCCGCCCCAGGGCAGAAACATGGGAACATCCCAATCGGTTCTCCCTGCTACAACAAGATTCTCCCCAAAAGAGAATAAGGACGGAAGATTAAATACCACTTCCCCTCTGGCATATCCCCTGAGGGAAAAAGAAGTGAGGAAAGGCATCTTTAATTTAACCGAAATACCACTGTCAGATGATGAAATCCATCTACTGTCCAAAGGGATGAAATTTGCCCCCAATAAATCGGCAAATGACTTTAAATTATACATAGACTTAAAAAAATATATTAGATCAATGACTATCCAAAGGCATTTTCTCTTACATCCCTCACCACTTGACACCGACGGTTCAAGTGAAAATATACAATCTAATTTTAAATCTAATTTCAAATTCAAACCGAAATCTAACTTCTTTCCTGTACAGAGTAGGGGCCCTTATTTGGAAATATTTGAACGGATGGTTGAGCAGGAATTCCAATCGTTGACATGGGATAACAAATCTAAGGGGTGTACCTATAATCTTACTAAAAAAGAATCTAACATCTTAAAAAATCTTATGAAAAGGGACGACTTGGTTATTAGGGAAGCGGACAAAGGGGGGGGGGTATTGTCTTGATGACAATGACATATTATTTGGAAGAATCTTCCAACATTCTGAACGACCCAAATACATATGTACTTTTGAAGTCTGACCCCACACATCAATTTAATTTACATTTAAGAAACATTTTAGAACAAGCTAAAAATAATGAAATTATTTCTCAAAAAAACTTTTTATATTTATTTCAAAAAAATCCTACTATCCCCATTTTTTACTTTCTTCCCAAGACTCATAAACGTCTCCCTAACCCACCAGGTCGCCCGATTATAAGCGGGATCAATTCGATTACTGCCAATTTATCTGCTTTTGTAGACTCTTTTTTGCAGAAATATGCTCAGAATTCACCTTCCTATGTCAAAGACACAAAATCGTTTTTGCAAGAAATCGAAAACATTGAGTGGGATTCGGAATATAGTTGGGCTACTCTGGACGTCACAACCCTATATACAGTTATCAGCCATTCATTAGGGCTAGAGGCGATAGATCATTTCATGGCCCAAGACCCTGATTTACCACAGGACTTAAAAACTTTCATTTTATTTGCTGTTAAATTTATTTTAGAGCACAATTATTTCTTTTTTAATGGTAAATTTTATTTACAGATCACGGGGACCGCCATGGGCACCAGGTTTGCCCCCAGTTATGCCAATACCTATGTTCGCAGATGGGAAGAGCTATTTGTGTGGTCTGGGCATGACTGGAGGGAAAACCTGGTGCTCTGGCGGCGTTATATTGACGATGTGATTATTATTTGGAAAGGGTCTTCTAGTTCATTTTCTGAGTTCGTTGAATTTTTAAATTCTAATCAATATAATCTGGTCTTTACCCCAGTTTGGAGTAAAGACACAATTAACTTTCTGGACCTTACATTGTTCAGTGAAGCTGGCCAGATACCTACTAAATGCTATTTCAAGCCAACAGATGGCAATGGTTTTGTACATCAGGATAGCTGTCACCATAAGCCATGGCTCAATGGGATAGCTAAGAGTCAATTTACAAGACTTAGACGCAATTGTTCACATGATCATGATTTTCACACTCAATCACACCATATTAAAAGGAAATTACTAGAAAAGGGATATAAGAGAAATGCCTTGGAAAAAGAAATTCGTCACTTAACACAAATTAAAAGGAACACGTTATTGGAGGACAAACTTATCCCTGACACCACAGATAACCGATTCAGATCTGCTTTTCTGACTCAGTACAACACTGACCATAGGAAGATTAAAAAGGGAATTCAAAATCATTGGTCAATACTATTGCAAGATCCAGTGCTGGGAAAACATCTGTCCCAATACCCCCAAGTGATCTTTAAAAAGAATCAAAATCTAAAGAACATGCTGGCTCCTAGCTACGCTATTAAAACTTCTCCCACTAACACCAATACGGGATATTGCAGGGGATGCAATGTATGCAAAGCCTGTAGAACTGTGTCTATTGTAAGATCTGACACCTTTTCCAGCCACACCACTGGGAGGATATATCACATCAAATCAGATATTAGCTGCCACACGGACTTTGTAGTATATCTACTGCAGTGTCCGTGTGGCAGACAGTATGTGGGTCGTACTACGAGAATTTTGAAAGTTCGTATTCTTGAGCACCTGAATAACATCAGGAAGGGGTTAACTACCCATTCGGTTTCTGCCCATTGCAGCACATGCCCTCTCTTTTCATGGAAAAGTTCAGATGTATAGGTATTGAGAGAGTCGTACCCCATTGGCGTGGGGGCGATAGGATTAAGAACTTATCCCAAAGGGAAACCTTTTGGATTCACCAATTACAAACTTTGGAGCCTATGGGATTAAACGTAGACATCGATCTGATCTGTTTCCTATAAAGTATAGTGGTTTTCTGGTCCGCTTGTATTTTAATTTGTTGATAGATCAATATTTGTTTATCTCTCTTTCTTTTCCCATTACTAGAGGTAGTGGTATGGACCTATGTTCTTATACCACACTCTGTATACACTGTGGAAATGGAATCAGGTTGTCCACAATTGGACCTATTATCCAGTTAAGGATGTATCATTGTGTGGAATATACACATATATATATAACAAATACACTTAAGGTGGATGTATCCAATATACTTTTCATTCATATATAACATATTTTTGGGCTATTCTAATTAAATTTGTATTGAGATTTATGGGGCATTTGATTGAAGCCCCTACATATTTCCTTAAAAAGAAGATAGCCGTTATTATTATTATTCTCCATTACCCAATCAAGGGTGTTTCACTGGGATAAATACACATTTATATATGAAGAGTATTCTGAAGGTAGATATGTATATTATTATTATTATTTTTTAAATTCACATATATTATTATTTAAATTGTATATTTTATAACTTTAAATAATTCCAAATGAAATTAAATATATTTGAACATAAACAGGGCACTTTAGTAAATAGTATCTATATAGATGTAAGTACTATTTTTTCAAATTCATATATTTTTTCAAATTCATATATTATAGTTATTCTAACATAAAATTATAAATAAATTGTATTTTGTATTGATTTTTATGGGGCACAAGCGATGTATGTTGCATAAACCTATTTCTCCACTTTTGCTGCCGATATTATTATGCTTTCTCTTGATAGATTCATATCTGTTTAAAATTCCTATTCTCTGGGACTGTTCTCCTGGCGACCACCAGATGGCCACATCATTATACTTCCCAACCTCTTTGGATTTCACTGCTGGAACGCATGATTCAGTGGAACGCGGAAGTGAAGGTTCACTTCCGGTTCCGGTTTTCGGCCGATACAGAACGCGGGAATTTCAACTAACACTGAAAGAAATCAGCTGGATATGACCTACTGTTCCACCAATGAGGGAGGAAACAAAGGAGGACGCCCAGATGATCACCAATCAACTCAGGGGCTAGCCCTATAAAACAGGACTGGTGGGAGGGTGGGAGTAGGCTGTATTTTTTCATTCTGTCATTTCTGCATGTAATTTTATTCATTTGGTCCCTGAGGAAGTTCCAGTTTGTGAACGAAACGCGTAGGACCTCTTTTTTAAGCCTGTATTTCTACTTTTATTGCTGGGTGATTTTTCATCCTTAATAAATTGTTTTATTTTTTCCACCACCTTGGAAGTCCTGTTTTTTCACTTATCGTCTGGAGCAAGTGGAGAAAGGCATCAGCCCCCCATCACAATCGGGGGAGGCACCTTAGCAACGCTGTCTTTTCATCTACATCTCGTGAGTGCATTTCATGATCACTTACCAATGATTTAATGTAGATTTACACTATGTACACTTTTGTGTTTCAATTATAGATTTTTCAGCCGTATCCCAAATATTCCTGTTGTCTTGTATAGTCCTGCATCATTGTCAGCGGACTAGGTAGGGCATGGGCAGGCCCGTGAGAGAGGGGGTGGGGAGGGCCCAAACCTTGTGCTTTGTCGGGGGCCCCAAAATTTCTGATGGCAGCCCTGAGGACTATGATAAGGTTGCTATGCTCTTCGGTGACTACTAACCCATTACACATGTCACTGTCATTAGGTCTCTGTACTCCCCAGTGGAACTAACTGTTTAACCCATTACACCTGTCACTATTATTAGTTCACTGTGCTCCACAGTGGGACTGTCCCTTTAACTCATTAAACATGTTACTGTAATTAGGTCACTGTGCTCCACAGTGGGACTGTCCCTTTAACTCATTAAACATGTTACTGTCATTAGGTCACTGAGATCCACAGTGGGACTGACCCTTTAACCCAGCAATTCCTAAACCCTGCAGGGGAACAATATAGTTCCCACATGGGTAAGCGAAAATTGTTTAATAGTGGCGGTTTTGCCGTTGCAACCACACAGCACAGGTTGGCAACCCCAGGGCCCATTGTGAGGCCCATGCACCAAGGGCCACCCGATGGACATGTGTCTTCAGGCCAAGCTTTAAAAGTGCAACTTCTTATCTGCAGGGGGTGCTGGGAGGAAAGGAGAACTGGTTACTTCCCTCTAGCTCACTCAGAACCAGCTGGAGGGTGGCTAAAATTTTGAACAGTATGTGTGTTTTTGAGTGTCTGTATCTGTATATATGTAGTGTTTGCATCTGAGTGTCTGTGTGTGTGTCTTTGTGCCTATGTATCTGCATGTGTGTTAGTATGTGTATTTGTATGTCTGTATTTCGGTGTGTGTGTCATTGCTTGTATCTGTGTGTATCTGTGTCTGTGCATATGCATGTGTGTCAGTGATTGTTTCTGTGTCTGTGTTTGGATATTTGTGTCTGTGCATACTCATGTGTGCCAGTGTTTCTATCTGTATGTGTGTCAGTTTTTATTTCTGCCTGTCTATGTATCTGCATGTGTGGCAGTGTTTGTATCTGTGTGTCTGTATATCTGTGTGTCTGTGTATCTGCATGTGTGTGTGCATCTGCATGTGTGACACTGTTTGTATCTGTGTCTTTGTGTGATTTTGTGTGTCTGTATCTGTATGTATGTCAGTGTTTGCATTATATATATATATATATATATATATATATATATATATTATACACCTGGGGCAGAGGAGAAGCAGGGAAAGCCTGGGGCAGAGGAAGAGCAGGAGGGTCTGGGGCAGAGGAGAAGTAGGGAGAGCTTGGGGCAGAGGAGAAGGGGGGGGGGGAGCCTAGGGTAGTGTCATGCCTTAACTCTTGTATCCTCTTACTTCCGTGTTCCACGGAGCTTAGCCACACCCCCTTATGACACGGTCTCCTTACTTAATGCGACCGCACCAGCTGACAGACGCTGGATTATTGAACTACGTTCCGTACTCACGAACCGGCTACAAACTTCGTTGTGAAAGCCATCTGTTACCGGACCGGACTGGAAGACTCTTCACGTTCCCTTCACCTCTCCTCATCCACGACTAAAGCTGAACTCTTCACATACCTCATTTGATATAACCGCCTCTGAGGAGAACTCAGGAACCTGTTTTCTAATTGCCGGAAGCTAAGTAAAACCTCTGTGATAAGAGTTACATATCAAAAGCCTTTTTTGCCTGTTACCAAAGTTTTACTATAAACCAACCCAGCTACAGCTATCTTCAACTTATCCACTATTCAAGTTAGCTGCACCTGCCTTGCTTCAGATAAATTCTATGGAACAACTATTGTAATTGCTTATCACCTAACTTGTTAACTCACTTGCTGACTCTAATTGATTCAGAACCTGCTAAATACAACCGTCTATTATTTAAAGCTACAGTGCCTGTAATTCTGGACTTAAGAAACCGTTTATTAGTTAAAGCTACAGTGCCTGTAATTCTGGACTTAAGCAACCGTTTATTAGTTAAAGCTACAGTGCCTGTAATTCTGGACTTAAGCAATCGTTTATTATTTAAAGCTACAGTGCCTGTAATTCTGGACTTAAGCAATCGTTTATTATTTAAAGCTACAGTGCCTGTAATTCTGGACTTAAGAAACCGTTTATTATTTAAAGCTACAGTGCCTGTAATTCTGGACTCAAGTCACAATATCTTCTAATTGTTATAATAAATATTCAAGCTATAAGAAATCTGCAGTTGTGTTCCTTCATAACAAATGTTTAAACGTGACAGAATAATCCAGCCCTTGTAATGGATCCAGCAGATTTCGATTCTACGATAATTACGCTGAATCAACGAGTCGATACACTAGCCCAAGGTGTGCAAGACCTGCAAGTTACTAATGAAAGAATTCTCACTTATGTCAGAGATTTACAAACTCATACTCCTCATACTGTTCTGCACTCAGCTAGCGATCCTGCTGTATGTAACCCTGAAAAGTTCTCTGGAGATCGTTCTAAATATAGGGAGTTCCTTAATTCTTGCAAATTATTAATTGCTTTAAAACCTAGATCTTATCCTACAGAAAGAACTAAGGTTTGTTCGGTTATCTCCTTTCTTAGAGGTGAACCTATGTCATGGGCCCATTCCTTTCTGGAAAACGATGACCCCATCTTAGACTCACTGGATGAATTTTTTGAAGCCATGTCTCTTCTCTATGAAGATCCTAACAAACAAGCTACAGCTGGTTTAACAATCAGAACCCTACAGCAAAAACATAGACCCGTTGAAGATTACATTGCTGAATTTAAAAGATGGGCAGTAGAAACGCAATGGAATGACATCACATTGCGCAACCAGTTTCGAATTGGCTTATCTGAAGCTGTAAAAGATGAACTATCTAGAACAGAACTCCCTACTACTTTGAACGCTCTGATTCACCTATCAATCAGCATCGACAGAAGACTTAGAGAAAGAAAGGCCGAAAAAGCCCTCTCAAGTTCAAAAGAAAGAAAACCTTTCACTCCTTCAAGGACTCCTGAAAAAACATCCTTAACAAGCGAACCTATGGAAATAGGAGTAATAAGAAGTCCTCTCACTCCTGAAGAGAAGAACCGAAGACGTCTATTAAACCTCTGCATGTATTGTGCTTCTCAAGATCACTTGGTTTCTGATTGTCCTTTGTTGAAACGGACAAAGGGCGGTAGGCAAACCTATGCATCTGCTATCTTAAGTGCACTCCCCTCTACACCAACCACTCAGTTCACTCCTATAATTCTCATACTACAGTGGGATAAGGAGAGAATTATGACTGAAGCCATCATCGATTCTGGTGCAAATGGGGTATTCATCGATTCAACCTTTGTAACAAAGAATAAAATTCCTTGTGTTCGTAAAAATACTTCTGTTCCTATTAGAGTGATTGACGGCTCCCTTATCTCCTCGGGACCGATTCTTCATGAAACCATCCCTCTTAAAGTAACCACCAATCATATTCATACTGAATATCTAATATTTGATGTTATTCCATCACCTCTCTATCCCGTTATAATAGGGATCAACTGGTTAAGGAACCACAACCCTCAAATTTCTTGGTCTCCTTTCTCTCTCACCTTTAACTCAAATTATTGTAAGGAAACATGTTTACAACAAATTCCAATCCTTCAGATCTCCAAAGAACCGACTATACCTTCTTGTTATTCAGACTTTTCAGACGTATTTAGTAAAAAGGAAGCTGAAACGCTCCCACCTCATCGTTCCTACGATTGTCCTATAGACCTCATACCTGGTGCCCCCGTACCTTTCGGGCACATCTACCCTCTCTCTGAGTCTGAATTACAAATTCTCAAAGAATACCTGGATGAAAACCTACGGAAAGGGTTCATTAGACCCTCCAGTTTACCTGCTGCCTCAAGTATGTTTTTTGTGAGAAATAAGGACCAGACTATACGTCCCATCATTGATTACAGAGCTTTAAACAAAATAACAGTTAAAAATCGTTATCCTCTTCCCCTGATCAATGAACTGGTTGAACGATTAAAAACTGCTACCATCTACACTAAGCTTGACCTTCGCGGGGCATATAACCTCATCAGGATAAAGGCTAACGATGAATGGAAAACTGCTTTCCGAACAAGATATGGCCTCTACGAGTATCTGGTGATGCCTTTTGGCCTTTGCAACGCCCCTGCAACTTTTCAACATTTTATAAATGACATCTTTAGAGATCTATTGGACGTCTGTGTTATCATTTATTTAGATGACATTCTCATATACTCCAACACTCCTGATGAACACAGAAAACATGTCAGATGGGTGTTATCCAGACTCAGAACTCACAAACTATTCGCTAAACCCGAAAAATGTATTTTTCACGTCAATGAAATAACCTTTTTAGGTTACGTTATTTCCCCTCATTCAATAAGCATGGATAATTCAAAAATCAATTGTATCATCAACTGGCCTGTTCCCTCTACAGTAAAAGAATTACAGCGGTTTCTAGGGTTCGCCAACTTCTACAGAAAATTTATTAAAAACTACTCTGAGATAGCTCACCCACTCAATCAACTTAACAGTAAAAAACATCCCTTCAATTGGAACGGGAAGGCTCAAAATGCCTTCGATGAATTAAAGAGAAAGTTTACAACAGCTCCTGTCCTTCAACTTCCAAACCCTTCATATCTTTATGTCCTTGAAACGGATGCTTCGGAAATTGCAATTGGAGCTGTCCTCTCTCAACATAAAACTCCTCAAGAACCTCTTCATCCAGTCGCCTTCTTCTCACGCTCATTATCTCCTGCCGAAAATAATTATCCTATAGGGGAAAAAGAATTATTAAGTATCAAAGTAGCTTTAGAAACTTGGAGACACCTTCTTGAAGGTGCTCAAACCCCTTTAATTGTGTACACTGACCATAAAAACCTTGAATATCTTCACTCCAACAAGACTCTTTCTGCTCGACAAGTAAGATGGAATCTTTTTTTTTCCCGGTTCAATTTCCAAATCGTCTTTAGACCTGGGTCTAGGAACAAAAAGGCAGATGCCCTTTCCAGGATCCATAAAGACACTGAATTGGAACCTCCTCCGCATACAGTCGTTGGAATCTTATCTTCCCTAATTGACGACCTTAAGGACCTCAGTGAAGATGCTCTTGAACTTCCTAAATCAGTTAAATTATCCAAGAAAGACGGTCTCTACTATTTCAATGACCGGATTTACGTACCTCCCTCTTTCAGAACTAAAATACTCGAATTTATTCATGATTCTCCTCTGGCAGGTCATCCAGGTATAAAAAAGACCCTTGAATTGTCTAAGAGATACTATTGGTGGCCTCGCCAAGACCAAACCATTGAATCTTATGTCAAATCTTGTTCTACCTGCCAAAGATCCAAACATGTACATCATCACCCATTCGGTCAATTATTGAATCTACCGATTCCTGAAAGGCCTTGGCAATCCATTTCTATGGACTTCTTGGTGGAATTACCCCCTTCTCAACATCATACCACCATTTTAGTGGTAGTGGACCGCTTCACGAAAATGTCTCATTATATTCCTTTAAAGAAGTTACCCTCATCCTCTGAACTCTCAAAAATATTCCTCGACAATATAGTGAAACTTCATGGACTGCCAGACGAAATCATTTCAGACCGAGGAACTCAGTTTACCTCTAAATTCTGGAATGCATTATGTGCTACTCTTCATATCCAACGTAAACTATCATCCGCATATCATCCTCAAACTGATGGACAAACTGAAAGAGTCAACCAATGCTTAGAGCAATATCTACGATGTTATTGTTCTCACTTACAAGATGATTGGATAACATGGTTACCCATGGCAGAATTTGCATACAACAACTCTTTTCATACCAGCAGCAAAATGACTCCATTTTTATCCAATTATGGATTTCATCCCTCCTCATTTCCTGCTCAGACAGTTTCGTCATCTAACCCCTCCGTTTCGAATCAAATCTCTCACATGTCCTCTTTATTCAAGAAATTACATGAAAATCTAGAATTGGCGTCATCCAATCAAAAGAAGTTTTTTGATACAAAAAGACAACCTCCTCCCTCTTATGTAATTGGTGATCTTGTCTGGCTTTCCTCAAAAAACATCTCCACAAACCGTCCATCAAAGAAGTTAAGTTCCCTTTTTCTTGGTCCTTTTCCAATCATATCGATTATCAACCGTAATGTTGTTAAATTGAAGCTTCCACCTACTTTGAAACTCCATCCTGTTTTCCATGTGTCCTTACTTAAACCTCATCATCCTGACCCTTTCCATAGAGATGTCACTTCTTCTCCTGATCCTGTATTAGTCCAGGGTGAAGAAGAATACGAAATTCAAAGAATTCTGGATTCAAGGATTCATCGTGGCTCTTTACAATACCTCATTAGATGGAAAGGATATGGAATTGATGAAGATACTTGGGAAAACTCCTCTGTCATTCATGCTGACAAATTAATTTCCGCTTTTCACAAACGCTACCCTTCTAAACCATGTTAATAGCACCCAGAGGTTGCTCATTACGGAGAGGGTACTGTCATGGCTTAACTCTTGTATCCTCTTACTTCCGTGTTCCACGGAGCTTAGCCACACCCCCTTATGACACGGTCTCCTTACTTAATGCGACCGCACCAGCTGACAGACGCTGGATTATTGAACTACGTTCCGTACTCACGAACCGGCTACAAACTTCGTTGTGAAAGCCATCTGTTACCGGACCGGACTGGAAGACTCTTCACGTTCCCTTCACCTCTCCTCATCCACGACTAAAGCTGAACTCTTCACATACCTCATTTGATATAACCGCCTCTGAGGAGAACTCAGGAACCTGTTTTCTAATTGCCGGAAGCTAAGTAAAACCTCTGTGATCAGAGTTACATATCAAAAGCCTTTTTTGCCTGTTACCAAAGTTTTACTATAAACCAACCCAGCTACAGCTATCTTCAACTTATCCACTATTCAAGTTAGCTGCACCTGCCTTGCTTCAGATAAATTCTATGGAACAACTATTGTAATTGCTTATCACCTAACTTGTTAACTCACTTGCTGACTCTAATTGATTCAGAACCTGCTAAATACAACCGTCTATTATTTAAAGCTACAGTGCCTGTAATTCTGGACTTAAGAAACCGTTTATTAGTTAAAGCTACAGTGCCTGTAATTCTGGACTTAAGCAACCGTTTATTAGTTAAAGCTACAGTGCCTGTAATTCTGGACTTAAGCAATCGTTTATTATTTAAAGCTACAGTGCCTGTAATTCTGGACTTAAGCAATCGTTTATTATTTAAAGCTACAGTGCCTGTAATTCTGGACTTAAGAAACCGTTTATTATTTAAAGCTACAGTGCCTGTAATTCTGGACTCAAGTCACAATATCTTCTAATTGTTATAATAAATATTCAAGCTATAAGAAATCTGCAGTTGTGTTCCTTCATAACAAATGTTTAAACGTGACAGGTAGAGAAAAATGGGAGATGGGCAGGGGTGTATTTACCGCGAGGCTGGCACGGCAATTGCCTTGGGCAGCACTTTCTGGGGGGCGGCAAAAAAATGACGCCCCCCCCCCAACCGCCCTGGCAAATGCGGCACTATCCGGGAGGGGGGGACAAGGGAGCACTGATCCTTCTGTTTAGCTCCCTCGCGCGCACTGCAGTGATGCCAGAGCCGGAATATGACATCACGCAAGGTAGCTGAACAGGAGGATCAGTGCTCCCTCGCCGACTGCAGTGACCGGCTGGCCACTCAGCAGCCCCACTGGATCCCAGGGAAAGCAAGAATCCACCCCTGCACTTCCAAAGGTAGGGAGGCTGGGGGGATTGAATTCTTAATTTATTTTTTAAAATGTGAGTGAGTGTGTGTGTGTATCTGTTACTGAGTGTGTGTCTGTTAGGGAGTGTGTTACTATGTTTGTGTCTGTTAGTGAGTGTGTTACTATGTGTGTGTCTATTAGAGAGTGTGTTAGTGTGTATGCATGTCTGTTAGTGAGTGTGTGTCTGTTTGTGAGAGTGTATGCGTGTCTGTTAGTGAGTGTGTTAGTATGTGTGTGTCTGTTAGGGAGTGTGTTAGTGTGTATGTATGTGTCAGTATGTCTGTCTGTTAGTGAGTGTGTATGCGTGTCTGTTAGAGACTGTGTGTCTGTTAGTGAGAGTGTGTTTCTGTTAGTAAGTGCGTATGTTGTCTGTCAGTGAGTGTGTATGTCTGTTAGATACAAAGATAAAATATCCTCATTCAAAATTGAACACAAGGTGAAGTTTAGAATGCTGATATTAACTGGATATTGTTTAGAAGCATTTGCATTATTACACTTATCACAAAACCAAACAATAAAATAGGAAAAGTGAGTACAAAAGCTATTAAAGCTTTTCTCTGAATGAAAGTTAGCTCAGAGATAACTCCTTGGGTATAGGCTTTATTAGAAACGGACAAAATATCTGGGGATCTCAAAGGGTTAACTTGTGATCCAATTAGCAAAAAACAGAGAGAAATTTAAATTACTGTTCCAAAGATTCACTCCAGTATCTAAATGTTAGTGGAGGCTAGCTAATAGAAGTGACAAATCATTAATATTTAACCACTTAGATACATTAGCAATTCTTCATCAAATAGATAATACTATAATGTTAAAAGAGACTCCAGTGTCGGAGTATAGATTGAGGCTAGCTAATAAAGAAAGGTCATTGGTATTTACCTACTTCAATAAAGTAATTAGCAATTGTCCTCAAATGGTTAATGCTATTATACTGATAGAAAATGCAGCATAGTTGAAGGAAAAGCCTCTCTCCCTGTTAAATTTGCTAGATAGTAAAAAAATAATAATAATGAAGTGCTAGTTAAAATATTCCATGCTTAAATCTGCATGGTATAGTTCACAAACGTGATAGTATGTGCCCTGTGAGGTGAGAGAAATTGCCCGACGTGCGTTTCGATGCATGGCGTGTAACCTTCGTCAGGGGTATGTCTGTTAGCTACTGTATTTGTGTCTGTCAGTGAGTGTGTATGTGTATTTAGATGGTGGGAAGGGGGGGTGCCTGAGTTTTGTCATGCCTAGGGCAGCAAAAAAAGAGGATACACCACTGATGGGGCAGAGAAAATGTATACATCTTGCTAATATGAGGGGAACAATTTATGGAAATTGACTGTCACGGGGTACACGAGTGAAAAAAAAGGTTGGGAACCACTGATCTAACCCATTAAACAAGTCACTCATTAGGTCACTGTGCTCCCCAGTGGGATTGATGCTTTAGCACATTAAATATGTCACTAATTAAGTCACTGTGCTCCCCAGTGGGACTGACCATTTAACCCATTAAATATTTATCTCTTTATTAATCCACTTTACACCCAGTGCGACTGACAATTTAACCCATTAAATCTGTCACTGTGCCCCACAGTGGGCTTGAACGTTTAACCCATTACACATGTCAATGTGGTCCCAGGTTGGTCTGACCCAGGGGCGGACTGACCGGTCGGGCACTTCGGACATGGTCCGAGGGCCCGGCCGGGAGGGGGGCCCGCCATCAGGGGGCCCGGCCGCCCCTTTAAATGCTGCAGACGCCTGAGCGCTCTCTTAAGAGCGCTCAGGCGGCTGCAGCTTCTCACCTCCCCTCCCCGTAGGGTGGCCGAGCTGCTCTGCGTCCGCGGTGCCGGCCGGAGTTATAGGAAGGTGCACACACACTGAGTGTGCACCTTCCTGTCAGTCCGGCCGGGTACAGGAAACAGAAACTCCTGTTCCGCGCGGAACAGGAGTTTCTGTTTCCTGTACCCGGCCGGACTGACAGGAAGGTGCACACTCAGTGTGTGTGCACCTTCCTATCAATCCGGTCGGCACCGCGGACGCAGAGCCTCTCGGCCACGCTACGAGGGGGTAAAAAGAGAGAGGGAGGGAGGGGAGAAGGAGGGGGTTAAAAGAGCGAGGGAGGGGGGGTTAAAAGAGAGAGGGAGGGGGTGTTAAAAGAGAGAGGGAGGGGGTGTTAAAAGAGAGAGGGAGGGGGGGTTAAAAGAGAGAGGGAGGGGGGGTTAAGAGAAGGAGGGGGGGTTAAGAGAAGGAGGGGGGGTAAAAATAGAGAGGGGAGGGGGGTAAAAAGAGAGAGGGAGGGGGGTAAAAAGAGAGAGGGAGGGGGGTAAAAAAGAGAGAGGGAGGGGGGTTAAAAGAGAGAGGGAGGGGGGGTTAAAAGAGAGAGGGAGGGGGGTTTAAAAGAGGGAGGGGGGTTAAAAGAGAGAGGGAGGGGGGTTAAAAGAGAGAGGGAGGGGAGGTTAAAAGAGAGGGAGGGGGGTAAAAAGAGAGAGGGGCGTAGGGGGGGTAAAAAGAGAGAGGGAGGGGGTAAGAAGAGAGAGGGAGGGGGTAAGAAGAGGGAGGGGGGGGTAAGTAGAGGGAGGGGGTAAGAAGAGAGAGAGGGGGTAAGAAGGGAGGGGGGAGTAAGAAGAGGGGGAGGGGAGAGTAAGAAGAGGGGGGAGGGGGTAAGAAGAGGGGAGATTAAGAAGAGAGGGGGGAGTAAAGGGGGTAAGAAGAGGGGAGGGGGGAGTAAAAAGAGGAAGGGGGAGTAAGAAGAGGGGGGAGGGGGGTAAGAAGAGCGGGGAGGGGGTAAGAAGAGGGGGGAGGGGGTAAGAAGAGGGAGGAGTAAGAAGAGGTGGGAGTAAGAAGAGGGGGAGGGGGAGTAAGAAGATGGGGAGAGTAAGAAGGGGGAGTAAGGAGAGGGGGAGGGGGGAGTAAGAAGAGGGGAGAGTAAGAAGGGGGAGTAAGGAGAGGGGGAGGGGAGAGTAAGAATGGGGGTAAGAAGAGAGTGGGAGTAAGAAGGGGGTAAGAAGAGGGGGAGGGGGGGTAAGAAGAGGGGGAGGGGGAAGTAAGAGGAGGGCAATTGCCCCCTCCCCTGTCCGCAGGCACCGTGCGGGCAGCCGGCAGGGGAGGGAGGAAGAGAGGACCCGGGAGCTCAGCCTGCAGCTCCTCTGGGTCCTTCTTGCGCGAGCACAGATCGTTGCCGTGGTTACCACGGCAACGTTACGGCTCTTGCAAGAGTAAACTCTAGCCCTGGAGCTACGGGCTAGAGTTCACTCTCAACACTGTGACCACCAGGTATTCCTGGTGGTCGCAGTGGTGAGAGTGAACTTTAGCCCCATAAACACACTGCCCCCACACCATACACATTCACACACTGCCCCCCATACACACACACTGCCCCCACACACACCATACACATTTACACACATTGCCTCACACACACACACATACACTGCCCACCCATACACACACAGCCCCCCATACTAACATTGCCACACACATACACAGCCCCCTCGTACACACATTGCCCCACACACCCTACACATTCACACACTACACCCCCTCACACACACTGAACCTTTCACACAGACTGCACCCCTTACACATTGCACCACTGCTCCTATACCCTACTACAGCCTCATATCCCAGCAGACCCCAGGTAAGTTGTCAAACTGTTCTTAAACGGTTTGACTACTTACTCTGGGAGGGGGGCCCGGCCCTCCTGGCACCATAACGACTACACAGAGTAGTAGTGGTTATTGTGCATGGATTATTTCTTTAAATAATCTACGAGTGCCCCAGTAGCCAGCAAGCCAGCCAACCCACAGGCCAGCCAGCCCACAGGCTGGCCAGTAGACAGCCAGCCAGCCTACAGGCCACCAGTTAGGCTTAAAGCCAGCAACCCCACAGCCTGCCAACCGCAGCCAGCAAGCCACAGCCTGCCAGCCAGCAAGCCACAGCCTGCCAGCCGCAGCCAGCAAGCCCACAGCCTGACAGCCGCAGCCAGCAAGCCCACAGCCTGCCGGCAGTAGCCAGTAAGCCCACAGCCTGCCAGCAAGCCCACAGCCTGCCAGCCGCAGCCAGTAAGCCCACAGCCTTCCAGCAAGCCCACAACCTGCCAGCCGCAGCCAGCAAGCCCACAGCCTGCCGGCAGTAGCCAGCAAGCCCACAGCCTGCCAGCAAGCCCACAGCCTGCCAGCCGCAGCCAGTAAGCCCACAGCCTTCCAGCAAGCCCACAGACTGCCAGCCAGCAACAGTAATTAAGGTAAGAGGAGCCAACTTGGCCTAGGTATCAGCTATGTTGTGTTGCTATATTGTGAATAGGAACCAGAGTGTTGGAGAGACCCCCCTCCAGGCCCCATTAGACTCCATTGTAGTCTCTAATGGGACCTGGAGGAAATTCTTTCTAACACACTCTCTAAAGGACACTGAGATAGCCTCTGCTAGAATGCTCACCCCCTCCATGGCCCATTAGCCCTCAATTGTAGTCTCTACTGGGGCCTGGAGGCGACTGTTTCCATCAGGGACACTGAGATGGCCTCTGTTAGAAAGACCCCCTTCCAAGCCTGTTAGACTCCATTGTAGTCTCTAATAGGGCCTGGAGGGGATTCTTTCTAACACACTCTCTAAAGGACACTGAGATAGCCTCTGCTAGAAAGACCCCCCTCCATGGCCCATTAGCCCTCAATTGTAGTCTCTACTGGGGCCTTGAAGGGATTATTGCACTTTTGTTCCTTGTGTCTAAAGATTGTGTAGGGTGTGGCTGGAGGCGGTGCATGGAGGCGGGACATGGGTGGCGCTTGCTGCGGAGTATGGGTGGGGCCTGTAAGGGGGCCCTTGATTTATTTTGCCCGGGGGCCCTGAGGGTTCTCAGTCCGCCCCTGGTCTGACCTGTTAACACAATTATTATGACCTTTCATTAGGTCAATGTGCTCCCTGGTGTGGTAGACCCTTTATCCCTTTAAAGATGTAAATGTTATTAGGTCACTTTACTACCAGTGGGACTGACCCTTTGACCCATTAACCCCTTAAGGACACATGACATGTGTGACATGTCATGATTCCCTTTTTTCCCAGAAGTTTGGTCCTTAAGGGGTTAAGCATGTCACTATTATTAGGTCACTGCACTCCCCAGTGGGACTGACATTTAACCCATTAAGCATGTCACTGCCATTAGGTCACTGCACTTCCCAGTGGGACTGACATTTTACCCATTAAGCATGTCACTGTCATTAGGTCACTGCACTTCCCAGTGGGACTGACATTTTACCCATTAAACATGTCACTGTCATTAGGTCACAGTGCTCTCTGGTGAGACTGACCTTTTAACCCAAAAGGTATCTCTGTTACTAGGTCCCTTTATTCCCAGTGGGATTATTCCTGGTTTGCATCTCCTATGACACAGAACCAAATAAGGCTGACAGACATGGTGCTATCACAACTCTGGTTGAAGAATTCCAGTGCTGTCAAGTGGTGTGTCTCTCCATTCTGATCTTGCACTATAGCAGAGCCTACACAAAAAAAACTAGAAACAAAAAGTATTTTGCCTGCATCAGCCTGTATGACATGTTTATCCATATAAAATGCATATTTTAGTAAGACTGTATGTGTGAGTGAGGGGAGATCTTGCATATAGTGTGTGATTTTTAATAATGGTGGTTGCTGATGTTTTGTTTGCGACCCTTCCACTGTTGTTACTTAAATATAGGCTATGGATTCCTGACAATATCACACCTGCCATGGGTTCTCCATATTAATACACCTGTCTTAGTTTCCACATATTCCCACAACTGCCACTGGTTACATACATTACCATAACTCCAACGTGTCCCACATATTATCATACCAACCTGTGTACTCTAGGCCTGCCCTCCAAACAAAGATCTACAGAGTCCATTCTCTGAGACTTCATGTCTGTGCCCAATCTTCTTTTCCATTGGCAGAGAGACAATTCTATCACAAGCTGTGACTCATACGGGTTTTGGGACTTTATAGATAGGAGTGCTGAAACGGAACACTCGCACAGTTACATCTCTTGTATTTGAATATAGTTATTGTCTTTTTTGATCACTGCAAACATTCATTGTGTGTTTACATTATTTGTTGCTCCTTTTCATTTTTCTATGTCAAGTTTATTACTCAAGGTTTGAAAGAACACTGGATTTTGAATCTCTGGTCTTCACTAAGCCCCTCTGTTAGTTTGCTCAAATATTAGAATGCATTGCATTTATTATGATTACTTTAGATATATATTATATGGGGGAGGTGGCATTCATTGCCATCATTTTTGGGAGGTCTCTGAAAAGGCAAATATTAAGAAACATTAAATATTTGCATTACAGGTAGCAGTTGTGTTCATCCAGCTGATTGTAGCAGAAATACAGTAATAACGAAAAGGTGCATAAAAGTAAATTAATTGAGTACACCTCACTAAGACTTTCCACTCATGGGAGGACATCGGCCTAGTTCTGCTCTCGTGTTATATATTGAAAAGATATGCTCATGATTTCCCTTCAATGTTAATTCAACATGTACATCAACATATGACTCTAGCAATAGTCGCTGTAAGCATTTAAAAGTTTCAACTAGTGTGATATGTAGGCCTTCTATGGCGAACACACATGTTCATACTTGCTTTATGTACTTGATTTCCCATAAGACATAACAGCAGGAGTATTTAAAAAATTGGGCAGACTAGATGAGCCAACAGTTTTTATCTGTGTGCATCCTCCCCTACTTAACACCAGATGCGGCTAAGGTGCTGGTCCATGCCACTGTCCTCTCTCACCTTGACTACTGCCATCCGCTTCTCAGTGGTCTTTCGTGCTCCTAACTCGCCCCATTGCAGTCGATAATGAATGCAGCGGCGAGGCTCATCTTCCTGTCTGCCCGCACCCCCCACACCTCACCCCTCTGTCAGTCCCTGCATTGGCTTCCCGTAAGATATAGGGCTTAATATAAAATTCTGGTTCTTGCTTTTAAATCACTGCATAATGCTACTCCCGCCTATCTATTCTCCCTAATACACAAGTATATTCTGTCTAGGCCCCTCCTCTCTGCCGAAGACCTGCGTCTAACTTCTGTTTGTACTCCCACCTCTGATGCTCGCCTTCAAGACTTCTCTAGGACTGCACCGTTTCTGTGGAACTACCATCACTTTTCTGTTAGATGCTCACCCAGTCTCAAGTCCTTAAAAAAAAAAAATCTATAAAAACGCACTTTTTCACAAAAGCACATCAATTGAACTGTTAATGGCTCCAAAAACCCTCACAAAGTCTTTATTGAATACTATTCTACCAATCTACTTCCCTTACCTTCTGTGTCACTTTACCCCACTCCCTCTAGCATGTAAGCGCATTGAGCAAGGCCCTCAACCCCTCCGTTTCTGTGCGTCAAACTTGTCTGGTTACAATTACATGTTTGTTAGTCCACCCATTGTAAAGCGCTATGTAATTTGTTGGCACTATATAAATATAATAATAATAATAATCTGCCATCACATTCTATGTTTCTAGGAGTTGACTAAGTTGCCCTGGATTTTGCGCATGCAAGGAGCTGATTGGAATTTCCAAGCTCCAGCAATGCACACCTTAGTAGCCAACGGTATATGTGTATATATTTTGTTATTAAGTTTTTGTTAGCCCACCTGCATAGAGTCTGGAAACATGTCCAGCAAATAAATCTCAGGCTGCCATGGAAGACGGGTTAGGTCCCTGATTAAGGTTTGGATCTAAACCCCTAAGTGAGTTAGCATTAGACATGACCTAAATATATGGAGAAAAAGAGGACTGACCAGGTGATACACCTACGCCAGTCTACTTGGGACCAGGTATGATCTCATCACCTTACCCCAATGCAAGATATTCCTAGTTGCTCCTTGTAGCGGAGTCCTAGTACTAACAGGGACTTTCCTCCACTGGATCACCAAGAGTAGAATCAGGAACAAGAAAATGCAAAGTAAATAGCCCACCTCCTCCCCAACAACTGGACAACACACAGTTCTGGGAGTACACAGTTCACAGCAATCATAAATTTGCAGTGATGTTACTACCGCAAAGGATTCTGGGTGGGCATATGCAAATTAGTTCAACAAAGAATAAAATTTTTGCCTCATTCCATTCAATCACAAATTTTCCCCACCATACCTTTTTTCTTTTTTTCTTCAAAGGTCTTGGAAAAAAGGATCAATATCCTCATCTGCCTCTACAAAGTTTTTAAAAGCACCATAGGGTATTTTTGGCTTACTCGCTTGTACTATCGTTACCATTGGTGTCCTTTCGTGAGTTTGTCGTTCGTTCCTTTTCAGCACAAACTCCTGGACTTCCGACTTAGTTCGGGCATGAATCTCAATCGACGGGTTTTCGCCATAAAAAAACATATGAAATTGTAATTTCCTTTGAAGTGCCATCAGTTCGGTATTCCACCATTAGTTCGGCAATGAGGTTGGCCTTCTGTCAGGATCGGGACAGGGATCCAACACGCAGAGTACAAACAGTAGCCAGATACGTATACCGGACCTTAGAATGGCCGGACTAACGTAAGTAGTACCGTATAGAATGGTCAAAGACAAGCCGAGGTCGAGGGTAACAGAACACAGGTAAGCGAGAGACAAGCCGAATCAAGGGTAACAGAGATAAGCAGAGTAAGGTAAACAAGCCGGGTCAAAACCAAAAGGGATAATAGAATACACAAGCACTGAGTGACTAGAACAAGCTAGAACCACGACAGGGCAATGAGCTAATGAAAGAAGCTCTGTTAAATACCCTGTTCAGAGCAGTAACCACACCTCCGAGACGTCCTGATTGGTCCTGCAGCAATTGACTGACAGGTCGATCCGGGGGAGTGTCCTGATGATGACTTCCTGCCTAGATGGTGTAAAAGGCAGTCACTACCTCGCGGCCGGCCTTGCATGACCGGATAGACCGCGGGGAAGGGAGTCATCAGACCGTTTGGATGGTGGAACAGCTAAGTCTCTACCTCTTTTGGAGGTAGAGACCACAGGTACCCTGACAGTACCCCCCCTCTCAGATACGCCCACCGGGCGGAATGAACCGGGACGAGATGGGAAGCGAGAGTGATACGCCCTGCGGAGACGGGGAGCATGAACATCCTCCTGAGGTACCCAACTCCTCTCCTCAGGACCATATCCCTTCCAATCAACCAGATATTGTACTCTCCCCCAGGAGATTCGAGAATCAATAATAGAGTTGACCTCATACTCCTCCTGACCCTCCACCTGAACGGAGCGAGGAGGGGCTATTGTGGAGGAAAATCTGTTACATATGAGTGGTTTCAGCAATGAAACGTGAAACGAGTTCGGAATGCGTAAGGTATTAGGAAGAGCTAAACGATACGCAACCGGATTGATACGGGTCAGCACCCTGTAGGGTCCAATATAACGAGGAGCGAACTTCATGGAGGGCACTTTTAAACGGATGTTCCTCGTGCTCAGCCATACCCTATCACCTGGAACAAAGACCGGAGCCGCCCTTCTACGTTTATCAGCGTGTTTCTTGACCAACATAGAGTTGTGCACAAGGATTTGTCGAGTTTGATCCCACAACTTCCTCAAATTGGCAACATGAACATCAACCGACGGCACCCCCTGGGAAGGAGAATCCGAAGGAAGAATAGACGGATGAAAACCATAATTCATGAAGAAGGGGCTTGAATGAGTAGAATCGCAAACGAGATTGTTGTGTGCAAACTCCGCCCAAGGAATCAAACCGACCCAATCATCCTGGTGTTCAGAAACAAAGCATCGTAAATATTGTTCAATTTTCTGGTTGGTACGTTCAGCAGCTCCGTTAGACTGAGGATGATAGGCAGAAGAAAAGTTTAATTTAATACCAAGTTGAGAGCAGAAGGACCTCCAAAAGCGGGAAACAAATTGGGAGCCTCTGTCCGATAAAATTTGAGAGGGTATCCCATGTAGGCGAAAAATCTCCTTGGCGAATATCTCTGCCAATTCGGGAGAAGACGGAAGTTTAGGCAGGGGAATGAAGTGTGCCATCCTAGTAAACCTGTCAACCACGGTGAGGATAACAGTCTGTCTTTTAGAGATAGGTAGATCGACAATAAAGTCCATGGCCAAACAGGACCATGGTTTCTCTGGAACCTCCAAGGGTTGCAGGAGTCCACATGGAAGCGTATGGGGTTGTTTGGTTTTAGTACAAACTTCACATGCAGCGATGAACTCCTCAACATCCCTCCGTAAAGTAGACCACCAGAAGTCCTTAGAGATCAAGGCGTAAGTTTTGCGAATACCAGGATGTCCCGCCATCTTGCTATTATGTAAACACTGTAAAAGTTCCAGTTGAAAAGCAGGAGGAACGAAATGACGACCCGCAGGGGTCTGTTTAGGTGCGAGATGTTGCAACTTAATGATCTCGGCCAGTAATGGAGAATGAATCCTGAGATTCGTATTAGCAATGATATTGCACTTCGGAACTATAGAAGAAAGAACTGGTTCAGGTACAGTAGAAGGTTCATATTGGCGAGATAATGCATCAGGTCTGTAACCAGGTCTGTAAGTCAGTACATAATTGAAGTGAGTCAGGAATAAGGACCAACGAGCTTGTCTAGAGGATAAGCGCTTAGCCTCCCCAATATATGACAAGTTTTTGTGGTCTGTCAAAATCGTAATAGGGTGTAGGGTCCCCTCCAACAAATGTCTCCACTCCTTTAAGGCTTTAATGACTGCTAACAGTTCCCTGTCTCCGATGTCATATCTGCTCTCAGCCCCAGAAAGTTTCCTGGAAAAAAAACCACACGGGTGTAAATGTTTATCTACCGCTAATCTTTGTGACAGAACCGCACCTACTCCTGTCTCAGAGGCATCGACCTCGAGTAGAAACGGCAAAGTCGTATCAGGATGGACTAATATTGGAGCAGAAGCAAAAAGTTCTTTGAGCCTCTTGAAAGCAGCGAGAGCTTCAGGAGACCACGTCTTAGTTTCTGCCCCCTGTTTGTTCATATTGGTAATGGGCGCAATAATAGACGAGTAACCCTTAATGAAGCGCCTATAATAATTGGAGAAACCAATAAACCTCTGAATAGCCTTGAGTCCCTTAGGTAATGGCCAATCTAAAATAGACTGGAGTTTGTCAGGGTCCATCTTAAAACCTTCCCCAGAAATCACGTAACCAAGAAAATCTATCTGAGACTGATCAAAGCTGCATTTTTCCAATTTACAGTATAGACCATGTTGCAGAAGTTTCTGTAATACCGCTCTGACCTGTCTATGGTGAGTTTCAATCTCCCTAGAGTGTACCAGTATGTCGTCTAGGTAGACAATGACACAATCATGTTGAAACTCCCTAAGTACCTCATTAATCAGATCCTGAAATACTGCAGGAGCATTGCAAAGTTCAAACGGCATAACTGTGTATTCATAGTGACCGTACCGAGTATTGAACGCCGTCATCCACTCGTGTCCCTGCTGGACTCTCACCAAATTATATGCCCCTCTGAGATCTAACTTGGTGAAGATTTTGGAGCCCTTAAGATGATCAAATAACTTGGTAATAAGTGGAATAGGATAGGCATTTCTGACAGTTATTTTATTCAAGCCTCGGTAATCGATACAAGGTCTCAGCGTGCCATCCTTTTTCTTAACGAAAAAGAACCCAGCCCCGGCCGGGGAAGAAGACCTCCTAATGAATCCCTTTTCTAAATTCTCCCGAATATACTCCTCTAGAACCAAGTTTTCCTGAACAGACAAAGGATATACATGGCCCCTCGGAGGCATAGTCCCAGGTAGAAGCTTAATTTTACAATCAAATGGCCTGTGTGGCGGCAAAGAATCGGCATTCTTCTTGTCAAATACTGCCTTTAAGTCTAGGTAAAGGTCTGGTATCTGTCTTTCTGTGGACTGAATAGGAGTCTCAGGTATGTTAACATTAGCTAATGGAGAAACCTTGCATAAACACCTATACTGGCAACCCTGGCCCCACGAGAGTATCTCCCCTAACTCCCAATCGATAATAGGGTTATGTTTCTTCAACCATGGGTACCCCAGAACTATGGGAACGGAAGGGGATGAAATGAGCAAAAGAGATAAATTCTCCACGTGTAGGATACCAACATTTAAACTAATGGGTATGGTTTCACGAAAGATAACAGGGTCTAGTAGTGGTCTACCATCTATGGCCTCAACGGCCAAGGGTGTCTCCCTTAGCTGGGATGGGAAATTGTTCTTAATAGCAAAGGCTTGGTCGATAAAATTCTCAGCAGCACCGGAATCTATCAATGCCATAGCCCTTACTACTTCCTTCTCCCAAGTTAAGGAAACTGGTAGCAGAAGCCTGTGATCTTTATAATTAGGAGTAGAGGACAAAATAGAAACACCCAAGGCTTGTGCTCTAGAGAGACTTAGGTGCAAGCGTTTCCCGGACGGTTAGGACAGTTCGAGAGTAAATGACCCTTGGCTCCACAATACACACACAAACCCTCTCTTCTCCTGTACTGTCTTTCCTCCTCAGAGAGGCGGGTATAACCTATCTGCATAGGTTCAGGAAGCAAAGATACCGTGGAGTCAGGACTTGGAAAAGCGGGGGCTAACCTAAAAGAAGGTCTCCGGTTCCTCTCTCGAGTGTTCTGTCTCTCTCTTAAACGTTCATCTATACAAGAGATGAACGAAATTAAATCTTCTAAATTCTCAGGGAGTTCTCTGGTAGCAACCTCATCAAGGATTACTTCAGATAGGCCATTCAAAAATACATCCTTATACGCCTGCTCATTCCACTTGACTTCTGACGCCAGAGACCTGAACTCTAGTGCATAATCCACCAGTGTTCGGTTCTCCTGTCTCAGGCGCAACAGTAATCTGGCTGCATTAACCTTTCTACCTGGAGGATCAAATGTTCTTCTAAAAGCAGCTACAAATGCGTTATAGTTATACACTAATGGGTTATCGTTCTCCCATAGTGGGTTGGCCCATCTCAGAGCTTTCTCAATAAGTAGGGTGATAATAAATCCTACCTTTGCCCTGTCTGTAGGATAAGAGCGGGGTTGCAATTCAAAGTGGATACTAATTTGGTTTAAAAAACCACGACACTTCTCAGGAGCCCACCATAGCGTACTGGGGGGGTAATGCGAGAAGAAGCACCCACTGTGGCTACCTCTAGACTTAAACTGACAGGAGAAACAGGGGTATTACGTATCTCCTCTGGTGGGTTATTGGCATGAGATAATAGAGCCTGTAGCGCAAGCGCCATCTGATCCATTCTGTGATCCATGGCTTCAAACCTAGGATCAGGAGAAGCCAGCTGACTGTTTGTACTTGCAGGATCCATTGGCCCTGTCGTAATGTCAGGATCGGGACAGGGATCCAACACGCAGAGTACAAACAGTAGCCAGATACGTATACCGGACCTTAGAATGGCCGGACTAACGTAAGTAGTACCGTATAGAATGGTCAAAGACAAGCCGAGGTCGAGGGTAACAGAAGACAGGTAAGCGAGAGACAAGCCGAATCAAGGGTAACAGAGATAAGCAGAGTAAGGTAAACAAGCCGGGTCAAAACCAAAAGGGATAATAGAATACACAAGCACTGAGTGACTAGAACAAGCTAGAACCACGACAGGGCAATGAGCTAATGAAAGAAGCTCTGTTAAATACCCTGTTCAGAGCAGTAACCACACCTCCGAGACGTCCTGATTGGTCCTGCAGCAATTGACTGACAGGTCGATCCGGGGGAGTGTCCTGATGATGACTTCCTGCCTAGATGGTGTAAAAGGCAGTCACTCCCTCGCGGCCGGCCTTGCATGACCGGATAGACCGCGGGGAAGGGAGTCATCAGACCGTTTGGATGGTGGAACAGCTAAGTCTCTACCTCTTTTGGAGGTAGAGACCACAGGTACCCTGACACCTTCTTACTACTTGCAGCTATCCCTCTTGCCTCCAGGAGATCCTTTAGCGTGGATCGTTTCAGGGCGGTATAGCCAATCTCCATCCACGGTCCATCTGGTACTGCTATTCATCCACAGTGGCTCTTGTTCCACCGTGAGCTCAGGATCCCGATGCTGCTGCCAACCAATGTAGCAGGGCCCTAGTTCTAACAGGGACTTTTCTCTGCTGGAGAGTAGAATCAGGAACAAGAAAATGCCAAGTAAATAGTCCACCTCCTCCCCAGCAATTGGATGACACACAGTTCTGGGAGTACAACTGACTATATTCTGCCACACAAGGCTTTTATGCATTGCCCCTAGCATGGGATTTCCAGATCAAGAACACAAGGGTTTCTTTCCCAAGAGCCTTTGAATTTTAGAGATAATTGAGCTCAATTTAAAATAATTACATTATCTCTCAAATACAGAAACGTTCATACATTTTTAACAAACCCCCAAAATACATGAAAGGAATACAAGAACCCAACAAAAATCATATTCCCGAATAGACTTATCTGAGTGCACAACATATCCAAAAAGCTCAGATCGGTTCGAATAAAGTTTTGACTTTCAGAGGTTCCTGTGCTAACACCGACAAACGCTCTCCCTGGCTGCTATGGAGCGAATGCTCCCCCTGTTCTGTAGATTATATCTCCTGAACGTCGCTCATCTAGATGGTCAAGTAGTAAAACAAACTCAGCCTGGGTTTGCGGAGGCGCAATGCCAAAAATAGTTCCAGGTGTTCGACAGCCAGGTACCGCTGCCTGCGTTCGAGAGACAAAATGGCCGCCATGCACTGGACTACGAGCGTTTGGTTAAACGAATGGTGGTCACCCAGGGAAAGCACTCAAGCGAAGGTGTCAAGCTATAAATTTGTGGTTAACAGCGAGGGGAGGTTGGTCTTCGCTCTGGCATGACAAGGGGATCACACACACAAGTCATTTGGGCGATAGACAAGGTGATACGGACAACCGAACATAAGGGAATGGAGTCTGCTACACTCCTTGCATTGTGAGATATCTGTGGCCCATTGCTTTGGCTCAAATTGTCTCGAGTGCTTGCTCTCACTTAGGCATATATGGAAGTTGTGGCGAACAGAACCTTGCCACAGGCTTTTGGAGGGGCCTGCTTGCCAGACTCCTGCCAAAAGACTATGGGCCAGATCAGCGACTGTAAAGACCCATATTTTATTCCCCCTGGTACGGCACTTTCCATAGAACCGAACGCTAGCTCCCTGGTGGCCGTTTGCATGAACCAAAATGGCGAATAGTTCCTGGAACTATTTTCTGCATGAAAACTTTGCGGTTCCTGGTCGGTTTCCCAGCGGCACTTAGCCGCGATTCTATGGAACTGTTTTGGGCATTGGACCATGTGTGCGGTCGGCCAAAACTATGACTTCCAGGAAATTTCTGAACCCCTGAACCGATCTGGGTGATTTTTGGATATGTTGTTTACCCAGATTGGGGCTATCAGGGGATGTGTCAGGGCTTGTGGGGATTTTGTATGTTTTAAAGGTACTTTTGGGGTTTTATGAAAGTGCATGTTTTTGTGTCCGGGGATAATTGAGTTAATACAGTACTTGACTCAATTATCTCCCAGGTACAGAGGAGGGATTGACCTAGTTATGTGTGGGAGTGTCCTGGATCTGAGAGCCAATGTAATTGTGTATTTATTTCTGATGTGGTTTACTCTCAGGTCCAGGGGGGGGGGGAGTGCCCCTTGCATGGGGACTTGCATAAAAGGCCAGTTGTGGCTACCATTTAACGAGTTCTTGCTTACCCACAACACAGAGCCTCGTCTCGTGATTGAGGGAACCGCTATACCTGCTGGGATTGTTCTTTGGATTGCTATAATCACTAGCTCTTGTAAGAGGTACACTGCTATACCTGCTATACTCTTTTGGAGGAGAGGCCTTCCCACTGGGAGCTGGATCCAGGAGTTTGGTCCAGGGTGGGAAGGGATGGCGAGACCCAGCCAAGGTTCGGCAGCTAAGGGGCTACAGTGCTTACGGTTTCCAGTGCGGTGCTTATAGTACTCAGTGACAGCTAGGAAGCATCGATTGGCGGAGGTACTCAGTCGGGGTGTCAGGGGAAGTTTAGGGGGGGAGGTCTAGAAGTAAGGAGTACACATACGCCAGAGCTTCAATTTACAGCTCTGCCCCATGCACATCTTGTGGAAGAGTTAGATGTGTGAACTTGGAACTTGAGTTTGCGTTTCATCCGGATATAACTGAAATGTGTCCTTGGTGCCAAATTAAATTCCTTCTGTAACTCAGAAAAATGTTTTAATGATCCCCGAGCTAAAAATGAGTCATCCTGTCCACTTCTGCTCTGCTCGGTGGTGCCAGATGGTGGCATTTTCTAGGGTAAGTCACAAGGGCAGTCTCTTAGGAGTTAGGATGGATAGCAGCTGGGATATAACCTCAGCGGTATAAGTCTTGATTTCAGGCACTCTTAGTCCCACTCGATAAAATGTCAGCATCATAGATCTGTGTGACATCCTGGGGCTCTACATTTCCATATGTGTGCTGAAAGCAATTGTTGGAATTTGTGGTTTAGGTTAGACAGGGTGGGTACAGGGAGGGTTCAGAATAGGTACAAAATCATGTGTAATATCCTAATTTTGATGTAGTTAATATGTGTCAGGGTACCTGTGGTCTCTACCTCCGAAAGAGGTAGAGACTTAGCTGTTCCTCCATCCAGACGGTCTGATGGCTCCCTTCCCCGCGGTCTATCCGGTCATGCTAGGCTGGCCGCGAGGGAGTGACTGCCTTTTACAGCATCTAGGCAGGAAGTAGTCATCAGGACACTCCCCCGGAACAACCTGTCAGTCAATGGCTGCAGGACCAATCAGGACGCCTTGGAGGCGTGGTTACTGCTCTGAACAGGGTATTTAACAGAGCTTCTTTCATTAGCTCATTGCCCTGTCGTGGTTCTAGCTTGTTCTAGTCACTCAGTGCTTGTGTATTCTATTATCCCTTTTAGTTTTGACCCGGCTTGTTTACCTTACTCTGCTTATCTCTGTTACCCTTGATTTGGCTTGTCTCTCGCTTACCTGTCTTCTGTTACCCTCGACCTCGGCTTGTCTTTGACCATTCTATACTGTACTACTTACGTTAGTCCGGCCATTCTAAGGTCCGGTATACGTATCTGGCTACTGTTTGTACTCTGCGTGTTGGATCCCTGTCCCGATCCTGACATTACGACAGGGCCAATGGATCCTGCAAGTACAAACAGTCAGCTGGCTGCTCCTGATCCTAGGTTTGAAGCCATGGATCACAGAATGGATCAGATGGCGCTTGCGCTACAGGCTCTATTAGCTTGTGCCAATAACCCACCAGAGGAGATACGTAATACCCCTGTTTCTCCTGTCGGTTCAGGTCTAGAGGTAGCCACAGTGGGTGCTTCTTCTCACATTACCCCCCCAGTACGCTATGGTGGGGCTCCTGAGAAGTGTCGTGGTTTTTTAAACCAAATTAGTATCCACTTTGAATTGCAACCTCGCTCTTATCCTACAGATAGGGCAAAAGTAGGATTTATTATCACCCTACTCATTGAGAAGGCTCTGAGATGGGCCAACCCACTATGGGAGAACGATAATCCATTAGTTTATAACTATAACGCATTTGTAGCTGCTTTTAGAAGAACATTTGACCCTCCAGGTAGAAAGGTTAATGCAGCCAGATTACTGTTGCGCCTGAGACAGGAGAACCAAACACTGGTGGATTATGCACTAGAGTTCAGGTCTCTGGCGGCAGAAATCAAGTGGAATGAGCAGGCGTATATGGATGTATTTTTGAATGGCCTATCTGATGTAATCCTTGATGAGGTTGCTACCAGAGAACTCCCTGAGAATTTAGAGGATTTAATTTCGTTCATCTCTCGTATAGATGAACGTCTAAGAGAGAGACAGAACACTCGAGAGAGGAACCAGAGACCTTCTTTTAGGTTAGCTCCCGCTGTTCCAAGTCCTGACTCCACGATATCTTTGCTTACTGAACCTATGCAGATAGGGTATACCCGCCTCTCTGAGGAGGAAAGACAGCACAGGAGAAGAGAGGGTTTGTGTATGTATTGTGGAGCCAAGGGTCATTTACTCTCGAACTGTTCTAACCGCCCGGGAAACGCTCGCACCTAAGTCTCTCTAGAGGACAGGCCTTGGGTGTTTCTATTTTGTCCTCTACTCCTGATTATAAAGATCACAGGCTTCTGCTACCAGTTTCCTTAACTTGGGGGAAGGAAGTAGTAAGGGCTATGGCATTGATAGATTCCGGTGCTGCTGAGAATTTTATCGACCAAGCCTTTGCTAGTAAGAACAATTTCCCATCCCAGCTAAGGGAGACACCTTTGGCCGTTGAGGCCATAGATGGTAGACCACTACTAGACCCTGTTATCTTTCGTGAGACCATACCCATTAATTTAAATGTGGGTATCCTACACGTGGAGAATTTATCTCTTCTGCTCATTTCGTCTCCTTCCGTTCCCATAGTTCTGGGGTACCCATGGTTGAAAAAACATAACCCTATTATCGATTGGGAGTTAGGAGAGATACTCTCGTGGGGCCAGGGCTGCCAGGATCGGTGTTTGTGCAAGGTTTCTCCATTAGCTAATATTAACATACCGGAGAATCCTACTCAGTCCACAGAAAGACAAATACCAGACCTTTACCTAGACTTAAGGGCAGTGTTTGACAAGAAGAATGCCGATTCTTTGCCTCCACACAAGTCATTTGACTGTAAGATTAAGCTTCTACCCGGCACTATGCCTCCGAGGGGCCATGTATATCCTTTGTCTGTTCAGGAAAACTCGGTTCTAGAGGAGTATATTCGGGAGAATTTAGAAAAGGGATTCATCAGGAGGTCTTCTTCTCCGGCCGGGGCTGGGTTCTTTTTCATTAAGAAGAAGGATGGCACGCTGAGACCTTGTATCGATTACCGAGGCTTGAATAAAATAACTGTCAGAAATGCCTATCCTATCCCACTGATTGCCGAGTTATTTGATCGTCTTAAGTGCTCCAAAATCTTCACCAAGTTAGATCTCAGAGGGGCTTACAATTTGGTGAGAATCCAGCAAGGTCACGAGTGGATGACGGCATTCAATACCCGGTATGGCCATTACGAATACACTGTTATGCCATTTGGACTATGCAATGCTCCTGCAGTATTTCAAGATTTGATTAATGAGGTACTTAGGGAGTTTCAGCATGATTGTGTTATTGTTTACCTGGACGACATACTAATACACTCTAAGGAGATTGAGACTCACCATAGACAGGTCAGAAAGGTATTACACAAGCTGCTGCAACATGGTCTATATTGCAAATTGGAGAAGTCTCAGGTAGACTTTCTTGGATACGTGATTTCTGGGGAGGGTTTTAAAATGGATCCTGTAAAACTCCAATCTATTTTAGACTGGCCCTTGCCCAAAGGACTCAAGGCTATCCAAAGGTTTATTGGTTTTTCCAACTACTATAGGCGCTTCATTAAAGGATACTCCTCTATCATTGCGCCTATTACCAATATGACCAAACAAGGGGCTGATACTAAGTTCTGGTCTAAGGAAGCTCTGGGTGCTTTCAAGACTCTCAAGGAACTTTTTGCCTCGGCTCCCATTCTAGTCCATCCTGATACGACTCTGCCTTTCTTGCTCGAGGTCGATGCCTCTGAGACAGCAGTTGGGGCTGTTCTGTCTCAAAGGTTAGGGGTGGATAAACCGTTACACCCTTGTGGTTTCTTCTCTAAGAAATTTTCGGGCCTGAGAGCAGATATGACATCGGGGAAAGGGAACTGTTAGCAGTCATTAAAGCCTTAAAGGAGTGGAGACATTTGTTGGAGGGGACCCTACACCCTATTACGATTTTGACGGACCACAAAAACTTGTCCTATATTGGGGAGGCTAAGCGCTTATCCTCTAGACAAGCTCGTTGGTCCTTATTCCTGACTCACTTCAATTATGTACTGACTTACAGACCTGGTTCTAAAAACTAAAGCCGATGCATTATCTCACCAATATGAACCTTCTACTGTACCTGAACCAGTTCTTTCTTCTATAGTTCCGAAATGCAATATCATTGCTAATACGAATCTCAGGATTCATTCTCCATTACTGGCCGAGATCATTAAGTTGCAACATTTAGCACCTAAACAGACTCCTGCGGGCCGTCATTTCGTTCCTCCTGCTCTTCAACTGGAACTTTTACAGTGTTTACATAATAGCAAGATGGCGGGACATCCTGGTATTCGCAAAACTTACGCGTTGATCTCTAAGGACTTCTGGTGGCCTGCTTTACGGAGGGATATTGAAGAGTTCATCGCTGCATGTGAAGTTTGTACTAAAACCAAACAACCCCATACGCTTCCATGTGGATTCCTGCAACCCTTGGAGGTTCCAGAAAAACCATGGTCCTGTTTTGCCATGGACTTTATTGTCGATCTACCTATCTCTAAAAGACAGACGGTTATCCTCACCGTGGTTGACAGGTTTACTAAGATGGCACACTTCATTCCCCTGCCTAAACTCCCGTCTTCTCCCGAATTGGCAGAGATATTCGCTAAGGAGATTTTTCGCCTACATGGGATACCCTCTCAAATTGTATCGGACAGAGGCTCCCAATTTGTTTCCCGCTTTTGGAGGTCCTTCTGCTCTCAACTTGGTATTAAATTAAACTTTTCTTCTGCCTATCATCCTCAGTCTAACGGAGCTGCTGAACGTACCAACCAGAAAATTGAACAATATTTACGATGCTTTGTTTCTGAACACCAGGATGATTGGGTCGGTTTGATTCCTTGGGCGGAGTTTGCACACAACAATCTCGTTTGCGATTCTACTCATTCAAGCCCCTTCTTCATGAATTATGGTTTTCATCCGTCTATTCTTCCTTCGGATTCCCCTTCCCAGGGGGTGCCGTCGGTTGATGTTCATGTTGCCAATTTGAGGAAGTTGTGGGATCAAACTCGACAAATCCTTGTGCACAACTCTATGTTGGTCAAGAAACACGCTGATAAACGTAGAAGGGCGGCTCCGGTCTTTGTTCCAGGTGATAGGGTATGGCTGAGCACGAGGAACATCCGTTTAAAAGTGCCCTCCATGAAGTTCGCTCCTCGTTATATTGGACCCTACAGGGTGCTGACCCGTATCAATCCAGTTGCGTATCGTTTAGCTCTTCCTAATACCTTACGCATCCCGAACTCGTTTCACGTTTCATTACTGAAACCACTCATATGTAACAGATTTTCCTCCACAATAGCCCCTCCTCGCCCCGTTCAGGTGGAGGGTCAGGAGGAGTATGAGGTTAACTCTATTATTGATTCTCGAATCTCCCGGGGGAGAGTACAATATCTGGTTGATTGGAAGGGATATGGTCCTGAGGAGAGGAGTTGGGTACCTCAGGAGGATGTTCATGCTCCCCGTCTCCGCAGGGCGTATCACTCTCGCTTCCCATCTCGTCCCGGTTCATTCCGCCCGGTGGGCGTATCTGAGAGGGGGGGTACTGTCAGGGTACCTGTGGTCTCTACCTCCGAAAGAGGTAGAGACTTAGCTGTTCCTCCATCCAGACGGTCTGATGGCTCCCTTCCCCGCGGTCTATCCGGTCATGCTAGGCCGGCCGCGAGGGAGTGACTGCCTTTTACAGCATCTAGGCAGGAAGTAGTCATCAGGACACTCCCCCGGAACAACCTGTCAGTCAATGGCTGCAGGACCAATCAGGACGCCTTGGAGGCGTGGTTACTGCTCTGAACAGGGTATTTAACAGAGCTTCTTTCATTAGCTCATTGCCCTGTCGTGGTTCTAGCTTGTTCTAGTCACTCAGTGCTTGTGTATTCTATTATCCGTTTTGGTTTTGACCCGGCTTGTTTACCTTACTCTGCTTATCTCTGTTACCCTTGATTTGGCTTGTCTCTCGCTTACCTGTCTTCTGTTACCCTCGACCTCGGCTTGTCTTTGACCATTCTATACTGTACTACTTACGTTAGTCCGGCCATTCTAAGGTCCGGTATACGTATCTGGCTACTGTTTGTACTCTGCGTGTTGGATCCCTGTCCCGATCCTGACAATATGGCCTAGTCTAGATAATTCTAATTTGTTCCACGTTTTAGTAAGTTCTTGTTGTGTGTAGTAGCTTAATATGATTCTCTCTAAGGATTGTTGTGTGGGATTTAGTGAGGCTATTTCCCAGAAAGATTAGTTGATAATCTCTCCATTCAAATGGGGAGGTGCTATGTCTGTTGGTCTTAATTTTATGAACTCATGGTTCCAGCACTAAAATATAGATAAAGGGTAAGAGGGGGCATCCCTGACACGTGCCATTAGTTTAGAGAAGGCTTTAGATAGGAAGACAGTGTTCAGGATTTTTGCTGATGGCTTGTAATACAGGGTCAAGTCTCCCGCTAAAAAAACTAAGGAAGAAACGCAAAACTCTGCAGGACTGAAGTTGTAGATCTCCAAATAAGGAGATTGAATGCCTTTTCAGCTTGCAATGTCAGAAGTAACCGAGTGTGGGCTAGTTCCAAAATGCTTAAGAATTGGCTTGTGTTATCTCCTGCTTACCATCCAAGGATGAATCCCACCTCATCATCTGAAACAAATTACGTCATTAAGGGCTTATAGCAATTTGACAAGTGTTGTATAGTTTAATTACAACTATAAACATCTTACATCAATCCAGGAAGAAGTATACAAAATGGATTGTCAAGACCTGATTAGATCTAAATTACAGAACAATGTGAAAACAGAATAAATAAAAGCCTCCACTCAACACCCGTGCTGGTTACCACCTATAATTCAGCAGCAATGAAAGTTAGAAGAATTATTTATAAATATTGGCCAATTGTATCTCAAGACCCTTGTGATGATAGTCACCATCACTGGGAGCATAAGATATACACTTCAATTAGCTCTCTGTATGACTCCTATGTTTAAGTCACCATGTGCCCATTGTGGGTGCAGGGTGTGTGTAATATAATTGTTTAGTGTTAAATGTTAGGATGCTCTCCTGTCTTGCTAATGCTTGCAATCAACTAGGTGGATTTGATTGTGGAGCCTGTACAGCGCCACCTGTTGGTTGTAAAGATCTAGCAACAGTTATACGCACTACCTGAAAAGCAAGGCTTGCTAATTTGCATATGCAGGTAGATTTACATATTGCTACTTCTGCAGGCAGGAGAGATATTTTCTGTTAATTATTGTCTTCCCCACCCCTTTATAAATATATCATTGTGTTATAATAGGTTGCTGTATGTTGTCTGCTATGATTTGGTTATTTGTATTTTATTGAAGTTGTCACAGCAATCTAATTGTAATGAACATATGGCCTAGTCCCAAGTTATTAATTATTAAATTATTAAAAAATGTAATTAAAGTATTTTATGTTAGTTTCATTTGGAACTGGGTGTCTTGTGTGGATATTTAGGGATCCCAGTGACAGACTCTTTGGACCTGTTTGCTGGCTGCACGATCCCTCTATCCCTGTGATATCCCTGGGATAAATCAAGAAAGCTAGGCCTGAGAGCCGCAAGTGCCTTTGTAAAGGCAATAGCAATCACTGTAAGCAGAGATGCAGCAGAATAGGCAGAGGGGACGATATCTGCCTGGAAGAAGGACTGCAGAGACATAGGCAGAGGGGACAATACCCGCCTTGAAGAAGAGTGCTGCAGCCTGGTTGGTTGAGAGAGCTCTGGATAGATGGTTCCCAAAATACCAGGAAGGTATCTGAACATTGGGAAACGTGAATGTAAAAGAATGAGATTCTATTGCTTCCAATGAAAACAATATGCATATACTAATGATATATTAGTTCAACAAAAGCTCTCTTCTCTAGTTTTAATTCTGATTCCAATTGTATCCGTCTGCCCTGGTACTTTGTATTAAAAGTGGTAAAATAAAACTGCTGTCTACTAATTCAAACAGTAACCCTAAATCATAATTGGATTTCCTTTCTGTTTTTTCTGTCTTGCAAGTGATTCTCTAGAATAACAAGAAGCAGCCCGTACACTTCATGGCATTTTCAAAGATAATAATAATATAATAATAACTAGAAAAGCTACAATTTCTGGGGAAATTGTGTGAAGTGTTCTTGCCTCCACCAGTAGTCTACAACTGGAGTGGGCGGAGTAACTGGGTGGTGTGGCTTGAGTAACTGTTGAGTAGTTGGAGTGGCTGGAGTAACTGTGGAATGGTTGGAGTGTGGTTCACTGACTCTACTGCAAGGGCAGAGAAGAGCTTTAAAATCTTTCATATCCCTCGAACATTCCACCAACTGCCAACAGGAACTAATAGATTTCAAATAGGGCAGAGAATAGCGGTTAAAAACAAACTGCTACAAATTGCTCACTTCACTGGCGGTTGCCATCTTCAAACGGTCGTATTTTAAAAACTATAAATCCTGCAGGGAAGAGCTTTATATTGTGAGAATCACAAGACCCAAATGCATAGTATGTCTCTGAAATATTAATAATGAAGGCACAGTCGCAGTTTAGATATTGCCCTTCACATCTGAGGTGGCTAGAGTGAAGTTTCAATAAATGTCAATGGATGGCGTGAGTTGCAAACTATCAGGACTATGGCTTAGCCTTGGACATTTTTAGTGGCAGCAGGGATAGTTGAACGTTTTGATATAAGATTTGTGTAAGTGGGCTTGAAAATGAGGGAGTGGTGGCAGTTTAGAAATCATGTCCTGATTTTTCAGCTTTTGCCAGCTCCCACTCTAGTTTTGAACATTTTGCCATTCATTCCTATGGGACCAATTTCGCCACAAAAACGACGATATTTTGTGAACCATTTGGCGAAACGTTCCACAAAGTAATATTACACCAATCGTGAACAATCCACACGTTTCGGTATATTACTGTCTATGTAGTGTAAAAACTGTGGGAGGAGTTAGGGTGGTAAATTTGGCTATAATAAGAATAATATATGTGTGAGATAACATTAAGTGGTCTTGCTATGCAAGAACACTTAATAAGAATTAATATTTATAAAGGGCCAACAAATGCCATAGAGCTGTACAATGGATGGACTAACAGACAAATATTTGAGTTAGACGCACGGGAACAGAGAGTGTTGAAGGCCCTGCTCAAACGAGCTTACATTCTAGAAGCCAATATTTAACTTCATCATTTACCAAAACAGGGATGAATAATGTGTAAAGTTTGGGAATAATGGGACCAAATATTACCCTCAGTCCAGTCTGTTCACTATCTAGCTGCTCTGTCACTGTGACTGTGTGATCCAAATGTCATGAAGTGACGGGTGTGATTAGCTGATATTCCACAGTTTGTCCCATGTCAGTACATAGCATTCTCTCTGTGTGTGTACTTGGAGAGGACGTACAAGGAGGAAAGAAAGCAGCTTCGTCCTCAGACAGCTTTTCCTTGGGCTGGCTTCCAGGGAGAAACAAATCGGTCACTATAATAAGTGGAAACAGACCAGTCTGTTAATCTAATCATCTTTGTTATGATGAATCAGAAGTGCATCCTGGGAGTGGTACCATATTAGTCTGCACTGTGCATTTCTACACCATTGTGCATTTATTTGTTACCCATTAAATACGTTTGAAGTTTTTTTTTGGTCTCTGGAGCAAAATTTTACTTTTGGCTCCTGTGATGGAATAGGGGTCAGCGTGAGAAGGAACCTAATCTTTTCCAGTTCTTGCAATTATTATGTTCTATTATTGGAGAAATTAGTGATCTTTTTCCCAGAATTGGAGTTAATGGGTATAATTTGATCTACTCTAGATATACTAATGATCTAATGTCAAAAGTCCATCTTGTAAAGATGATTGTATATTGTAGGTGAATTCGGTGGAATTCCCAGCAGACAGCTCCTTAAAGGGACACTACAGTCACCTGAACAACTTTAGCTTAATGAAGCAGTTTTGGTGTGTAGAACATGCCCCTGCAGCCTCACTGCTCAATTCTCTGCCATTTAGGAGTTAAATCCCTTTGTTTATGAACCCTAGTCACACCTCTCTGCATGTGACTTGCACAGCCTTCCATAAACACTTCCTGTAAAGAGAGCCCTATTTAGGCTTTCTTTATTGCAAGTTCTGTTTAATTAAGAGTTTCTTATCCCCTGCTATGTTAATAGCTTGCTAGACCCTGCAAGAGCCTCCTGTGTGGGATTAAAGTTAAATTTAGAGATTGAGATACAATTATTTAAGGTAAATTACATCTGTTTGAAAGTGAAACCAGTTTTTTTTTTCATGCAGGTTGTGTCAATCATAGCCAGGGGAGGTGTGGCTAGGGCTGCATAAACAGAGACAAAGTGATTTAACTCCTAAATGACAGTGAATTGAGCAGTGAAATTGCAGGGGAATGATCTATACACTAAAACTGCTTTATTTAGCTAAAGTAATTTAGGTGACTATAGTGTTCCTTTAACATCTATGAGTTGAACGTGTACCCCTTCTATTGGACTTTGCATTGCTTGTAACACCATAAAGGCTAGCTGTGACATCAAACTATTGATTTATTAAATGTTCATGTACACAGATAATTATATCATTTGTGCTTAACCATTGACAAAGATACCACCAAGATACAACCAGTATGCCTTCACTGAGTAAGGGCCATGAAACCAAGACTGCGTTGAAATTTAACTAAAATTCAAACCCATACGACAAAGTAGGGGCTACTTTGTCTTATGTATTTTTTGTATGCTTGACAAAACAGAGGGGCTCTATAGACATCAATGTTGCACATGCGCAAGAGTATAACACTGGCGTCGTCTCCTGGCAGATGGCCAGCAGCTTGACAATGGCAGAGTTCACGAGTGACAGGTTCAGATAAGTAAAACTCACCTTTCCTTGTATCCCGCAGCCACCTCACTTCAAGCAGCAAAGATGCAAAGACCCCAGAAGGAAGACAGAACTGTTTTTAATCTAAGCCCTGGCACAGCGTGATGTAAGATAGGGTATTAGTCCTCTAGGCTCCCATGCTCCAACATATTGCCTCCTATAAACCTACTTAGCTGAAATCCTTTGAATTTGCAAGTTGAGGCACAAAAACGAGCAACACTGCAGAAAGGGAGGGACCAAAAGTAGGTCTTTAAGTATCAAAATTGATAACAGCTCGTCTTTATTGATAGTGCCTTGCTTTTATGAATGAAACTATAGCTCCACCACATTCAAGAGTCCTCCATTGACATCGTTCAGCAAGCAATCTGTGTATTTAGCAATTCAGCTTGAAATGCTGCCTATTCAGAGAAATCCATGACTGTGTGCTGGGGTGTAGTTGCACCACAGGCACACATCACTTAGGCAGTCCAGAACTCTGTTCTAGACTGCCTAATGTGATTTCTGTGCAAACATTACTTCCGTACTCTTCTTATAGCCATCAACATTTGAATAGGTAGGTGGGCAGGTTCTAGTAGGGAGATGAGTGGTCACTCAGCTCATTTTCTTGCCGCTC
Source organism: Pelobates fuscus (assembly GCF_036172605.1). Lineage (NCBI taxonomy): Eukaryota > Metazoa > Chordata > Amphibia > Anura > Pelobatidae > Pelobates > Pelobates fuscus. The sequence continues at coordinate 375,094,193 of NC_086319.1, read as the reverse complement.
GTGAACACTCACACTGTGCACACGCACGGTGTAACAATCACTGATTCTAATAGCATTCGATTGCGGTAATTATCATGCATGCACCAACAATGCTACCTTTATGAGAAGCATTTGATTGCAACTAAAAGAGGAAAGCATTGGCGTCATGGCCAAGAAGGTGGGGAAGAACGTGTCCCAACACTGAAATTAAGGTTAGTTTTACCTTTATGTTTTCAGGTTTTATCACGAAAAAAGTAAGGGGGGACATAGTGACCAGTGTCCAATCGGGCACTTTAAGCACCATTTTAAAAATAAAAAATAAAGGGTTGGGGTAACCATTTAACATGCCGCTCAAGATATTCAATACACCAGTGAAGAGATATAAATATATATTTAGGATTTCTCTTGATTTGGATTAATTGCCTGTTTAGACTTATCATACAACGCTATTTAGAACACTTCAGTCCAGTCAGCTTCAATTATATTTCCGTCTTGGACTCCTACTCGGTCTCACATCTTTTTTTCCATCTCATTTGTGTCTCATTTGTGCTCTCAGTCCTGTTTTTTTTTCTTTTTCCGATATCATTGATGTTTCTCAGTTTTTTTTCCACCGTATCTCTCTTTCTGGGTCTGTCTCGGGACCCAATTTTTACAGTTTATTTCTGTTTCTGATATGTGTATCTCCAAGTCTGTCTATCTTTTAAATATCGAACTCTCTTTGTCTGCCATTTTCTTTTTTCCCCAGAGCATCCCACAATATATGTCTCTCAGATTATCATTATATCAAAACAAAATATCACCCGAGATCCCTAGAGAGGTATTTATATTCCTGGTATTTAGAAAGTGAACTACTTGGATGGAATTTATATATTAAAGGGACATTATAGTCACCTGAACAACTTCAGCTTAATGAGGTTGTTCAGGTGAGAACTATAGCCCCCTGCAGCCTCTCTCATGTAAACACTATATTTTCGGAGAAAATACAGTGTTTACATTGAAAGCTAGGAACACCTCCAGTTGCAGTCACTCAGAGTGAACCAGAGGGACTTCGGAGTTGATGGAGGCATGATATGCCTCCATCCACTCAGATCTGCTGTCAGCAGAGCATAGGGCAGCACTGTGCACAGCATCCTGTGATTCAGTATCTCCTCCCTCTGCATGCAGACACTGAACTTACCTCATAGAGATTCATTGATTTAATGAATTGATTCAATGATTGGCCAGGGCTGTGTTTGAATCATGCTGGCTCTGCCCCTGAGCTGCCTCTTTGTCAGTCTCAGCCAATCCAATGGGGAAGCACTGTGATTGGATCAGGCTACCACATGTCAGCAGACTGCTTGTTTTTCTGAGTCTAACAGCATGCAGAGTTACAGCTTCAGGCTTGAATACAGATTTGTACTACATTTATGGAGGCATGAGGGGCCCATGGGGGCTAGATGGTGGTGATAACACTATAGGGTCAGGAATACATGTTTGTGTGCCTGACCCTATAGTGATCCTTTAAGTCCAGTAGGGAAATACAGTTACAGATTAGCTGTATAAAGTAACCATTTATGAGAGACTCATCCAGGCTTTATTGTGTATTGCCTAAGAGAACACCCATAAGATTCCACATCCATTACCTGCTAATTAAATTGAGGGGTAATGTTTAGATCAAAATGTTATCATCTCCCCTGTCCATGATTGTAACCAAAAGATAAACTAGACACCTAGCAATTAGAAATTTGATGCTAAAAAGAGCAAAGCTATAACTATATAATTGGGTGTGCTTAAAATGGTATCAACACTCATAGACAGAGAAAAAAGGAATATCCACTAAACTAGAAATTTGACGTAGAAGTGCATACCGTGTTTCCCTGAAAATAGGACCTACCCCGAAAATAAGCCCTAGCCGAATTTTCGGGGTGGGCTGCAATATAAGCCCTACCCCGAAAATAAGACCTAGGCATTTTACCTTTGGCGGGACTTCCTTCTTCTATGAGGAGGGGGAGGAGCGTTGCGGGCCGCGGCATCGCGCAGTGTGATGACGACGTGCGCAGCGTGATGACGACGTGCGCAGCGCCGTCAGTCTGCCTTCATGGATCTTCAGCGGAAGGATCCATTCCGGGCGGTGAGGCACCCAGTGGTCGGACTCTTTGAACTGTGAGTAGATACCGGTATTTTATGTCTGGGACTTAATTAATTAAAGGGGGGGGGTGAATTAATTAAAGGGGGGGTGAATTAATTAAAGGGGGGGTGAATTAATTAAAGGGGGGGTGAATTAATTAAAGGGGTGGGTGAATTAATTAAAGGGAGGGTGGATTAATTAAAGGGGTGGTGGATTAATTAAAGGGGGGTGGATTAATTAGAGGGGGGGGTGTGGATTAATTAGAGGGGGTGTGTGGATTAATTAGAGGGGGGTGGATTAATTAGAGGGGGGTGTGGATTAATTAGAGGGCGGTGTGGATTAGAGGGGGTGTGTGGATTAATTAGAGGGGGGTGAATTAATTAAAGGGAGGGTGGATTAATTAAATGGGTGGTGGATTAATTAAATGGGTGATGGATTAATTAAAGGGGTGGTGGATTAATTAGAGGGGGTGTATTAATTAGAGGGAGGGTGAATTAATTAGAGGGAGGGTGAATTAATTAGAGGGGGGTGGATTAATTAAAGGGGGGGTGGATTAATTAAAGGGGTGGTGGATTAATTAAAGGGGGTGGATTAATTAGAGGGGGTGGATTTATTAAAGAGGGGGGTGGATTAATTAAAGGGGGGGTGGATTAATTAGAGGGGGTGGATTTATTAAAGGGGGGTGGATTAATTAGAGGGGGTGGATTTATTAAAGGGGGGTGGATTAATTAGAGGGGGTGGATTTATTAAAGGGGGTGGATTAATTAGAGGGGGTGGATTAATTAGAGGGGGTGGATTAATTAGAGGGAGGGTGAATTAATTAGAGGGAGGGTGAATTAATTAGAGGGGGGTGGATTAATTAAAGGGGGGGTGGATTAATTAAAGGGGTGGTGGATTAATTAAAGGGGGTGGATTAATTAGAGGGGGTGGATTTATTAAAGAGGGGGGTGGATTAATTAAAGGGGGGGTGGATTAATTAGAGGGGGTGGATTTATTAAAGGGGGGTGGATTAATTAGAGGGGGTGGATTTATTAAAGGGGGGTGGATTAATTAGAGGGGGTGGATTTATTAAAGGGGGTGGATTAATTAGAGGGGGTGGATTAATTAGAGGGGGTGGATTAATTAGAGGGGGTGGATTAATTAAAGGGGGGTGGATTAATTAAAGGGGGGGGTTCAATGTACATACCGGTACTGTAAATAAATAAGCCCTACCCTGAAAATAAGCCCTAGTGTGTTTTGTGTGACTAAAATTAATATAAGACCCGGTCTTATTTTCGGAGAAACACGGTACATAGAAGAGTATAGCAATTAGATGAGACATATATGTTAGGAATCTTAGAGCAACTTATTTGAAAAAGTGGCAAGAGCTGCGCGCGCATTCAAACTGCCCATAGGAAAGCATTACTCAATGCTTTCCTATTGACGTCAAGCGTCTTCTCACTATGATTTTCCCACTGAGAACTGCGGAAGCGGCCTCTAGTTGCTGTCAGGGAGACAGCCACTAGAGGCTGGATTAACCCTCAGTGTCAACATAGCAGTTTCTGTGAAACTGCTATGTTTACAGCTGCAGGGTTAAACTAGGGGAACCTGGCACCCAGACCACTTAATTGAGCTGAAGTGGTCTGGGTGCCTATAGTGGTCCTTTAAGTGCACTAAGCATAGTGATTGAGATGAATAAGAGAGTAGGATAGCTATAATACACAGTGAACCTAGATTATAAGTGACTAGATTTTAGTATATGCAGAGTGCATATAAACATATTACTACTACAAGCTATCTTAAATCTAGCCTCCTCTTCACTATACTATCCTTTGTTCACTCTCCTACGTTATAGGAACTTAGGAGTGATGAGAATTGGACTGATTATCATGCTCTGGGCTCATACTTTCTTATATGTAGAATTAATCTCTAATTGAATACTTCTACACCCTGTTCCAAATTATTATGCAAATTCTGTTTAAGTGTCACAAAGATGAAATATTTTGTTTTTCAGTTTAACTCATGGATGGCATTGTGTCTCATGGCTAAAGGAGGGTGTTCCACATTATTAAGCGGAGCACCATTTTCATGCAATATGGGGAAGAAAAAGGATCTCTCTGCTGTCGAAAAGAGTGAAATAGTTCAATGCCTTGGACGAGGTATGAAAACATTAGATATTTCGCGAAAACTTAAGCGTGATCATCGCACTATTAAGAGATTTGTGGCTGATTCAGAGCACAGACGGGTTTGTGCAGATAAAGGCACATTGAGGAAAATTTCTGCCAGATCCATGCATTGGATCAAGAGAGAAGCTGCTAAAATACCATAACATAGCAGCAAACAGATATTTGAAGCTGCTGGTGCCTCTGAAATCCCACAGACATCAAGGTGTAGAGTCCTCCAGAGTCTTGCAACTGTGCATAAACCTCCTATTCGGCCACCACTAACCAATGCTCACAAGCAGAAATGGCTGCATTGGGCAGAAAAATACATGAAGACTAATTTTCAAACAGTCCTGATGAGTGCCGTGCAAGCGTGGATGGTTTAGATGGATGGAGTAGTGGATGGTTGGTGGACGGCCACCCAGTTCCGACAAGGCTGCAACGTCAGCAAGGCGGTGGTGGAGTCATGTTTTGGGCCGGAATCATGGGAAGAGAGCTGGTCGGCCCTTTTAGGGTCACCGAAGGTGTAAAGATGACCTCTACAAAGTATGTGGCGTTTCTGACTGACCACTTTCTTCCCTGGTACAGAAGAAAGAACTATGCTTTCCGTAATAAAATCATCTTCATGCATGACAATGCACCATCTCATGCTGCAGAGAATACCTCTGCAACAATAACTGCTATGGGGATAAAATAAGAGAAAGTCATGGTGTGGCCTCCATCTTCCCCTGACCTCAATCCTATTGAGAACCTTTGGAGCATCCTCAAGCAAAAGATCTATGAGGCTGGGAGGCAGTTTACATCCAAACAGCAGCTCTGGGAGGCTATTCTGACATCTTGCAAACAAATTCAAGCAGAAACTGTCCAAAAACTCGCAAGTTCAATGGATGCAAGACTTTTGAAGCTGCTATCAAATAAGGGGTCCTATGTTAAAATGTAACGTAACCTGTTAAAATGTTTAAAAAGTTAAAATGTTGTTATAAGTTTGAATGAAATAGCTTTTGATTTCAGTAAATATGCTGCAAACACAACAAATTACAATTTTCAGTTCTTTACAACCTATAAAGTGCTTTGAAACTTACTGTGTGTAATAATTTGGAACAGTGCATTGTACGTTTTTTTATGTTTAAAAAAATACTGTTATCATTAGGAGGTTTGTTCAATAAAATTTTAATTGTGCTCTTAAGAGTTGATAACATGAGAATTATGCTGACTGTTATTTACATCAATTATTTAGGTAAATGAGAAAAATATAATTTACATAATAATTTGGAACAGGGTGTAAATGTTTTCTCACAAGTTCTGAGCCATTGTGGCTATTACTTTTCCAAGTATTTTTTTCAAATAATTTGCTCTAAGATTGCTAACATATGCCTCATCCAAATACTATACTCTTCTATGTATGCACTTCTAAGTCAAATTGCTAGTTTAGTGGATATTCCTTTTTCTCTGTCTATGAGTGTTGATACCATTTTTTTTTTTTTTTTTTAAATTCTTTATTTTTGTAGTGCATATAGTTGGAACAGACGTACATGTGGTACCCCAACGGCAATCCACATGCTTATTTCAACAATAGATACAGTAGGGAATGGTTAAACAATGCACATTTTTGAATATGTTATAGAATGATGCGTTAATCTGATAAAGTAACAATAAAAGATAGGGCAACGTAAAATGTAATAACGTAAGAGTAGGTCTGGAGATTAGAGTATGTCCACGCAGGCGTATAGTATTAACATTGCTTGGGTGAGCCGTTAGTCTAGCGTGGCCTCACGTTCGGTATGTTTTAAATAATGCTGCACCCGTAGCATTTGCTTTGATATTGTTGTTCAGGCACCTTCTCCCTTTTATCAGGACAAGAGAGGTACACGCTTAAATAGGACAAAGTGCCATACAACAACTGTCGATCTGTGCTACGAGTTATGGTCATCAAAAAGTAATCACTCAGTGTAATGCCAATTATAAGCAGGCTTGGGTTTCAGCCGTAAGTTATGTTGGCGGGCGGCTTAATGCCATGCTAGGTTATCACATAGAAGGAAAACAATAACAAGGGCAAAAGCTCTATAGGAATTAAAGTAAAACATAATAACATAACATAAGAGCATGTTAAAGATTCTCGCTGAATACCTATCTAGCATATGAACATGACAGTCTGATCTTGGCACAATTTTTAAGCTATAAAGATAGTCAAGCTTTGGTACTCGTTTGCTGCAAGTCTCTGCATTTTTTAACCTTCAAAGTTTTACAAGTGCGATAAGTGAGCGGCGTAACCTGCATAGAATATTGATTAACACGCTATATAACACATTAAGTGGACCATAGACATCTGTGCGTTCTACCAGTTCATTAATATGGTAGTTGGAGCGTAATAGGTACAGGTACCAGAGAGTAAGCTTATGCAAGATTGATCAAGATATGAGGCCACTGGGAACAAGCTTTACCAAAAATATCATGGAGTTGCCCTTAGGTTGAGTTTGATTGGGGCAGCAGAAAGCAGAGATTGTGTCAATAAACTCACTGCTTGGAGGCACGTAAATGGTTAAGGAGTTAAAGTATTATTCAGCAGTGGGGTGTTAACCAACCCCTGCACCATGCATGCTATATGAGCCTGGTATCAGATTATGCTAAGCGCAGTTGTATTGTTACCGGACATTAGGCTAGGCAATATGTATGATAGTGAACATGCTGTGCTCTCTGGTTTTAAGGCATAGGTAACCTGTTGGGCTTGCTATCGGTTTAGGCAGTGTTAGGGTACATTGTATGCCTGGTAAAGACAATAAGAGATCCTCGGAGAGATCTACTAACACGCTAGGGCGTGGTTATGGAGTTGTCGACAGGCTTGGCATCAAACAAAAAACAGAAAACTAATAACCATCAAAATTAAGTAAGAGGTCAGGCCCAGGTAGAGAAAGTAAAAAGGCAAACATGACTCCAGGCTTACAGTCTATCATAGTAGTGAGGGAGCGTCCAAAGTCCTGTTTCGCGTCCAAGCTGGTAGTTGGGCTGCGTTCTTTCACCCTATGCCACTGGTGTGTTGTATGGGGCAATCTATTCTGTGATCTTGGTGTGCAGTGTCCTGCTTCCATGTTGCTTGCTGCGTGCTTACCCAGTTCACAGTGGATCGGCAGGTGGGTGCAGTCGGTGTAGGGGTTCCACTTGATGCCTTCTCGGTGGTGTGCTTGCTGTTGCATCCCCACCGACGTCGCGGCAGTCTCTCAGGAGTGTTCCCTCCTTTTGCTCTGCAGTTGTGAGTAGGGATGTGAGTAGGTTGAGGGAGTCGTCGTTTTTGGCGCCATTTTCCCAATCTTTGCCGCTTGAGGATAGCTTGTTGATGGCGGGAGCTGGGTGATGGTACATCGGGCAAGGCGACTTTTGGCTTGCAGGGCAGCTCTTGTTCCAATCTGTCAGCTAGTCGCTCCCAAAAGGCTGCAAATGTACGCTCTATCCGCTTCAGGATATCAGGTTCCTCTGTGCAGTGACTAGTCATCCACGTGGCGTCCGCCATTATGGTTTGCCCCTGTGTCGCGGGCTGACTGCGTGGTTGAGGTGGCTGTCCGCAGTATGGCCGGGCTTGTTCCCATAGTGGGACCGGGATAACCCCCACCGGTCCGGGGGGGGGGAAGTATCTTGTTTCCCGGGCCGCCAGCGAGAGGACGGGGAAAGCGGCCGTCTCTCCCCGTGTCCAGTGCCTGCAGGCCGCGGCTAAACGTCTCGGGTTGCTGTGCACCGATTTCCAGACGAGTGGTATCGTGAGGTTCAGTGAGGCTTACTGATCCCAGGCATGGCAGGCTCGTGTAGGTGCGAGCCATTATTATCGATTTTTGGGCGATTTTTAAATTTTGGCTGCAGGAGCTCAGCATACGAGCGTCTACTCAGGAAGCCAGTCAGGCTCCGCCCCCCGTTGATACCATTTTAAGCACATCCAATTATATAGTTATATCTATGCTCTTTTTAGCATTGCATTTCTAATTGCTAGGTGTCTATTTTATCTTTTGGTTACAATCATGGACAGGGAGGATGATAACTTTTTCTAAACCAGGCCTGTCCAACCTGCGGCCCCCCAGATGTTGCTGAACTACAACTCCCATGATTCTTTCAATGAAACAGATAGCCAGGGACTCATGGGAGTTGTAGTTCAGCAACATCTGGGGGGCCGCAGGTTGGACAGCCCTGATCTAAACATTATCCCTAAATTTAATTAACAGTTAAAGGGACACTCCAGGCACCCAGACTTCTTCTGCCCATTGGAGTGGTCTGGGTGCCAACTACCACTACCCTTAACCCTGCAACTGTAAATATTGCAGTTTTCGTAAACTGCAATATTTACATTGCAGGGT